>NC_135895.1:89457881-89822498 GCF_964194155.1 Cetorhinus maximus | reverse complement strand
TATCTTCTGTTCCCCATGTTCTTGTCCTGCGGACAGACAGACAAGGATTGGTTGTCATCCCAGTGGGCGCGTGAACAATTTAAGAGCCAGCTTGCCTATGCCAGCTCCTGAGCCCTCCCACTAATTGATTAACAAGCAGGGTGTCCTGCACCTGAAAGAACGTTCAGTGCACATACTCATCTGCTGCTGAGTCCTGCCATCTAAACTCCTGTCTGACACCCCGTGCACTCGCACACTTGCATTGCTTGATGCCCTTATGGGTATCACTTTGAAGTGAGTAGACAGTGGTGCTAAGCCTGGCGGGAGCACAGGAGATCGTTCATCCTTTTCCTGCACTGCATGTCGTTCTGGAGTGGCGTCTCACGGGCACTAGCCTCTGCTCAACCTCCCTCCCGGCTGCCTTGGTCACACGGGGGTGCCTCCTGCTGCCATCCCTGGGGAGCAGGACCTCCTGCTTTTCCTGGAGGAGAGCCTGCAGGGAGGCATTGCCGTGGTGCCACACGTTGACTGCTCTGCGACATCACTGTTTCTGACGCGTTGCAAGACAAACGGCAACAGTGGTGCCACAGGCTTGCAAGTGAGTGAATGGCTTTTCAGGTTGTCCTTTAAATATGACACCAAGACCTTGGGGGCCCATGAGGTAAGGGCGGGCATGGCTGCTTCCTGCCCAACTCTGCCGTAAGATTTGCCAAGCTCCTCACACGTGCATATCTAATGAGCTAACCACAAGTTCTCACAGGGCCAGCCGTTTTGCCCCTGAGCAGGAATCACCGTCACTTCCGCTCCCGCCACCCAACTAATAATCCAGAACTGAAGGTTCTGACCTATGGCATTACCAATTTGATACGTGCCTCATAGTTCAACTGAAGAATAGAAAGGAAAGAGCAAGCTATTTAAATGGTGCTTTTTAATCAAGTGATTCAAATTTCGCTGATTCCCGATTGGCTTTAAACTGGCACGTAGAGGTCTAGTTTCTGCCAGATGGTAATCAAAATAGGCAATTGAATTTTTAAATTGGTTATAAATTTACTGCAAACTTGAATTTCGTGCAATATATATATCGAAATGCAGCTTGAGCCATTAAAGTTTAGTGATCTGTGCAGACTCTGGGGTGATGACACCTAGAGTCATGTTAGAGAACAGGTTAATTCAAGTTATTTTATGCCCTTTTTAGGTGACTGATTCCAAATTCAAATCACTATATACGTACTGTACATAAGATAAATGTCAAGGACCCTATTTCTTAATGCCGAAGCATTGAATGTGTCTGTAACAAATATCTCAAGCTGCCTATATTGACCTGAAACATGCTGTGTTTATTTCTTTTTAACAGAGCCACTTCTTTTGTAGGATTTCCATATTGCCACACCTCTTATACGTTTGGTCTGTTAGGAATTCAAAGTGCTTTCCTTTAATAATTTACCCTATTTAAAAGGATTTGTGAAGTTAAACCAATTACATCTTGACGAATTAGATTTGCCAGGGAGCGATATACTAACCTAACGTACAGCCCATATAGAGTTAAACATTGACAGTAAAAGATGCATTTGTTAGTCAGTTGAAATTGCTCAGCTTATTAACGAGAATTTTGTTCCCTGCTGGTATTATTGCATTGTGGGCAGCCATTATTTTGAAACTTCTGAAACTAATGGAAGCTGGGGCATTGTGGCAAAGTCGTATGTACTTGAAATTTAATTTGATGTACATCAGTTTGGTAGCTGAGATTCGATTATCAAATCTGAACATTGCTGTTGATATTGTATAGGAAAATATGGCTATACTTCAGGGAAATTTATAAAGTTTAGGATCAAAGGATGTTGAGATGAAATAAAGACAGCAATTTAAGTGCATGTTTTGAGACTCACTATCCCAATAAAAAAAAACAATTTTTCAAATATTAACTGAGCAATCTCCCACCCCTGGTAAGACATCTGGGATATGTGGCTTTGTTTATATATGTACATGTAAAACCAGTATGTTAAGTTGTCCAACTTGTATTCAGCTACTATTGATTGTACATCAGTGTTCCTGCTGAAACACGCACACCCTGATGGTTCAGTGAGGCTAACCACTATTCTAGTCCATAAGCAATGAACTGGTAGACTCCCCCATGGCAGGAAATTCATGGACGAGAGCCAAGCCTGAGATGATTAATCAGGTGGGATTAACAACTGAAATTTACTCATGTCGATTCCTGGAGCCTGAAGCTAAGTCAACAGTTGTCTTTACTGCAGCCTGCTGGCTGCTTACCACCTGCTGGCTGACCCTTTCACTGGCTGCTTCCATCCTCAACCCTCCCACTCACATGCTGTCTCAGTCCGTCACTCGCTTTCTACCACTTGCAGCACCTCTCCCTAACCCTTGCTCACAGCAAGGATTCGGGAGGTTTGAGGAGGGAAATGGGAGGGAGACGGCGAGGAGGCTAGAGGTGGTGAGCAGGAGGGTTGGAAAGTGGCGAGCCGTAAGGCAGGCAGTGGCATTGTAGATTGGAGACGGCCACAGGGGCTGCCGAGTGCTGAGGCGGGCTGTATGTTGAATATCAGGGCCTGCAACCCTCACTTCTCACCCCCGCAACTACCCCCCCCCCCCCCATCCCGCCAACTGATGCCCCATCTATGCTAACCCATGCCCCTCATCCATCCCAAATGGCGGCCCCCTCATACTATCCGTGACAACTCATGCCCCCAACTCACCCCCATGGTCCCTTACAGTCCCCATGCCAACTCAACAATGTCAACTCATGCAAACCCACCCACCACCCTTTGTCCTTATACCCTTCATGCAAACTTACCCAGTATCCCCCATGGGCAAACCTCAGGAGCCACGTTGAGATCAAATAATGTTCTAAATATCCATTACTGTCTTCACTATATTAAAAAGTCCCATTCATGAGAGCCCATTCAAAACAATTAAATTCCCTCAAGTACTTAACCCATTGAAACATATTTATATTCATTAAGGTGTCAATCAAAGTGTAAATTTAGGACCCCGACTGAGGTAATGATGGGTTGTGGAAAGCAGCCAAGTATTAATAATGACATGATACTAGCACTTGGAGTAATGTCAACAAACAGTATTGTAACTGCTAGAACAGATTTTTTTTTTCAACTCTCACCGACACAGGCAGCCCATTTTAAAGGTCTGGGGAGTAAAGTAACCTCACAGCTTGACAGTTCTACAGACTTTATTTGCCCTTCAAAAGCATTTGCGACTATAAAAAAAAGTGTGGGTTAAGGCCCTTGCAACAGCAAAAATGGGATTTGTTTGAACTCAGTGCTTAGTTCAAATGGCTCTGCTGAGTTCAGCTTTCCTCGTGTGTGAGTCACGCCCCACTCTCTCTCGCTACCGGCAAAAATGCGATCTTTTGGGAATGGGGGATGGACTCCCGCATCCTAGCCCCGCCTGCCATTTTTAAAGGTCCATGGAGTCTCCACGACTTTGCGAAAACCTGCCACTGTGTCTCTCTGACCCTTGCCCTCCAGGTCAGAAGAACAAACAAGTTCACAGAGACACTTTACCTCTGTCTGATAATGTTTGTTGACGTGAAGAATGACTGAGCTGTTTTCCTCACTATTCATAGCAGTTTTATGAAAAGCGAATACTCACTCATCTGAAAAAATAAAAGTTGCCTTTTCCACGTTTTCTATCAATTCAAAAGGCAAGCCTTCTTAGCTCCTCCTACTTTGAGCTTGTCAATCCAAAGATCCTTGCCTTGTCTTGAGCCATCGCCACCAATTCAGCTTCTCTTCTGTCAAATGACTAAAATACAAGGTACAATATAAAAACTAGCAGATGCCTCTCTCGTGTATGGTAGTGTATTGGTTATGGTACTGAACTTAAAACTTAAAAGATTGAGAATTCAGATGCCACCATGGTGAGTTTAAAATTGAATTCAGCAAATCTGGTCATTTGTGGACTAGCATGTTACTGCAGCAATGGTTGGGGGTGGTTTTTTTTTCTTTTTCAATGGCTGTGGTAACGTTTGAAAAATATATTTTATGTATAGATTTTTTGTTTGTACTGGTAACGCACATCTGCACATGACCTTGATATTGGTGCACAGAACAAAATTCATCCTGTACATGGATGGGAGAAATTAGAGGGAACGTTGTGTACACCGTTTATTTATCCTGCACACAATACACAAGTCAAAAAAGTTGATTTAAAACCATCTCAAAACATAAGCTGTGCATTATACGCAGCTGTTAATAAACAGCTGAGTTGCCTATGGTGACTGCCATTGATTTTAGGGAAAAAATAAATTGGGGAATGGGATATCTTGGGTAAATAAAATGTTCCCCTTTTTCTTCTTTGGGCCACTCATAAAAGAGACTGATTTGCATTCATATAGCACCCTTCATAACCTCATGATGCCCCAAAATGCTTCACTGTCGATGAAGTATTTTGAATTGTAGTCACTATTGTAATGCAGGAAACGTGGCAGCCAATTTATGTCCTACAAACAGCAATCAATAAATGACTAGATGATCTGTTTTTCCATGTTGGTTGAGAGATTAATATGGGTCAAGTCACAGGGGAGAATTCTACTTTGCCTCTTCAAAATAGTACCAAAATAGCTCAGAGATTAACTGGGGACCATGGTTCAATATATTGCACAAAATACGACACCATTGACAGTACAGCACTCCCTCTGTGTTACACTGTGCAGTGTTAGCCTGTGCAGTTCTCAGTAGTGGAACATGAACTCACCTGAGAGGGCTGCTCCCAGCTCAAGCTTAATCTTAGGTTGCGGACCCAAGGTAACCGTTCCTCCTGCATTTCACCCTCTACCTGCACAGAAAGTGCCTGACCTTAGCTCCAAACCTGGAGGCATGGCTGTTGCAGGATCTTGCTACATGATAAACAGCAAGTATAAACTTTTGTCAGAATATGTTAGAGCATCAGTATGTAGAACCAGCAATGATAGAGCTCCAAGGATAATCTTTTTTTCACCATCTTAGTATTCATCAAGCTGTTTTATATCACTTGAATATACAAGTAACACTCATTTATAATAATACGTGTTTTCCATTGTAACAGATATTTCTCCCCAGGTCCAGAATGAACCTGTACTTTAATCCAAAGTAGCATAAGCCCTCTGATAAAATATAGGGTATACAGTTAAATGAGGTAGATAAAAACAGAATTAATTGACATGTTAGCTAATCAAATATTGAAAGTGTAATCGGTGGGTGGCAGTGGTTGCAGTGGCAAATTAAATATTGGGTTGTTCAAATAGAATGCAGTAAGTGAAAAGTAAAATATATTGACATTTTTCGTGCTGTATTATGCCAACATATTAAAAAAATTACACTAAATGAAAGATTCAAACAAGGGAAACAAATAACTGCTCCAGTATATTGGACTATGAGAATGGCTAAGTAGGTGTATCTCTTCACTTTGGAATAAAGGTTCATGCTATATGATGTTGGAAAGAGAATAAGAATGCAGTTTGTGTGCATAGCTTGGATAGGTTACCTGTAGGATAGGATAGATTGCTTCACAACAACCTTAAGTAAGTTGGCAGTTATGCACATTGTAAAGAAGGCCGTTTCAAGAAATGATGGTTAAAGTCACACCAAGTTTAAGGGTTGCATCCCTGAATTCAAACTTTGGGGAGCTGAAAATGGCTTTGAATTAATAATGTAGTCGGCTAAGCATAGATTCCGCGATAATCTGATTGGTAATTCAAATGGGCTGATTTGGATGGCCTTTTCTCTTCATTGAGATTCTTGGTTGAAAAAGAAATTCCATTTATGTGGTGCCTTTTATGTCCCAGGTGTCCCACAGCACCTAAGCTAAGGGAAAATACTTTGAAGTGCAGTGACTGATGTGGGAAACACAACAGTCACTACAAAAGAAACTGAACTGGACTAGCCATAAAAACACTGTGGCTACAAGAGCAGGTCAGAGGCTAGGAATCCTGTGATGAGTAACTCACCTCCTGACACCCCAAAGCCTGTCCACCATCTACAAGGCACAAGTCAGGACTGTGATGGAATACTCCCCACTTGCCTGGATGAGTGCAGTTCCCATAACACCCAAGAAGCTGAACACCATCCAGGACAAAGCAATCCACTTGATTGGCACTGCATCCACAAACATTCACTCCCTCCGCACAGTAGCAGCAGTGTGTGCCATCTACAAGTTACATGGCAGGAATTCACCAAGGCTCCTGAGATAGCGCCTTCGAAACCCATGACCACTACCATCTAGAAGGACAAGGGCAGCAAATAGATGGGAACACCACCAACTGGAGGTCCCCCTCCAAGTCACTCACCATCCTGACTATCACTGGGTCAAAGTCCTGGAACTCCCTTCCTAACAGCACTCTGGTACACCGCATGGACTGCAGCAGTTCAAGAAGGCAGCACACCACCACCTTCTCAAGGGCAACTAGGGATGGGCAATAAATGCTGGCATAACCGGCAAAGCCCACATCCCGTGAATGAATTTAAAAAACAGCCAATTTAGGCATAGTAGCATCCTAAAAATAGCATGGAAAAGTGTCTAGATATTAAATTTTTAGTAATGTTGATTGAGGGATGAGTAACTATCTCAACTTGAGTCATTCATGGGTTATCCTCTCAGCAATGCACTATGATGATGAGCTCAAGTGTCTGGAATGGGGCTTGGACCCACAGTCTTCTGACTCAAAGACGAGTGCACCCATGTTGAGCAAAGGCTGAAGTACCTTGCCAATCATCACATGTTCATCGTAAAGACATATTACTGTATTTTTGTTGCTTAATTAGCAGAATTATGGTGCGAAGATAGTGAGCCACAAAGTGGTTTATTTTTGTTTCCTTTGTTGGAGGGACATGTGCAAGCATTAGTGAACAATGTGGTTTACTGCATGTATTTGAATGTGTCATAGCAGCTTGTTAGTGAATTTCAAATTCGTCTTGGAAATGTCTGCTGGCTGTTGGTGCAGGAAATAATCCAGACCTTTCACCACAACCAAATGTGTTCACTAATACTCTTGAACATGGACACTGTCTCAATTTATCAAACACTGAAATTCCTGGAATGTTCAGACCCTCCTACTTAAAGTGAGAAATTATTCTCTGGAAGCATTTAAATGAATCTGCAAGCATCATACTAGCTAAGGGAGGGGGGGTAACCTCTGTAGATTGTAGCAACATGGAAGAACTGAAGAGTAAATTGTTTTCCTTGTTTCTTTCAAATCGAAGTCAAATATGATTTGATTAGCAAAACTAGTGTTTCCCAGATGTGTTAACTTGATGTTGTTGTTTTAAATTTTGGACTTTAGTGTTTTAGAATCCAGTCACAAAACTGGTCCAGGCGTGGCATAAGTCATAGCTTTGGCTTGACTTGAGTAGAATTATTGGATGCTTGAAATACACAATACTAATGCTGGTCAGTTAAGTTGCATAGCTAGGAATTGCTGTAGTTTTCCTGTGTCTGAATCTCAAATAATTGAAAGGAGGGGGTTTGGGGGCAGCGCTGGGGAGGGAGTGTTGGTGGTGGGAGAGGCAGTTTTATACATTGTAGCTACACAACCCTAATTCCTTTAAAAGTCAGCATCTGCATTATTGTTGTGTGTCAGAGAAGGGATTTTCTGAGTGAGGCAGGAAGGCAAAATTGTGTGTGGAGGGTTGTGGTGGTTAGTGATTCATCTAGGATGTAGTCATCCTCCCTGGTTAGCACTAGAGTAGGACTTACAAGTGCTATGAATATGTAATTGTTGTAATTCCATGGAGAGTATTCATAATTCAAAATGTAGAGAGAATCATCTCTGTAGCTATGGCAGAACAGGGAGGCTTATTTTTGAAAAAAGACTATGCTAGGTATGTAACAACCAAAAATGAACTAGCCGTTTAGGCTGTTTTGATGCTACAATTACATATTTACAGCTACCCTACAACCATTGTCTAGTACCTCTCGCTTTCATTTTCCAGCTGCTCAGCCTACCCCCTACTGATTCTCCTGCTGACAGAATTGTCTGTAATATGCTTTGCATCTAAAATAAATTTTAAGAATCGTGTTTTGCTAAAGGTTTTCTCACGCCATCAGTAAAGGTTTGCTTGCTCTCTAGCCCACCCACTGATCTATGATGCCCCTCTTCCCCTTTGGTTGCCTGCTCGACTCTGTTTCTCATCCCGATTTATTGCTAATTTGATGTAAGTTTTCCACCTCTGATTTTGGCCTGCCCCTCGCTTGCTTCAATACTTTGTCCTACTGGCCCCTGACCTCTCTCCAATTTTGGGCCTCCCTACCTGTCGTAGGGAGTCTGACTACTCTTGCTCCTCTGCTCTTGCTGAAGTATGTGTGCTGCAGGCATGAAGCTGTGTTTTACTGCCAGTTGTATACACTTCTGTTCCTTTTGTTGCCACCCAAACTCCCCTCCCCATCCATGCAAGTTATTTGTCTCATTTACAGGAAGCTTTCACTCTAGTCTGCCTTCTTCATGATTCTGGCCCACCACTCAGCACCTGACCCTCAAAATCTGCCTTCCCACTGGCTCCCCCCATGGTCCACTTTGTCATGGAATTTACTGTATCGGTTGGGCTTATGCAAAATTTTAATCATCCCATTGGCCTCTGGTCCCACCTGACTTTGATTTTGCTGCAAACAACCAAAATAGGAGCAGGAGTAGGCCATTCAGCTTGGAGCCTGCTCCGCCATTCAGTAAGATCATGGCTGATTGGTTCGTGTTTCGAATTCCACATTCCCATTCTACCTCTGATAACCTTTGATTCCCTTGCCTAACAAGAATTTATCTACCTCTGCCTTAAAAATATTCAATGGCCCCGCCTCCACCACCTTCGAAGGCAGAGAGTTCCAAAATCTCACAAACCTCTGAGAGAAAATTTCTCCTCATCTCTGTCCTAAAAGACCAACCCCTAATTTTAAAACAGTGCCCCCTAGTTCTGGACTCACCCGCAAGAGGAAACACCCTTTCCATGTCCACCTTGTCAATACCGTTCAGGATTTTAATCAAGTCACCCCTCACTCTTCTAAACACCAGTAGAAACAAGCCTGGTCTGTCTAATCTTTCCTCATGAGACTACCCGCTCATTCCAGGTATTGATCCAGTAAACCCCCTCTGAACCGCCTCCAATGCATTTACATCCTTCCTTAAATAAGGAAACCAAAACTGCTTAGCGTTCAAAGTGCGGCCTCACCAATGCCCTGTATAACTGAAGCATAACGTCCTTACTTTTATGTTCAATCTCTCTCGTAATAAAGGATAGCATGCCATTAGCCGCCTTAATTACTTGCTGTATCTGCACACTAACTTTTGTGACTCATGCACTAGAACACCTAGATCCCTCTGCATCTCGGAATTCTACTTTGCCCTTTGTGGCACTGCCACTCTACCGTAGCTCCACTGACCCTGGTTTTTTTTCATTGCCTTGCTTCCCTGGTTTATGGTTCCCTCACCCTCGATCATACTTTGCTGCTTCACTACACCATCGGTTTATGGTTTCACGAGCCCCTGGTTTGAATTTACTGCTTGCCATTCTGCTCTTTTATGGCTCCCTTATCCCCAGTTTTATTTTATTGCTGCTTCTGCCCTCAGCCTAACGCTTTATTGCTCACGCAGACCTCTGAACCCAGCTTACTGATATAAATTTTTCTCATTCCTCACTTTTCAGTCCCTGCCCCATGGCTCCATTTGACTCTTGGGGGGGGGGGGGGAAAAACTTTAAAGCATCATATCCATTGATTCATAGGAGATCTACTTGTAACTATTAAATCAAAAGTTATTATCTTGTTATAGAGTAGCCTTGACATTACATCTACTTACCCTGCCCGATGCTCTAGACAATGTTTACCCCGCAATCAACATCACGTAAGAAAACAAAACAGATTATATGGTTATCATCGCATTGCTGTTTGTAGGAGCATGCTGTGCACAAACTGGCTGCCATATTTCCCACATTATTACAGTGAGTGAGGAGGTCTTATGGCGCAGTGGGTAGCGTCCCTGCTTCTAAGCCAGAAGTCCCGGGTTCAAGCCCCACTCTAGGACTTGATGGCCAAAGAAGGTATGTTCGTAATGTGGCCAAACAGGCTCAGTATCAGCCTGCAAATTCTTCCAACATACATCAATGGTAGGTGGTAAGAGCAGAAGAGATTACTGGTCAGCCATGTGATGGAAAGAAATTGGAGCTTTGAACATCACTGTCTAGCTCCAGGCTGCAACGTGCGTGTAAAACTGTTGGACTCCTTTCAGGGTCAGTTGGCTGGCCGGTTGGTATGGATCAGATTGGTGCCAAGTGCATGGGTTGTGATTCGACACCTGCCCCCTCGCCCTACCCATGGTGGAGTTCGTGGCACTGTGGGTCACACCTGCCCTCAGGCAGAGAACCCGAGAAGAAGATAACAGGTGACTGCACTTCATTAGTTGAAAAGCACTTTGGGATGTCCTGAGGTAGTGCACTGTACTATATAAATGCAAATTATTTTTAAATCCGTTTTAATAGGCATATACTTTATCAACTGCACCAAATTTAAAGTTTTCATTTGAAGTTGGAAATCTAAGGCTCTTCCATTATCAGGCATAGCATTGAGTTCTGGAGTTAGTTTTCCATTTGGAGGGAATCTGTTAGAGTGCAGCAATAGTCATGTGCTGATCAAATGTTTAATAATCTAATTTTACCATATTGATCAGAATCATAAAATCTCGAGTTTGCACAATTTGAATTTTGGTTGCTGCACTCTTTGTCAATTTTTCCCCATTTTGAATTCCAATTTCCACACACATAGCAGTTTGCCATTTTCAGTGTCACTTTGTGCCAGGTTCCGGCTGCAAATCTTTTAAAACGCCACCTGAAATTTTTGTCAGCCACTATTGTATTTTTTCTGCAACTGAAATGTCGGTGCCCCAAATAAGGATTTAGTGGGGTTTGTCTTTCTATTTAAATTACCCTTTGTATCTCTCAATACCTTTAATAATTCTATTTTTTTTTTTACTTGAAGGGTTCAGCCTCTTTCAAATGATTTTTTTTGTTGTTGTCCAGACCTGTGAATCAGTAAACTCAATGTGCACTTTACAGACTGAGCTTGTACAGTGCAACTAACTTTGTACATGCATCAATACCCATCAATCAGCTGTACCCCATTCTGTCAATGCTGCCACTATATGAGCTGTGCTTTGTGACTCTCAGATCCTCATTCTAAATCAAAAATTGTAACTCAGTAAAGTCTGTGCAGCCTGGTCCAGTTATCCTCACCCTACACCCTTACTTAATGTGACCTCAGATCATCTTGAGTCCCTGTTTGAAATGCTACACACAGGAGATCGATAAGTAATTATAGTGAGTCAAGATTTTTTAATATTCCATAATTAAATGTTATAGAGAACACACTTGCAGTTACTTGATTTTTTTTCCCCCCAGTTCCCACAAATCATTCAAAATGCATTTTTCCAGTTGAGATGCCAAGTCACTTTTTCTCTCCCAGTTGCAATCATTTTATTTCAGTTTCTAACAGACGGATTTTGGTTGTCGTCAGATCATTCCTACCAGTCGACTTTGTGGCCTGGAAAATTATAAGGACACATCACCAGCCCTCTATTCCACTAATCCATTGCATTATTACTCAGGGCTACTTAATGTGGGTGTAAATGATACGAAAGCTTAATGCATGTCGCATGCAAATCAGCTTATGTGTAATTTAATGTGATCCAATTTGTGCACAGTGCACATATAACATGGGTGTTAAAGGAGCAGCCACACTTCAGCCCTTTCAGAGAGTCCTTTGTTAATGATATTGGGATTTGGACTATATACTAAACCCCAGATTAAGAAAATTCTTGTCGGGGAATAACCTTACTGGCAAAAAACACAATCACTGTTTTAGAATGCAAACTAACAAGTTTTATTGGACAAACAGGCTAATGCTTAACATTCTACCAATCCAGACATGGCAGGATACAGTCTTTCCCATGGATCCCAGGACTTTGAGCCTGGTCTCTTGACACACAGCGTATTTTGAGGCTTTAACTGAATCAACTTAACTTTAACATACATGCAAAACCCCTTTTCAGCTTTAAGACTTCAACTCTAATTTACCAGTCTACCTCAGAGAGCTGAGTGCTCTTGCTGAAAGCCTCTCCCTCCCTCTCTCCTGCTGCTGAGTGCGCTGTGCTAAAAGCAGCTTTCTAACAATGACTGTTCACTTTTCCTTCAGGCAATTACTTCTATCCTAATGCTGTATTCTAATACTGATCTGGATTCTGACGACAATCCCTGGCCTCACTTTGAGATTCTTACAGCAATCCCTAGTCTCAGTTATGGATTCTTACAGCAGCTCCTGGCCTTACTTCTAACTTTCTCTCCCAGCAAGAGCCCCCCTTCACAAGTGTCCTCTGACAATGCTATCTCCCAGCAAGTTTTTTTGCAGGCAGCCTTGCTAATATTCAGCTCATATCTAAACACCTGTGTAAATACAACTAATATTTTTTCCCCAAGTATTTGTAACTGCTGACCAATGGGAAGGGAGCTTATGGATATCCTGCAACAACTTACACCCTATGTTTACAATTCTTGACCAATGGGAGAAGTACTTACGCCATTTAACCTTAACTTGTACACTTTATTTGCAATTCTTGCCCTCATCCCATTCTTCTAGCCAATCGGTGTCCCAGTTTTGGCTTCTGTTTACTGCTAATGCTAGATATACTGGAGCCCATCTGCAAAAGTATCCCAACTACAACCTCAGTTAACCTTTTTTTCTCCTTAAAGCTACGTTACAGCATTTGACACTTAAAGAAATTCCAACTTAAATATTTCTTAACAACATGCCAATAATACATACAAATTAAGGCTTTCCATTACTAAACCTACGTACAGTACAATTTGTTAACTTAAGCCTTTTTAATGATACAAATGTGTCAATGGGTGATGTCTAATAATGGTGAACTCCTTGAATTTTGATTGCTAAAACAATAATTGTCAGTGTTTCTGACAGGAACTAACTTCAATGTCAGCCTAAATTTTATGCTCAAGTGCCTGGAGTGGGGCTTGAACCCACAAAATTTTGTCTTGGTGGTGCATCACAACTCAGCCAAGGCTGACACCTGGGTATAATGTATTTAAAATTTAAAATTCTCACCCTTGTATTCAATCCTTCCATTATTTTCCCAAACCCCAATTAGCTTTGTTAGGCCTTCAGCAATACAACCCTCCAAGATTTTGCACTCCTCCAAGTCTGGCCTCGTAGATATCTCTGATTTCCATTGATCTATTGGTGGTTGTCATACCTTCAACAGCCCAGAACCCAAGTTCTAGAACCCCCTCCCTAAACCCCTCTATCTCTCTACTTCACTCTCTTTCTTTTAAGGGACTATTTAAAACCTACCTCTTTGGTTAAGTTTTCAACTAGCAGTCCTAATATGTCTTTGTGTGACTCGGTGTCAAATTTTCTTTGATAACACTCCTATGAGTGCTTGGGTTTGCATATGATATTTTCTGTTTACATTTGGAACTAGTCACAGTTTGCTTTCAGGGTTCAATGTTGTCATCAGAAGTCCTCACTGGAATTAAGGCACAGCTTTCCTGTATGTAATCCTAGCAGATCTGTTGCATTGCTCACAGTGAGTCAGAGAATGTGTTGTTATAGGTGGTTTATATCACCCAATACAAAGTGTATTATTCTGCTTCTCAGTGGGAACTGTGCATAAAATAGCATAACCCTTTTAAGGCCACAAGCTCCAGTTTCTCTGAAGAGGCACTTCTGAGCTCAAGTTGAAGCTCATTCCTGTTTGGTCTCATTCTGGGCCTATCACTTAATTGCATCTATGTGATTTGACAATTGCTTGTTACTCTGTGGTTGCTCCTCAAGGTTTTTTTAAAAATCGCAGGAAAATGGGACCTTACTTTCTCTTGAATACATAATTCAAAGTGTATTTTCCATTTGTAACAAATGTGATGTTTGAAATGTGACTTGTGTGTGGTAGGTACAAAACTTTTTATATACATCATTTTTGAAAACCTATGTCCACATTCTGGTAATCAGTTGCAAACTGTTGAGGTTAGCATTGGTTTGCAATAATGAAATCGTCACCATTACTGTTTTGGAGCTTGAGCATGCATCAATGTAAGGATAGTTTCTGTCTGGACGGTTAGTCACTGTTAGCACACACAATGCCCCCAACAATAAAAGACCATCCCATAATGCTAACGGTTTACGTTTAATAAAAAGGCAAGCAGGTTGCTCCATAGATGACCAAGTTGGTAAGGGCAGTGTCTAACAGAGTTGTACAGACTAGAAAGTCAAGGGAGCAATTTTAAACTAAGTCACCTGCCAGGAAACAGATAGGATTGGATGTATCACTGCTTATACACCCTGCCCGATTTTATTCTCCATTGAATGGAGAATTCCAGCCAGGGCTTCTGATGACAACATTGAGCCCTGAAAGCAAACTGTGACCATTGAATGTTAGGCAGAATGTAAATCCAATATTCAACCTGGTCCCATTCGTTTCCCACCAGGTGAGTTAAGTTAAAATTGCCCCCAAAGGTATTACTCCTACATTATTCATAATCCCACTGGTAGTGGCAAAAGGGGTGGTGGCGGTAATACACTCATTTTCATAGCATTATGAGTAGATTTTTTAAAAATACTGAATAATACATTGCAAGTTAGTAGAATTTTCCATGCAAGATATATATTTTATGCATCATATTAAATGTATATGGTAACTGGAACCAGCTCACCTACCTTATGTTACTTATCTTAATTTGTCTTACTCATATTTTGCCGCCTGTTGCAAAACAAAACTGAGGTGGATTGATCTATTTCCATTCAGTGGTGAATTTTGTTTCTTTTTGAAAAGGCTTCATTTATGTCCAGTTGCCATGCTAACTGAATACCAGTTTCCTGACTTGCTGCTGATAACCTTGTGAATTTAATAAGTGCCTGCCTTAAGCTGGAAGTCAGTCTTGTCTGATAAGCGCTGTCAGTATTTAATTATTACCATTTGAAATGGAATGAGTAAATAACACTCTTTCTGAAAGATTTGATAGTCTGCACATGCACAGAATACCCAATGAAAGTTTAGACTAAAGCGGAGTACTGTGGATGCTGAAAATCTGAAGCAAAAACTGAAAATGCTGGAAAACACTCAGCAGGTCAGGCAGGAAAGAAACGAGTTAACATTTCAGGTTGATGACTTTTCATCAGAAATTGTAAACTATCCACTCCATTTATAAAGTGCAGAAGTTCTTCAAATTCTTTCACTTGCAAGTTATCCAGTCTTTTTGCTAGAATTTTTGTATTCTAATGTTCCCTGTAGTGAATTGTCTTCATATGTACTCATAATTCTGGTACATTAATAAAATGTTTGCAGAGGCAGGATATTTTTTCAGAAAAGCCTTTCTTCCAGCTTCATTGGTACATGAGTTTGCCTGAAAAAAGCTGAAGCTGTTCTTATTGTGATGTTGACTGGGATGAATGCGAGAACTGCATTACGTTCTGTTATATCACAGGATGCTGAGAGCTATAGCCCATGGACAGTGTATGCCCTGTGTGAAAGTAAAGCATGGATCGCTGGCTTGGGCCGAAACAGAGAACAACACCTGAGCTGAAGTTAATGTTTTTACATACTTTAATTGTAGATGATTACTTAAATTTTCATGGTTGATTTTGAGCATTAAACCTTGTCCTTATAGCCAAATAAACCCTAATTGAACAGACTCCAGTATACTAATGGACTGGAGTGGCAAATGTGTGCGTAATTCTAAACAAGTTGCATAGTTTACAAGATTGTGGAGTGGTAAGTATAATTAGTTGTTAATTACTCTTGGTTTATGCTTGAGAATCTATGGTACCCTATTCTCCTGGTCTGTATACTTTTGGGACTCACTGGTTTCTGAACCTCTGGTGACTGTGATCTGTTACCATAAGATGGTAGCCACCCTTATTCCAGCTTTCCTTTGTTACTTTTTATTGCATTCGTAGATAATCCAAACGAAGGCATTTGGTACTTTAATAAGCAAGTTTTCAAAACGCATTGATGGATTTGGAGAATGTTGTCATTGGGGATGAAATTCTTGCTGGGAAAAGTGGGACGGGGACATGGGGAAGAAGGAGGTCAGTCAGAGCCCATCTGGAACAGCAGAAGAATTCTACTCACCTAATTATTGGAAAGAATATACCTGCTCTTTCAATATCATAATGACACAGAGGTGACTACGTATATCGGAAATCTATATTATGATCAAGAAAGGTTAAAGAGCTTTTACTTGATTTCTTTGACAAAGAGGAAACTTTGAAGAGGTATTTGTGGACAAAGTTTATGTGAATAAATTGATCGTTATGGCAAATACCAGCAGCAATTAATGGAATCAGGAGGTTTGGAGTAAATGTAGTGGAGGGTGTGGGGCAGACGAAGTGGAACTATTTTTCTTAATTCCAGATAAGCAGTCAGGGAGGTCATTGTTATACATGAGAAAATTGGATGTATTTCTGGAGGGACAGTTGATTAAGGAATCTGGTAGGAAGGGGCTAATGCTGTTTACTTCCGAAATACGTCTATGCCCTCATGTTCTAATAGTGTTTTTTATTGAAATAATCAAACAGGTACACTGCTTAAATGTGTGTTGGTGGGGGAGAGGTGCGAGCGGTCAAATATCCAATCTAATTATTTCCCTGTTAATGTTAACTGTTAATGCAATTCATAGAATTTTGCAATACAGAAACAAGCCATTCAGTCCAACAGGTGTATGCCAATGTTAATGTTTACACCCCCCTCACAACTTACAATATACCTCAAAGGGCAATGGCAATATAATTATACAAGAGGTGCCAGTACATTTCATATGATTCTATCATTACAGATTCCAGCAACCTTCATTACATTGGATATATGAGTCTTACACATGCTATTGTTTCCTAAATTATAGCCTCACATTACCTGCTGGTGCAGAGTGGCTTCATACCGGTAGTTAAGATATCATCAAGAACTCTGGTGGGGTGTCTTGTTGTTGAAATGATTCCTGACTTCCATTAAAGGCTAAAATACCATTGTTACCTTGAGAAAAAAATGTTAGTAGCTGTTAGCACTTCAGCTATTAATTTTTATTTGCATATATTATTACAATGAATTTATTTCTAGCAAAGATAATTGTTGTGCCTGTTCAACTACTTGTCTTCATCTTCTAACCTGATGGTCAGGAAGTGTCTTGGCCAAGATTCATCAACTTTAAGAAATGTAAGAAATAGTCGTTTCAGTAAACAAAATGCGGTACCCACTCTTAACTGGCATGCTTTCAGTTTTCCTTTGTACCTGGAGTTCATCACTGCTGTGTTATTTTAACAAAGGGTAAGGAAATCAAGAAGAGAGCTGTGGACAACTGATTTGGAATGCCAAGCTCTGCTGTGAAGGCAAGGGGTGGGTGCAGGGTATTAATTTAGACCACCTTAGTCCCCATTTTTCAAGCGCACTACAAAGTCACCTAAGGCATCAAAACAGCGGGCAGGAAGCTTGCGCACACTTCGGCCTGGAAATCTACCGCTCACTATACTAGGTTAGGACAAACAAGAAGCAAGTCTGAAGGAAGTATTATGCCATTTGCAGATGCAGTTAAAGGACCTAACATCTGCTTCAGGTCCCTGCTGCAACCTAAGTTTACTCTGAGGCAGCTGGCGCCAGTGTTGGCTACCTGAGGTAAAATCAACTTTGAGCATTACACAAATAAAAAAAAACCACTTATCACAGTCACCATCCTGATTGGCCCAGCCTTGACACCCAGGCTCCATGACCCTTGTTCAAAGCCCTGACTGCAAATTGCAGCAACTTACCAGTGAGCGAGTGCAGCCCCTGCAGTGGTAGAATGTCGGTTTGTAGCTGCATTTTTCAACACAATCAATTTGCAGGTAGTTGTGAGTAGCTCCCAAACTGAGATCCAGCAAATCCCTTCGGAGGGAGGGAAAAATCAATAAAGGAATAGCCTGGATTGTGTTTTAAATCTTGCCACCTCCTGGAGCTATTGGACAGAGAAAGGTGTATGAAATTGAAGGCAAATTATTGATCTGGCTAGGAGCAGTGGTGTAGTAGTGCTGCCCGAGCACACCGCTGCGCCGCTCCAGCACCTTCTATTTAAAGCAGACCTGTCCAACTCGATGTGGCCCGCCAAACTTGATGGACATTCAAGTGACTTACATTTGAAAAATGTTGTAAAGCTGCTTATCCAATCACAGGCTACTAGCAGCAAATGCAGAGAGACACCAACCTGTGATTGGACAAGCAGCAAAGAGTGGGAAGGTAAGCTTTGAAGGTAAGTTCCAGGGCTCGGGTCATGAGGCAGCGGTGGACCAGGGGATCCCAAGCGGGCCGCGAGGCAGACGGAGCGGGGCCCAGGCAAGCCTGAGCAGGACGTGAAGCAACTGGAGCGGGGCCCATCAGCATCTGAGTGAGTGAGTGACTGGAGACTATGTGAGGGGGTAGGAGAGAGAAAATGTGAGGGGAGAGTGTGTGGAGAGAGTAATTCACATTAATTCCTTGGCTGTGATGGCTGAGGATGTGAGACGCGGTATAGTGTCTGTATTCCCTGCTGGCAGCTTTACATGGAATTTACAGCACAGAAATAGGCCATTTGGCCCACCCCATCTATGTTGGTGTTTATGTTCCATACAAGCCTCCTCCCACCCTTCTTGATCACACTATCAGGGTAACCTTAAGCTTCTTTCTTTCTCATGTGTTTATCAAGTTTCTTGAATGTACCGAGACCAGAATCATAGAATGCTTACAGCACAGGAGGAGGCCATTCAGCACATTGTGTCTGTGTCAGTTCTCCGCAAGAGCAACTCAGCTAGTCCCACTGCTCCACCTTTTCCCTGTAGCCCGTAGAACTTTTTCTCATTAGGTAATTATCCAGTTCCCTTTTGAAAACTGCAATTGAATCTCTCTCTACCAAGCACTCAGGCAATGCATTCCAGATCCAAACCACTTGCCACCTAAAGAGGTTTTTCCTAATGTCGCCTCTGGTTCTTTTGTTAATCACCTTAGGGTTCTCGACCCTCTGCTGATGGAAGTACTACTTCTCCATTTATGCTATCCAGACTCCTCATAATTTTGAAAGTGTGTAATAAATTTCCTCTCAACCTTCTGTTCTCTAAGGTGAACAACCCCAGTTTCGCCAGTCTATATTCACAACTGAAGTCTTTAATCCTCATAAATCTTCTTTCTAAAACCTTCACAGCCTTCCCAATGAGACTGAACCAGTGTTTTATGAAGGTTCATAACTTACTTACTTTTGTATTCTGTGGTCCCATTTATAAAACCTAGGATTCAGTATTATTTATTAACTGCTTTCTCAGCCTGCCCTGCCACCTTCGATGACTTATGCACATATACACCCAGGTCCCTCTGCTCCTGCATTTTCTTCAGAATTGTACCCTTTATTTTTTTGGCTCCTCTCCCCATTCTCCCTACCAAAATATATCACTTCACGCTTCTCTACATTAAATTTCATCTGCCATGTGTCTGCCTATTCCACCAGCCTGTCTACATCGTCTTGAATTCTATCACTATCCTCCTCACAGTTTGCAATACTTCCAAGTCTTGCATCATCTTCAGATTTTGAAATTGTGCCCTGTACGCCCAGGTCTAGGTTATTAATATAAATCAAGAAAAGCCTTTCCCCCTCTATAAACCATCCCCCAGTCAGAAGTAAGTAAAATTTTCTGTAATTCATGTTTTTCATAGGTTTGAATTAAATAATTAAACTGTCACATAATGAAATTCTAACTGTGCTAAAGACGAATGATTCAAAATATCACATGGTTCAAAATAAAGTGCCTACCGGCACTAATATTTTTCACCTAAAAAGCATAGTTGTACTAATGTTTGGGGACTTAAATGATTAATACATAGGAAAACAAATGTAATAGTACGGCATCTCAAAATTTGGCACTACACCACTGGTTAGGAGATGGGCTGAGTGGCAGGAGACAGAAGCAGTAGGGATAAAGGGCAGGTACTCTAATTGGCAGGATGTGACTAGTGGTGTCCTGCAAGGATCTGTGTTGGGCCCTCAATTCAAATATTTATTAACAGTTTGGATAATAGGATAGAGAGCCCCAAAACCAAATTTACCAATGACACAAAGATAGGTGCCATAGATGGAAGCAGAAAATTACAAAGAGGTATTAATTGATTAAGTGAATGGACAGAACTGCAGTAAATGGATTGGTGTGAGTGAGGTCATCCATTTAGGCACAAAAAGGAATAAATCACAGTGCTTTCTAAAGGGTGAAAAGTTAGAAAAAGCAGAGAACCAAAGAGACCTTGGGATGAATAAGGCTAATGGAAAATTGCCTTTATGCCTATAGGACAGGACTGCAAAAGGGTTAGAGGTTATTCTACAGCTATACAAAGCCCCGGTTACACCGCATCTAGAGTACTATGGTCAGTTCTGGGCACCACACCTTATGGAGGACATACTGAGATCTAGAGTGAGTAGAGGGCAGATTTACCAGAATGATACCTGGACTCAAGGGTTCCATTCTGAGGTGAGATTTCAGAAACTAGTGCTGTATTGTCTGGAATTTAGAAGATTGTGGGATCATTTGATCAAGTTTTCAAGATATTTAGGGGAACCGATATGGTAGATAAAGAGAAACTCTCCATTGACTTGGGGAAGACTAAAACTAGAGAGGATAGCCGAAAAGTTAGAGCCAATTCTTTTAGGAATAAAGTTAGGAAATATTTCTATACACAAGTGGTGGTAGAAGGTTGGAAGTCTTTTCTGCAAAAGGCAGTTGATGTTGTGGTAGTTGTTAATTTTAAATCTGAGATTGATACTTTTAACCAGAGATTAAGGGATGTGGGGCTTAGATATGCCAGGATCTCCTTGAATGACAGGCTTGAGGGGCTAAGCAGTCTACTCCACTTCCCACATAAGGGGAAGTTTCGACTTTGCTATTTTACATCAGCAGGTACAGAATGTTGATGTGCAATTACAGTGGTGCAAGGTTTCTGCTATAAGCATGAGGTACCCAGGATGCTAGCATCTCTTGCTTTGCTGCCAAGGTCATAATCCATCTGAGGGGTTGGCATGGCAGCTTTTTTTTTTCTAGTGTTCAGACACTAAACGCTGGAATGGAGCAAAACATCCTTACCCAGTTCACTATTATGTCTAGATTTGGACTTTATTAAGCCTAGGAGCAACAGGCAACAACTGTCAAATGGAATTTCAGTATCCTATCTGTTGAAAGATATAAGCTTCAAAGTAAGCTGATGTAGCTAACAGAGAGATGAAAGATCAGTCTTTCTCACATTCCCAGTGATCTTTACTGCATATCTGTCCTCCTTTATCTGTTTCATAATTGTTGGTTAAAAGGTGATAATGTTTCAGCTCCAGCACCTTGGTCAATGTAAGGTATAAATGAAACATCAGTTAAGAAAAATTGAAATGCAAAATTAATAGAAGTTAGTGTGGTTTCTGTAAAATTTCTGTGTGTCTCTGCATCTCATGTGAAACAGCAACTACTCAGCAGGAAACTGCCAATCAGCCTCCGTGATTGGTCTCAAAGCACCAACTCCCACTCAAATCACTGTAGATGCTCCTGGATGTGTACACACTTTTCTCAACCCACATTTGAGTCAACAGTGCAGCTCAGGAAGTGACTAGTGATGCAAACTGACAATACCCCATAAAAATCAAAGACGCATTTAAATCAAGCTCGGAGATGTGATTCATTTCCTCCTCCCCACCCCCCCAAACTGGAGCTTTACATGGAAAGTGCGGCCTCCGCCTTCCAAAAAATGATGCATGTATTTTGAAAAGCTTTTCTCTGACCTGTTGACTAGCATTCCCTTTTACAATAACAATGCTTTCTCATTTTATCCAAAGCGTTCAACATTCTGAATTGGAAGAGATCCAACTTTTATGTCTTTTGTAGTTGTGCAGCAATGAGTAGCAATTAACACAGGCACCAGCTGTCACACCTCCACATACGTCAGCCTGTTTCCTCATGCCTGTCGTACAGAAGAGTAGGTGGTTTATCATCACAAAAGTTGACCATTCCACACATTGTTCTTTCTGACTGAGATCTCCAAGAATATTATTTTTATTTTGAATCCCATCACTGTATTCATCTTCTAAGTGTTTAATTTCCTCTGCATGCTGTTTATCATGTATTTTTGCTCGTCATGTCACAGCTCAAGAACAACGACATGGAGCTTGTCTCGACCCTGTAGCTGATTGTGACCCAGAACTTCGATATTCCTGAATAATCTTTCCTTCGGTGTCCAGCATTGGCTCCGGTTTCTATCTCCATTGCACTAGTTATTCTGTGAAGAAGCACTGTACTATGATAGAATGTCTGACATAACCAAATATTTGGACAGTAAAACCTGGTTGACAGGTCTGTTGTGTTGCTTATATTAATCCCATGTCTTCTGGATTCTTTTAGTTTGATGCAGCCATGTCAAATTTGTCAGTCTGATTTTTTTTTTAACAACACTATCAGGAACAGCTTAACAATGGATTTGTTATTCTGTTGCAGAACTCCTAGAGTGTTACATGAGGAATCTGCTGCCTTCATTACAGTTTCCTTCTGGAAAGCTAACTAGCCAACTGAAAGCACTTATTAAATTAGTGGGTGTATGTTTTTTCCTTCAGTCAGCCCCTTATTCATGTGTTCTTTTTTAAGAACAACTTTTAGTAATATGTTTCTGACTAAAGCAGCTGTCCTCAATCCATTCAGAGTTGTGTGTATGTTTTGATATTCAAAGGTGTTGCATGGTGTTTTTCCATTTGCAGCGTGCAAAACAATTACCAGTGAACATGTACATTCCTTTAGCTTGCTTTCTTCAAAGACCCCATTTGAATCTTTTCCCAAGTCCAGTCATTGATGGCTCTGACCTACCTGATAAATTTGCATCTTGTTTGGACTTGTGACAAATAAAAGTGTGACTCCACCAGCACTATTTCTTGGCAGCAACATCCTATAAAATGACGGCTTTAGCGCAAAGTCTGGTGACTGTATTGTGATCTGCCAATGCCTTTGTGACACCAAGAGGCAGAATTTTTCCGTTGGCGAGCTGGGGGGCCGGGCCTGCTCGCCGACGCGAAAATGATGCGGGATGATGTCGGGGGGAACCCCCGACGTCATCCCGCCCCATTTAAATATTCAGGAAGGCGGGGGCACAGCGCGATCAGCCAATTGAGGCCATTGACAGGGTAGTTAAATTAATTAAAGGCCCTACCCGTCCAACCTTAAGGTTGGTGGGCAGGCCAGGAGCCCCGGCGGGCTTCTGAAAAAACATGAAACCTCATCCACAGGTGGGATGAGGTTTCATGTCGGTTTTTAAAAAGTTTAATAAAGTTTCTGTGATATTTATTAACATGTCCCATCTCGTGTGACATTGTCACATGAGGGGGACATGTTAATGATTTTATTATTTTTCTATTTTTAAACTTTCAAAAACTTTCAGCGCTCTCCCTGAGGCAGCACTTAGTCTCAGGGAGATGTGCACACTTTCGTGCGAAAGAGCACACTCTGGCAGTTGGGGAATTCCACCCTCCCCCCCACAGGAAGCACACCACACTTCCCATCGGGCGGCCCGCTAGGCGGGCCTTAATTGGTCCGCCCACTTAAAATGGCAGCAGGGCCCGTTTCGGCGGTGGCGATTGGCTGCCCACCTGCCGCCGAGCCGGTGGGGCCCGCCCGCCTGCCCATCAAGGGCAAAATTCTGCCCCATGACTTCTTGCATGAGCTAATTCTTTAAAACAAGCTGAAGTGGAACTTGTTGCAGCAAAAAGCCTGTTTTTCCAAACCCTAACCTTAGAATTTTAAAATTCCACTGCTGCCAGCAAAAAGCATCAATGCTGAGAAAATTCCTGCTTGATGGGAGCATCAGAAAATGGGAATGAGAGGATGCCCACCAACTGATCCAAGTTGAGTCATCTGGTTCCTCATTCCAGTGCTGTGCTCCCTGCTGGCTTCGGAAGCTCAGTGTCTTTTGATTGCTTCAGCTAAGTCGGCATCAGTGGTTCTAGGTGGTTAGGGTACGTAGTTATAAAATTATTCCAGATCTCATTTCTATGCCCTAGATCTACACAAACTATGGCCAACAGGTACCCTATCTCTTCCCTTCATAATGTAAAATAGTTAGATCAGACAGCATTTTCAGGAGTGGAATGTAAGACAAAAGAAAATTACTAGTTAGTAGTAGGTGGAAAACTAGCCCTGGTTCAGTTCAGTAGGATCCAGTAAAGAGATGTGCACCATTAAATTAGAAAACCGATATTATGGGTTTGCATGATACTGCAGTTCGGACAGTAAACTCTCGAAATGCTATCCACTTACAGCTGGTACTTGGTGTTGGTGTGCATTTAGTGCACTTGTGGTGCTGGCATCGGTTTTTCATCTCTTTGTTCATCCGATTGTAAGGAACAAGAATTGATCGACATAATTGAACAGAACAGCTGCTTCCTGATTTAATTATAGAAATACTTTCACCAAAATACCATTGAAATACGTTTTTTTTCCCTGCAGGGGATGGGATAACAGGTAGGTTTCTTTAGTAGCAGCCTTTACTGTGTGAGGTATTGGGGCATTGCAGAATTAAGTAGAATTTGGAATTAATAATTATAGACCCAAGATCTTGGGGTGGTTCCCGGTCTATGCTGACTTAACTCACCTCAGCACAGGAAGCAGGGCAGGCAATTCAATTCTTGAGTACTTTGAACTAGGAAAAAGAAAACAAAAGCCTGAACTCTCATTGCTGTTAGACCTAGAGTGACTCTTATGTGCATTACACGTAGACTGCATCAGGCTTTACTCCGATGCCATGACTCAGAAGGTTATTGGTTCAAATCCCACTTGAGTGACTTGAGCACGTAGTCTAGCCTGACACTCCAGTGCACTGCTGATGGAATGCTGCACCGACGGATGTGCCAGCGCTTGGATGAGATGTTCTGTCAAGTAGATTTAAAAGTCCCCACGTCACCATTTTGAAGAAGAGCTGGGGTGCTCTCCCTGGTGTTCTAGTCAATATTTATTTCCTACCACCATCATAAAAAGAGATTACCTGCTCATTAGCACATGGTGGGTTGTAGGATCTGGTCGTTTGTAAATTGGCTGCAGTGCTTCATATACAACTGTGGCTATAGTTCAAAAAGTACTTCATTGGTTGGAAAGCATTTTGGCACACCATAATATTGTGAAAGGCGTTGTGTAAACGCAAGTTTGTTCTTTTCTTTCCAATTTACATTTTTACTCTTTGCTCAGGTGTATGTTTGAAATAACAGGCCAAGAAATTCCCAGGCCTGAATCAGGTGCAATCACAGTGAAATGATGGCATTCTTATCAGAATTTGGGGCTGAACCCATTTCTACTAGGTCTCTTGACCCTTCATTGACCTGAACATTAACTTTCTTTCTCTCCACAGATACTGCTTGACCTGCTGAGTGTTTCCAGCATTTTCTGTTTTGATTTCATATTTCCAACGCCTGCAGTATTGTGCTTTTATATTTTCATGTAAAAACAAAACCTCTGTCCTCGTACATTGGCTGTAGAGTGCTTTGGGGCATCCTTTCATCATGAAATGTGCTAGATAAATGCATGTCCTTCTTTCCATGTCAGTTGTCTTATATCAGTTCATATATTTAGGTGAAAGAATTTGCTTTTATACAATACCTTGCATGATATCAGGACATCCCAAAATGCTTTACAGCCAATAAAGTTATTTTGAAGTGTAGCCACTTTTAATGTAAAAAATGTGCCAGACAAATTTTGCACAAGGTCCCACAAACAGCAACGTGACAGTGACTAAATAATCTTTTTTTGCGATGTTGGTTGAGGGATGAATATTAGACAGGAGACTGGGTCGAACTTAACCTGCTCTTCCCTGTATTAGTGTCAAGGGATATTTTACGTCTGCTTGAGAGAGCAGATGGGGCTTGGCTTGTTTTACAACTCTGTTGAAAGATTGGAATCCTTTCTTTTCCTCATGTGTAACTAAACCATTTTCTGCCACCTACTTCTTTCCAAGGCACCTGAATTGACATTATCCACAGAATACAAGTGCCAAATAATCTTGCTAAAGGCAAAACATTCAAAATCACAAAGGAAGTTAAAGGATTACCTTTCTCACTCCTTCAGCACTGCGCTGGGGTGCCAACCTGGATGTTGCATTCCAGAATTGGAGTTGAACTCATAGCCTTCTGACTCAGAGACAAGGAATAGCTACATGATCCTCAAAGCATCTGATTGGAATAGCTGGGGCAACAAACTGAACTGTTATTAGCTTGCCAGAATGACTTGTATTTTGATGAATAGCCACTGAACCAAAGCCATATTTTCAGCTGTGTGCTACAGAATTAGTTAAACTGCAATGTATTTTCATTTCATGAAAACAAAATATGCCTCTCGTAGAGTTTGCACATGTTCATTGTGAGATATCGCATTTGTGTCCACCAGGAGCTCAGTTGAGGCTGCTCAGTCTCATTGTAGTTAAGACTTTTGTAGGTGTCAAAGAGTGGTGCCTTTGTCCTAAATTTGGGTTGCTTTTAAACCCAGGTCCCAGAGGTGAAAGGTCAATGTATTAATGTAATGTTATCCAGTCCCTTTTATTTTTACTGTTTATCCAGAAGTAGTTGGATCCAACCAGCAGCATTGTACTGTAGGTTTTCTTATGTTGATAGTGTGGCATGTACTAAGTTGGTGGTAAGTGTTTCATGGATATTTTTAGGCAGCAACCTTAAAACGTTTAACTATTGATGAGAAAAAAATTGCTATTTAATTACCTTGCACACAATCTGCTGATCTGCTTATTATCATAGCTGTATCTGTGATGCTGCACCTTGCCTGGTGGTTATGAACCTGTAAATTTCATAATGGGATGAATTATCTAAATGTACTGATGTTACAGTATTGAGCCTCCATATTGATTGCTTACATTGTAGTGTCAAATAGTGATGATGAAACTAATATTAGAGATTCATTTGCGCTGGGTGGTTTTCTGCATTGAAAGTGGCTGCCAACTCTTTAATTTGTCAGGATGCACAGTGCTCACAATTAACCTTTTGTCCATTTAACGTGATTTCGGTAGAAAGCTGGTCCCTTTATTTGTTTTGTGATTTTGAATGTTTTGCCTTTGCTATGATTGTTTAGCACCTACATTCTGTTAATAATGTCAATTCAGAAGAGTTGGGGAAGTGTCGGGGAAGAAAATGGTTTAGATACCCAGGCGGAAAAGAAGGGTTTTTAATATTTTACAGGGACAAACATCAAAGGTGGAAGAATGCCCTTTATCCCAAACACTAGAAATGAAGAACAATCGGTTTAAAATGTTGTGTACTCATGGTTGTGTATTGTGGATTTTGTGTTTCCAGGATAGGAGTGCGTTGCCAAATGCTAAAGCTAAACTCAGCAAAGAAGCACCAATACTAACACACACACCTAGAGCAAAGTAAGTAGCATATTTTTAATGCATTTTAACAGCTTTTTCTAAGCTCATAAATTGCTTAATGCTAAGAGGATTATGTGTTTGTATTCCTATGACATAATTTTGAAACTGAAAATTAATTTCCGTTTTAATAATCTTCTGTTATTCAAGTGACTGTTCAATTCAAAATGTTAGTTACTTTCTATTTAACATTGTATTACGTTAAAATGTTAATTAATTTCATGCCTGTATCTTGGGAAAACAAAATATCGGAATCTCAATCTCTGACAATACGTGAGTAAACCAAGAAGGGTATTGAACATAAATTGGTAAAGAAATGCTTGATCTTGTTCAGCTAAATAATGAAAACTAAATAACTATTTTAGTTATTTAAAGAACCTTTTTATTAATGTTTTGTTTGCACTTCAGTCCCAAGCTCCGGATTTACGGGCACCCAGTGCAGAGGGGGGCTGAGAGGGAGGAGGACCTCCTCGTGAACCTGCTCCTGGGCCTGGCGAAGTTGACCATTAACAGGTCCAGGCAGCGGACAATCGAGGGGGTTGTCCAACCCGACTGTCTGCCCCCCTTCCATGGCTACGTTCGCGGCCGGGTATCCCTGGACAAGGGAGCACGCGGTGTCTGCCGGCACCGTCGAGGCCTTTCACGTCCGGGGACTGGACACCGCGGGGATTGGGGTGCTTTATTGACCCTGATAATCACATTTTGATTTGATGTTTGTGAGTTTCCTTTAAACGTTGTCTTTGGTTTTGCAGTTACCCTAAGTTAGGGGCTGCGTTTTGCTTTGTCCCTCGTTTTGTTAATTTAGTTTATTTGGTTGACTCCGAAAGAGTTTTTTTTAAATAATGAAAACTGTTGGGTTTAGTTAACTTCTAAGACCTGAACCAATATGCTTCCTTTGTTTGTGTCTTTTAAAATTTTGTTTACTGAAGTATTGGTGGTTAAAAGCACTGGTTAACCCCTACCCACGTACTGCATTGACAGTCATTGTACATCTCAATTTTTGCTTGGTTTTAAAATACAGATATTGTTGTTACAATAATGTATGGAGTTAATATGCAATACAGTAGTGTATGCAGTTAATGCAGATTTGCCCTACTGTCATGAGCAACTCTCGGTATATTTTCTTTAGGTATTTCACATCAATTATATTCTTAAGAAGTAAACAGAAATAAATGTCTTTCTCTTGGCTACTGTGGTTTAGCTCTGAGCCACCACTGTATTAAACTGTTCCATCTGAACTGCAGCATGATCAGTGCACAAGTTGCATTTGTACCACCCAGAGTTGTTGAAACAACAACTTGCATCTATATTGTGCCTATTGTGTAGTAAAATGTCCCAGGGTGCTTCACAGAATCTTAATCAGACAAGAGTGGATGGGGAGCCAAAGGAGGAGACATTCAGAGGGGGTGACTGAAAGCTTAATCAGAGAGGTGGGTTTTAAGAAGGACCTTCTTGGGATGGTGGGTGTTACTGACAAAGTCGGCATTTAGTGCCCATTGCTAGTTATCCTTCAGAAGACGATGGCCTTGAACCGTGGGCAACATGTGATGAAGGTAATCCTACAGAGCTGTTAGATGGGGAGTTCCTGGATTTTTACCCAGCAACATTGAAGGAACTGCAATATATGTTCAAGTCAGGATGTATGATGATGCAGATTGTAGATATTGTAGAGCATGATGAATCCTGTATTATGCGATTTTGAGTTCTGTGGGGCATTGTTTTATTTATCTAACACTCCTTCCTGAACACACTTTAATATTGCAAATTAAAAATAGTACTTTTATTGCCAGAAGTTTGAGGTGTACTCTGAAAAGTGTTAAGCAGCATAGCCTAGAAGAGTGTTTTCCATAGGGAAAATGGATCATTGAATGAAGAAGGTGCCTTCTTGGAAATTGCAAAAATATTGCTATTGTGCTCATCCATCCATCCATCCATTTTCACACCACTTCTGGTGAGGGTTGCTGTAAACTGAGCAGGGCTGACTAAACTTCCCTTTTCTCAGCCACAGATTCTAGCTCCTCCTGGGGGATTCCCAGGCGTTCCCAGACAAGCTGAGAGATGTAATCCCTCCAGCGAGTCCTAGGTTGGCCTTGAGGTCTCTGCCCAGTGGGCTGTGCCCGGTACAGCTTCAGTGGGAGCCTACCAGGAGGCGTCCTTATCAGATACAATGGAGACTGGCATCAGGCACTGAGGCTGTGATCTACTGAGACTGTCAATCGCGTAATGATCCAGGCATCATGACTGAGTCACCTGGGGAGCAAAATCTTAAGATGGCTTCATCCATCTTGTGGATATGGTGACAATTTAGTGGTACTTGTGGCAGGGAATGAGTTTTTAGTTCAGTATCTGAAAACTAGACATCTTACCTTTGCATAAGAGAATTCAAATTCAATACTTTGGAAACATTACAGGGTTGAATTTGGAGATCTTCCTTACTGGCACAACAGGTTGCAATGTGAATTCGCCCTAGACCATCAGCCCTGGTTAGCTTCAGGATATCTTCCAAAAGCTTTAACAGTTACAGTCACTGAACACAGTGAACAATGTATCAATATTTCATACCAGCTGTGAAGCTAGCAAAGTGAATTCAGTGGTGTTAGTTACAAAGTATGAAGTACATAATCGTTCTCGTCAGTAAACTCACCCGCCTAAATATCACAACTTGCAGCTCGGAATTAGGCATTCATTGCTTTCCATATTCATTCAGAAATATAAGCTTAGGAACTATTTTGCTCCACTCTAAAGATAATGCTGGACAACTGATTTATTTATTGAATCTCTGTGGGAATATATAGGATTCATTAAATTCAGTGATGTTTGTAATGCTGTGACTCAGAATTATTCTAGTATTATGATTGTAATCTTGGAGGGAGTAAAGAGCTCTGAGTTATTAAATGATTACTTATGTTAAAGGGCAACTATTGGCAAACTGGCCCTGATTCTCCCCATCAATTCAGACATTTTATTTTTCACGTGCAGTCTGAGCAGTTTTCTTCAAAAATAATCCTTGCATCACTTAGGAAATAATTTAGTTAATATGGTACCAATATCCCATGGCTTCTTAGATGTAATTCAAAAATACGTGGCTTATTATAAAGTTACATAGGCTGCTCGACACTTTCATTTTGAGCTCAGTTATGTTACGTTTTCAGATCTCGGTGAGGATTCCTGATATCTGTAATCTGTCCATGTTGCGTTTGACCATAGTGACCAGTTTATCTAAGGAAATGCTATTGAAGTCAATAGTGCTATCGACAGTTTGAAAAGGAAAGGAGGACTTGAATTTATGCAGTGCCTTTCATGGTCTCGTAATGTCCCAAAGACCTTTGCAACCACTTAAATATTTTTGAAGTGTTGTCACTAATGCCATAGAGGCAGCCAATTTGCCTATAGCAAACTCCCACAAGCAGCAATGTGATAACAACTAGATAATCTATTTTCATTATATTGGTTGAAAGGTAGATATCAACCAGGACACCAGAGATAATACCCCCTGCTCTTCATTGAAATAAATTCCATGGGATCGTTTACATTAACCGAAGAGAGCAGATGGGAGCTAGCTTAATGTCTCATCTAAAATCAGCACCTCTGACACTGCAGCACTCCCTGGGCTGAATTACCAGCCTAGATTACGTGCTCAAGTCTTTGGAGGGGGTTTTGAACCTACAACCTTCTAATTCAGAGGCAAGAATGTGACCCCTGAGCCACAGCTGACAAGAACAGTTCTCTTAAAAAACATCATTGCTGTACTTGAGCGGTATTGAGACCCATCTGATGAGGTGGCTTATGACTTTCTCCAGAGACAAATGTTGCCACAGAGGGCTAGAGATCATCATTGTTTATGGTTTGACAAGGTTAATCTGTCAACCTTTTTTTTCACTTGTGGACTGAATAGATTTTTCCAAATTGTTGGATCAATTATGACAGGAACATATGCAGACCATGGCTTAAAGGCAATTGAGCAAACTTGATGAGTGGGTTAGTGGATAAAGGGATAGCCAGTACAGACCAGAAGTTTCCAGGTTTGATCCACGATTTGCTGAGTTAGTGAGGCTTAGGTGAGGAAAGGTTTGGGGTACTACAGTTAGCCCCTGTATCCAGGGGCTTTTTATGGGAAGAATTAGCTTGGAATCTTGTTCCAGACCTTATCCAGTGATCCTTCGCATAAAGTGCGAATTTTATTAATGTTGGTTGTAAAGAAGATTGAACCTAGTGCTGAAAGTCTTCATGAAAGAAGAACCATTGGTATTTATTATCTAGGCTTGCAATGGGAGAATGGCTACTTGGAAAAAGAAAGAAAGACTTGCATTTATATAGGGCCTTTCATGACACATGGTGCTCCTAAGCACTTTACAGCCTGTGAAGTATTTTTAAAAGTATAGACACTGTAGTAATGTTGGAAACACAAAGCCGGTTTATGCACAGCAAGCTCCCAGGAATAGCACTGTGCTAATGACCAGAAAATATGCTTTTGTGATGTTTTCTGAGGGACAAAAATTGATCTGGATAACTCCCTTGCTCCTCTTAGAAATAGTACCATGGAATCTTTTATGTCTACCTGAGGGGGAGACAGGACCTCAGTTTAGTGTCTCAGCTGAATGACGGCACCTCAAGACATTGCTTGGAATACTACACTGGAGTGTCAGCCTCGATCTTTGTGCTCAAAGCCTAGAGTGGGACTTGAACCCACAACCTTCTGACTAGGAGGCAACTGAACCTCAGCTGACACCTAGTTACTACACTGTGCCTGGCAGCCTTTGAATCGATGGGACCTCATCTGAAATCCCGTAGCCCCTGCTGGAATGAACTGCACACCCTAAAACCTGATGACAGCCCCATCTCTTGATGGCACACCTCCTGGATAACTGCAAATGTCACCAACCGCAATCTGGTAACTGGTCCGAGTGGTGAAGCCCAAGGTTTCAAATTTCCACGCAAAATCTAGACAGCCCTTAACTGCTTGAGGATGAACCAGGGGAGATGTGGCCACTTGGTCCATAAGTGGAATCTGAGGAGCAACTCAACTTGTGACCGTGGCTGTCCAAGTCGGACCATCGCCCACATATTTAACTTCTGCCCTGAGAGATTCATTCCTGGCGGCATCACAGCCATTTACACTGTGTCCACTGAAGTCATTGAATGGATTGCTAACTTTGACATCAAATTATAACTGCTTCCCCAACCATACAAAAAAAGTATAAAAAAAAGTGATCAGTCAATGTTTCTTTTTCAGTGGAGTTGGCAAAGTTGGATTTGAATAAGCTGTTTAGGTGCCGGTTTAATGTGTTATCCAAAGGATGGCATTTCTTAATACAGAATTCCCCCAGTGCTGCACTGAGGTTTCGGCCTGGATTTTGTACTCAAGTCCTTAAGTGGGTTTGAATCTACAAACCTTTCAACTAACCTGTCAGTGATACCCAACTCTGACACTATTCCATAATCATTATTTTGTTATGGGTAGCATTTGTGTCATAACAAATAGAAATACTCAATAAGCATGCTCATTCATACAGACATGAATGAAAATTATATTGGTTGAAATCTAACATAAATATTTTGAAAACTATAACTTAAAGACAAATTGCTCCAAGCAAGTAATAGATTTGTAGTCCAGTACACCTCTGCTGTAGTTAGCAAGTTAATGAGACTTTGGTCAGGTACAAATTATAGTCATCAAAAATGACACCAAATGTAGTTCTGCCCGATGTAGGGCCTCCTGGGGATCAATGATACTGGTATTAATGATGAAAGAGGTTCGATTACAGTTCCTCGGATGTTACTTGTGAATCGTTATCTAACATTGGGCAACGTCAACAACAGTATGTAAATGAACGAAGGAAAGTACAGGCCAGGAGCTTCGGTTCATTTTAAACTCAAGCTTATTGGCTCCATCAGTGAGATTAATGTTATCACTATACATGAGTATGGCTCCAAACTTGTAACCATACTGAGAGTCTCCAACTCTGCAAGAATTGAAAATAGTCACATCAGTAATTGCATTTTATTGAAAGGAATTATTGTGGAGGTAGAATAACAGAAAGGTTGGAGCAAGTTTCAAAACATACAGAAGAAGCAAAAACCCCAATGACCTCAAGAATGTAAATGAATTTGAAGTATTTTATTCCCATTAGAAATATTTTAATATTAAGAAGTTCAGTTCCTCCTTTGCTGCCTTACTTCTTCTAATATGAAGTTGTTATTTTACTATATAAAAGGAATTTTTCCCCATAATTGAGGAGGTGAAAGGAGTCATCAAAAGTGCTATCAAGCAGCACTTGCACGGTAATAACTTGCTCAACTTAGACACTTAGTTTGGACCACTTGACTCCAGACCCCATTACAGATTTTGTCCAAATGTGAACAAAATAACTGAATTCTGGGTGAGGTAAGAGTGATTGCCTTGACATCAAGGGAGCATTTGATCAAGTGTGACATCAAAGACCTCTAGCAAAATTGAAATCAATGGGAATCAGAGGGGAAACTCTCCGCTGGTTGGATGGTTGTCATTAAGTCAATCATCACAGCTCCAGGCGTCACTACAGGAGTTCTTTTTTATTCATCCATGGGATGTGGGGTTCGTTGGCTGCGCCAGCATTTGTTGCCCATCCCTAGTTGCCCTTGAGAAGGGATGGGCAATAAATGCTGGCCCAGCCAGCGAAGCCCACATCTCATGGATGAATTAAAAAAAAACTCTTAAGAGCAGTGTCCTAGGCCCAACTATATTCAGCTGTTTCATGCATGACCTTCAACATAAGGTCAGAAATGGGGATGTTCGTTGATGATTGCACAGTATTCTGTTGTATGCGCAACTACTCAGTTAATGAAGTAGTCGATTCCCACAAGCAGCAAGACCTGAGCTAATAAGTGACAAAGAACATTCAATCACACAAGTGCCAGGCAGTAGTCATCTCCAACAAGAAAAAGTCTAACCACCTCCCCTTGGCATTCAACTGCATTATCATTGCGGAATCCTTGACCGCCAACATCCTGAGGGTCACCATTGACTAGAAACTTAACTGGATCCGCCACATAAACACTACGGCTATGAGAGCAGGTCAGAGGCTGTCTATTCTGTAGCAAGTAACTCCCCTAACTACCCGATGTATAATGCACAAGTCTGGAGTGTAATGGAAGACTTTCCACTTGCCAAGATGAGTGCAGCACCAACAACACTCAAGAAGCTTGACACCATCCAGAACAAAGCAACTTGCTTGGTTGGCACCCGTCCATCACCTTTAAACATTCACTCCCTGAACCATCAGCATACTATGGTTGCAGTATGCACCTTCTAAAAGATGCAGTGCAGCAACTTACCAAGGCTTTTTTGACAGCACCTTCCAAACCTGCAACCTCTACCACCCAGAAGAACCAGGCAGAGGGTGCATGGGAATGGCACCACCTGCAACTTCCCTCCAAACCCCACACAACACCCTGACTTGGAAATATATCGCTGTTCCTTAATTTGTCACTGGGTCAAAATCCTGGAACTCCCTCCATCACATCACATAGGCTACAATGGTCCAAGAAGGCAGCTCCCCATCACTTTCCTGAGGGCATTTAGGGATAGCAATAAATGCTAACCTAGCCAGCGACACCCACATCCCGTGAACAAATAAGATAAAGTACTTTCCTTGTTTCAAAGTATGCTAGATTTGTGTGGAGTGACCCCAGTGAGTGTACGTTACATGCAATGAGGTTTATGATTTCCACATGATTTGTACAAAAAAATGGTTAATAATTTCTTTGCTACTGTATTCAGTCTTTTTCGATTGGAGCTGTTAAACTCCAATAAGGATAAGCTTTTAACCGAGATTTTACTACTCTGTTCTTATCAGGAGAACCAGAAACAGACATCACTTTTTATCCCCTTACTCAGACGGGTTAGCAAGGCTACTTTCTGAAACACTGACACTGTTTTAAAGGAAACATTTATTATTACTGCTTCTTAAAATTGCATGTTTATAGGAATTAATTTCTTTAAATGACTTTTAATTGCAATGGATCTTGCTCAAAATTCAATAAAAAGTTTTAAAAGTGTTTTTCAACAATTAACACTGTGATGAAATAATGAATGCAGCACAGAAGTTAGTTCATATATATCTTGTTCACAATACAGAAGAGACATTTGATCTATATTGGAATTTGGATGAATAATGGCTTCTGGGTGATTATGGAAATTTCATGCCTCAAAATTGGTTTTGGACTTGGATCGGAAACATTTCTTAGTGTGAATGGGTGTGGAGAAAAGCAGTGCACAGATTTGATTGAGTCACGTGTCAGGAAGAGGCTATCTCATTCTGTACAGATTTGGGTGCATTGTTTGATCACAGGCTAATGTGCAGTAAATGTTTGCTCTTGTTTTCTCACTATTCTGAAAACATATCCTCTCAGTAAAATGTAGTGCATTTTTTTATCGTAAAGCCACATAGTCCGTATAACGTCGTTTAGAACCCCAGTCCAGCATTATCGTGCGTCCATAGATTTATGGTCAGACATCTATGTTTTCAAGAGTGTGAGCTAGAAAAATTTAATATAAGCCAGTGAGCTGCTTCACTTCATCGGAAGCTGGTTGGACATTCCCCGGGCTTAATATTTTTCTGAGAAGTGTGTTGATGCGATACAATAATGGTGTTAAGGGGCAGCAATTGATGCCATGCCACATGCAAATAAACCTTCAGGCTAACTGGGTTTTGACTCTCTTCGACCTTGATCATAACTAAGGCAGAATCCATTTGTTCTCTTCGTGGTGTCAATCTTCGCTAAATGGTAACAGCCTCACTTCTCAGTCAGCAGGCTGAGAGTTCAAGTCCCACTCTTGACAACTTAATCCAGGCTGGCACTTCAGTGTAGTGTAGAGGGGGGTTGTGCATAGTTAGAGGTGCCATCATTCAGATGAGATCTTAAACAGAGACCCTGTCTGCCCTCCTCGGGTGAACGTAGAAAATCCCATGGCATTATTTCAAAATAATTCACTGGAGTTCTCTCCAATGTCCTGACCCTATTTATTGTTCAACCAGCATTAGTATAACATATTATCTGGCCACTATCTCATTGTTGATTGTGGGAGCTTGGCTGCAGTGTTATCTACATTAGAACAGTGATTACACTTCAAAAAGTTCTTTGCTTGTGACATACTGGGCCTGATCTTAACTGTATCAAAATCCATCGATTTGCAGAGAGTAAAAAGTCAGGCATGAGTCATGAAAGACACAATAGACGCAAGTTCTGTTCTTTCCACACCTCTCCAACCAGTAGAGTGCCTGTCCTTTAACAAGTAAGAGCAATCAGCAAGTACCCTAAATGGCAGGATATGGCTTGGGGCACCCCTCATGGATCTGTTTTGGGGCCTCGAGTAGTCACTATTTATTAATGACTTAAAGGGTGTGATAGGAAACTATGTATCCTAAATCGTTGATGACATAAAGATTGGTGATATTGAAAGCAGTGCAGAAAGAAGTATAAAATTAACAAGAGCTGTTAATGGACTCTAAGTTGGGAAATTGTGCCAAAATTTTGGTAAATGTGAAAACATCCAGTTTGGACTTGAAAAGGTAGATCAGAGTACTTTCTATATGGTGAAAAGCTAGCAGCAGTGGAGGTCCAAAGGGACTGGGGGGGGTCCAGGTACATAAAAGTCAAAGAAGGCTAATGGAATGCTGGATTTTATAAGTGGAAAACTAGAATACAAGGAATTAGAAGTCATGCTAAACCTATACAGAACCTGTTACAACTCAGGTATTGTCTTCATATATTGTTTACAGAGATACATGTTACATACCATGCACCTCCACTCCAACAATCACTCTGTAGAACTGAATTGCATCTAAGTACGCCTGAGTCAAAATCCTTGTTCCAGGATTTGAGTGCACATTTAACTCAGAAAATACTACTATGCTGCAGGGCCTGTTTTTTTTTGATTAAGTTGTTAAACCAAGATCTTATCTCCTTATTCAGTGGTTCAGGTGCATGTGAAAAATCCTACGACACTTCAAAAAAAGGAAAGGAATTCTGGTACACTTGCCAACATTTCTTACTGCTTTTCGTACGGTCCTAGTGTGTAAAAATTTCTGTTGGGATTGCCTACATAATAACAGTAATCAGTTGCACGGGAAGCACTTGGAGATGTTTCTGAGAGTTTTGGTAAGTAATGTGGAATCCTAATATGAATTCATGTATAAAATTAAAGTCAATTTTGCAATTGTGTTAAATCAGAATGATCTGTTGAATTGAGCCCAAAATGTCTTGAAACAATGGTTAGAAATTTGAGTAATTGGCTGGTAGAGCAGTTGACAACATTGTACTTCTCTCTCTGTGACTTGAGTTGAATCCTGCCCAAGCTGATGCAACAAGAGCCTCTCTGCTGACTACAAGACCCAAAGGTAGAATACAGCTAATAATTTGGCTGAATTTGAAACACAATTCTTTTGTTTCACACAAAAGAAGCTTCAAGAAATGCTAGCGTTAGAAACATGGAATTTGCCACCATTATGTGTCTGACGTAGAGTTTGAAGTATGTTGTTGGGTTTGCAAAAGCAAGATTCAGCTTGCACCAATTTTACACTGTAACCATTAAACCATCGGATTGATCAGCAAAAGATTAACCACCATCAAATTGCAATCGTATAGCATGTTTAACAAAGTAAAATGTCCCAAAGCTCTTCATGTGAGAGTTATTAAACAGAATTTACACTGAGCTGCATCAAGGGGAATTGGAATAGGTGACCAAAAGCTTGGTCAAAGAAGTAAGATTTAAGAAGCCCCTTAAAAGGTGAGAGAGGGGCAGAGAGATTTAGGAAGAAATTAAGGCACAGCCGTCAATGCTGGAGTAATGAAAATTAGGAATTCTCGAGGCCAGAATGAGAGAAGTGCGGAGATCTTTTTTATTCAGTCATGGGATGTGGGCCTTGATGGCTAGGTCAGCATTTACTGTCCATCCCTAATTGCCCTTAAGAAGGTGGTGGTGAGCTGCCTTCTTGAACCGCTGCACTTCCTGTGGTGTTGGTACACTCTCAGTGCTGTTAGGGAGGGTGTTCCAGGATTTTGACCCAGCGACAGCGAAGAAACGGCAATATATTTCCAAGTCAGGACGGTGAGTGGCTTGGAGGGGAACTTCCAGGTGGTGGTGTTCCCATCTGTCTGCTGCCGTTGTCGTTCGAGATGGTAGTGGTGGTGGTTTGGAAGCTGCTGAATAAGGAGCCTTGTTGTACATCTTGTAGATGGTACACACTGCTGCCACTGTGTGTCAGTGGTGGAGGGAGTGACTGTTTGTGGATGAGGTGCCAGTCAAGCTAGCTGCTTTGTCCTGGATGGTGTCAAGCTTCTTGAGTGTTGTTGGAGCTGCACTCATCCGGGCATGTGGAGAGTTTTCCATCATACCCCTGACTTGTGCCTTGTAGATAGTGGGGGATTCAGTGATGGCAATGCCATTGAATGTCAGTGGACAATGGTTAGATTCTCTCTTGTTGGAGATGGTCATTACCTGGCATTTGTGTGGCATGAACATTACTTGCCACTTGTCAGCCCAAGCCTGGATATTGCCCATGTTTTGCTGCATTTGGACATGGACTGCCTCAGTATCTGAGGAGTCGTGAATGGTGCTGAACATTGTGCAATCATCAGCGAACATCCCCACTTCTGATCTTATGATGGAAAGAAGGTCATTGATGAAGCAGCTGAAGATAGTTGGGCCTAGGACACTACCCTGAGGAACTCCTGCAGTGATATCTTGGAACTGAGATGACTGATTTCCAAAAACCACAACCATCTCCCATTGTACTAGGTATGACTCCAACCAGCGGAGAGTTTTCCCCCTGATTCCCATTTCTCCAGTTTTGCTGGGGCTCCTTGATGCCACACTCACCCGATCCAATGCTGCCTTGGTGTCGAGGGCAGTCACTCTCGCTTCACCTCTGGTGTTCAACTCTTTTGTCCATGTTTGAACCAAGGCTGTAATGAGGTCAGGAGTTGAGTGGCCCTGGCAGAACCCAACCTGAGCATCAATGGGCAAGTTATTGCAAAGCAAGTGCTACTTGATAGCACTGTTGATGACCCTTTCTATCACTTTACTAATGATTGAGAATAATCTAATGGGGCGGTAATTGGTCAGGTTGGATTTGTCCTGCTTTTTGTGTACAGGACACACCTGGGCAATTCTCCATATTGCTGGGTAGATACCAATGTTGTAGCTGTACTGGAACAGCTTGACAAGGGGCTTGGCAAGTTCTGGAGCACAAGTCTTCAGTACTACTGCTGGAATATTGTTAGGGCCCATAGTCTTTGCTGTATCCAGTGCCTTCAGCCATTTCTGTATATCACATGGAGTGAATTGAACTGGCTGAAGACTGGCATTTGTGATGCTGGGGACCTCTGGAGGAGGCTGAGATGGATCATCCACATGACACTTCTGGCTGAAGATTGTTGCAAATGCTTCAGCTTTATCTTTTGCACTGATGCGCTGGGCTCCCCATCACTGAGGATGGGGATATTTGTGGAGCCACCTCCTCCTGGTGGAGTGAGGGATATGCTGTACGATGAGGTTACAGGTTGTGATTGAGTACAATTCTGCTACTGCTGATGGGCAACAGTGCCTCATGGTTGCCTAGTTTTGAGTTGCTAGCTCTGTTCAAAATCTATCCAATTTAGCTTGAAATCTATCCCATTTAACACAGTGCCACACAGCACTGAGGGTATCCTCAATGCGAAGGCAGGATTTTGTCTCCACAAGAACTGTGCAGTGGACACTCCTACCGTTAGTGTCATGGACTGATGCATCTGTGGCAGGCGGGTTGGTGAGGATGAGGCCAAGTATGTTTTTTCTCTCTTGTTAGTTCCCTCACCACCTGCTGCAGACTCAGCCAACTTGGTGCTTCCGAGCCACTCCTGGTGAGTGCACAACCTGTATCCTCATCGTATGGCATATCTCCCACTCTCCCATTACCTGGTTCAATGAAGAGTGTAGGAGGGAATGCCAGAAGCAGCACCAGGCATACTTATAAATGAGGGGCCATCCTGGTGAAGCTGCAACATAGGACTACTTGAGTACCAAACAGCATAAGCAGCAAGTGATAGACAGAGCTAAATGATTCCAAAACCAATCCTGCCACATCCAGCTGTGAATGGTGATTGACAATTAAACAATTCACTGGAAGAGGCGGCTCCACAACATCCCCATCCTCAATGGGGGAGCTTCAACATGGAGAGGTACTGATTTGGATACAATTGAAGGGGGATGGTACATTGTAATCAGCAGGAGGTTTCCTTGCCCATGTTTGACCTTGATTGAGTGGCTTGCTAGTCCATTTAAGAGTCAACCACATTGCTGTGGGTCTGGAGCCACATGTAGGCCAGGCCAGACAATTAGTGATTTTTATCTTCCATGGTGGGATTCGAACCGAGCATTACCCTATGTCTCTGGATTACTAGTCCAGTGACAATGCCACTACGCCACTGCCTCTCGATTGTAGATGTGAAGGAGATTACAGAATTAGAAAAGGGAAAGGCCATTTGAAAAATAAGGCTGTGAATATTAAAATGGAGACCTTGCCAGGCTAAGAACTAGAGTACCTCAGCAAGTGCACGAGTGATGAGCAATGAAAAAAAATTAAGTTGTCACACAAATTAGCCATTCAATTAATTTGTACCTAACCTTGATTAATCTGACAGCTAGATTTTACTGTCTTAAAGTGAAGAGAAAATGTCAACCTTGTCTCAAAATGATTTTATGTTATGTGAAAATATCAATTTTCTTTTTGACATAAAGAGACTCTTGAGCAGGGTTCTCCTTCCAGCCTATTTGGTTAATTAGGAGTGCTCTAGAGGAACTTGACTGCAAACGGTAGAAGGTGTGACTTCAAGCCACTCCTGTGTCGAGCTGTAGCCACCAACTCTGTGAACTTACATTACAAACTGAAAATACAAATGTTGCAGCTCTCAGCTTCACATAACCTGTAGCAAGGCCTCGGGTCAATAGTTAGCAGTTACCCCCATCTCCCATCATTTACAGTGCTCCACCGTCGGCCATATGCAACCTGTCACCCCATCCCATCGTGGACCCTTCTCAAGGGCAACTAGAGATGGGCAATAAATGCTGGCCCAGCCAGCAAAGCCCACATCCCAATCCACCTCTCTTCTGGAGGCCCTCCTCCCATCGTCTGTAAAGCAAATTTCAGAATTCACCCTCTGACGTGCGGCTGTTCTCAATTAGGCAGAAAAGTAGCAATTCTAATTATAAAAAGGTGCCCCCCAGCAACTTCAATAATATTGAAACGTTTTTGTACCTTATATTAACTATATTAGCTCAGTATTTCGCTGCTCTCGTGGCCTATCATGGAATTGCTACGCGATGGAATGAAGCCATTCGGCCCCACGTGTCTGCCCTAGCTCGCTGAATGAGCAATTCAGCTAGTGCCATTCCCCCACCTCCTGTAGCCCTGCACATTCTTCCTTTTCGGATAATAATTCAATTCCCTCTTGAATCCCTCAATTGAACCTGCCTCCACCACAATCTAAGGCAGCGCATTCCAGACCTTAACCACTCGCTGCTTTGAAAAAAGTTTCTCCTCATGTCTCCATTGCTTCTTTTGCCAATTATATTAAATCCGTGCCCCCTCATTCTCGATCCTTTCACCAGTGGGAACAGTTTTTCCCTATTTACTCTGTCCAGTACCCTCATGATTTTGAATACCTCTGCAAATTTCCTCTCAGCCGCCTTTTCTCCAAGGAAAACAGTCCCAACTTCTCCAGCCTATCTACGTAACTAGAGTCCCTCATTCCCGGAACTGTTCTCATGAATCTTTTCTACACACTCTCCAGTGTCTTCACATCTTTCCTAAAGTGTGGCACCCAGATCTGGACGCAATGTTCCATTTGAGGTGGAACCATTGTTTTATATAATTTTAACATAACCTCTTTGTTCTTGTACTCTATCCCCATATTAATAAAGCCTAGGATATTGTATGCTTTATTAACTGTGTGATCAACCTGTTCTGCCACACACTTGTGCACATATACACCCAGGTCTTGGGTGACCAAATTTTTAAAAGTCAAAACCAGAACACATTGAAAAACCTTGGAAAGGTGGTATACAGAATCCTGGGAGCATTTTTTTAATATTCGCTCTTGGGATGTGGGCATTGCTGGCTAGGCCAGCATTTATTGCCCATCCCTACTTGCCCTTGAGAAGGTGGTGATGAGCTGCCTTCTTGTCCATGTGGCATATGAGACTGCAGTGATTCAAGAAGGCAGCTCACAACCACCTTCTCAAGGGCAATTAGGGATGGGCAATAAATGCTGACCTAGCCTGCAACGCTCATCTGTCATGAATGAATATTAAAACAATGCCACTAGGATTCTGTATAACATCCTCCTGAGGCTTTTCAATGTGTACAAGAACAAGGAGGTGATGTTAAACTTATAAAGCACTGGTTCAGCCTCAAGTGGATTATTGCTCCCAGTCAGGGTGCCACAGTTTGGGAAAGATGTGAAGGCATTGGAGAGATTGCAGAAAAAAACTCGAGAGTGGTTCCAGGGGTGAGGAATCTGCCATTCCACCAACTTGTCTGCGGTAACATTTAAAACCCTGACTGAAATTCACGGCCTTGTATTCAGTGCATTGAATCTGTTATTTGTACTTTCATTTTTTTATGAAGCATATATTTCTCTCACCTAATACGCACGTGCACGTGCACACACATACACACGTGTTACATAAATGTAAGCCTAAATAAATAAATAAATTTATGGAGCAAAGTAATGATCCTATCAGAACCTTTTATATTTGATGACATTCCCATTGGAGCCAGCCTGAAGATTGGCTGTGTTGCTTTTATTAAAACAACAAGCAAAGGCATAAATTTCAGAAATGTAAAATTTTTAAAAATTACCAAAATGCTGTAAATGCATCAACTTGCCATTTGGTATCCAAGGGAGAAAGATGGGTGAATGATTCAGTAGAGCCTTTCACAGGGATTCTGTACATTTATGAAAAAGGTACCCCACTTGAAATGTTAACCTGTTTTCCAAATGCTGACCAGTTTGAAGTGCACTTCAAGCTTCTGCTATTTTATTAATATCTGCTGCTTTTCTTTAGTCAGGAGCTTACTTTTAAAGTAACAAGATATTGTGCAATAGTATGTCAACACCATATGTTTAGCCACAATACTGCATGCTTGTATTTCCTCTTCAAGCTCATCAGATCTGTCTTGGACACACGGCAGCAATCATAGGAGGCAATGGGCTAATTTTGCCTTTGATTAGCCTGAGAACAATGTTCCGTCAAATGCTGCAAAACAAAACAAGAAGATTATACTGAATTGCAATTATTGAATATCAGATCCACAATCTTCTTTAAATGCAATTGCCTTCCAATGTCTGCAAGGTAGCTGCACATCATCATCCTAATGCACAGATAGTCCATGAATTTTAGCCTCTGATTACCTAAGAGGAAATCATTATTCCTAATGCACACTGACAAGGTGGCAATGGAGACAGTTTCTGTGTTTTCAAAGTGAAAACAAACGAAGAAAAGGCCTCTTTCATATGCAAGAGGGAGTGAGCATTATCCATGTTGTTTGTCAAGGCCCAGTCAGCTGCCAGTGTCATGAATTTCAGATGAACAATGTTGTTAAAATGATACTGGCCTTGAACTAACAAATTTGAAATGATGAAAAGATTATACCATGTTTGATCTATGTCGTATTCACTTGATCTCTTGTACTGGTACTGTTTCTGCTAATTGCATTTGATCAAACATTTTTTTCAAGCTTAAATAGTGCGAGTATCAAGGATCAGACAAAATGATATGCAGCAATATGTCTAGCCTCGATTCTATGTAGTAGTCACTTGCTCTGGTAACATTATAATGCAAGGTCTTGGTTCTTTTAAAATTATTGTGAGCATTTTATACATGACGCAATGATTTGGTTGATTCACTGAAAAAAGTTAGAAGATCAAGTGCTAACTTAAGAAAGTTGTGCTCAGGCTCTATGTAAATGATATAGTTTTTTATTTTTCTAACCCGCCCCCGCCCCCCACTCCCAGCCCCTGCCTGGGGCACTGAGTAAAATTAAATAGTTCTTTTGACAGAGGCGCTGTGTCTCTGGACTTGTAAATTTATTGTGGCCTTCTGTGCTTTACAAGTAATACAGTTTGTTTTGGATGGCCTTTGTATTCGAAATAAAAATATCTTTTCAAAAGATTGTCATTCTGCATTCTTGCTATTTATCTGGCTCCAACCTATGTGACATATGCACATAAGTCCCAGGCTTTCTCAGACTACTGTCCACTTCGGATCAATCGCACATTCTGATTATATTAGTTATTATTTAATCTCTCTCATGGGAACACATGGTATAACAAAAAAAGTGTTGCCATTTATATTGCAGCAAAGCCAAATGATGGGAATGTGATATCTTCTTGCTGTGTTTATTAGACTGTGCAATTGTAGTTTTTTGCCTTTGCACAATTGTGTTGTGTCTGGTGTGGCCATTTTTAGCAAGAAATACTGTTGCTTATAGAATACTGATGGTTGAGATGAGAATAGTTTCTGGTGATGAGTTAAGAGTATCACACAAAAATCACCTTGGTCTAAGCGTGAATTTCCTTTTAGCATATTTGTACAGTGGCATTTGCATCCTTTTAACTGGGCAGAAACATTTAATGAACAAATGAGATTTAATAATCTAAAACAGAACATTCAGCGTCCTGTACCCTTTATGCCTGTATCATTCGCACTCCCTGATATCTGTTTGTTTAATACCCTGAACTAGTATAATAACATAGCCCTTAACCCTTCAAGTCTAAGTGCTTACTGTACAGAGAAGATAATGCAAATACTTATATTTGTCTTAGCATAACATCAAGCACATATTAAATAATTATAATTGTGTGGTTCCTTTTACAAAGGTACAAAATGTGAATATTTCTTTAAATGTAATGCTTGTTTTTAAATAATTCTTTCAGCATTCACACCTCGGACAGTCAGCAAGAGTTCTTCAAGATGTTGGATGAAAAAATTGAAAGGGTAAGATTTTAATTGAAGTAGTTTTTTTTGTTGTTCTTGACTTACTAATTCTGATACACAATGTACTTTTCTTGAGTTTAAAATTACTTACCCTCTCCCCTCTTATGTTCTTCCACAATCTATCAGAATTTAGTCACCTCTTTTCTAAAGTTTGGCAATCTGCAAGATTGCATAAACTTTATAGACAAATTTATCTCTCCTAAGAGAGGAAAGTATGCACTTAAAATGTTGACATGATTAATTTCAATGCGTTTATTGGCAGTTCTCTAACATGGTATGCAGGCCTGTATGGGCAGAGACTATTCAGGTATACCTTCATGATATTTTTTTATTCTTTCATGGAATGTGAGCGTCACTGACAAGGCCAGCATTTGTTGCCCATCCCTAATGGCTCTTGAACTGAGTAGCTTACTGGGTCATTGCACAGGGCGGAAGGCAGTTAAGAGTCAACCACATTGCTGTGGTAGGCCAGACCGGGTAAGGACAGCAGATTTCCTTCCCTAAAGGATATTAGTGATGTGTTTTTACAACAATCAATGATAGTTTCACGGTCACACTGAGACTAGTTTTATATTCCTGATTTACTAATTGAATTTAAATTCCACTTGCTGCCGGGTGGGTTCTGAACCCATGCCCAAAGAACATTAGCCTGGGCCTTTGGATTACTTGTCCAGTGAGGTTACTACTGTGCCACCATCCCCTTGAATATATCTGTGATCTATGGTTAGCTAAGTAAAATGTGACAATATGATTAATTCATTTTTCTTTACCTACCAATAAATCTCAACTTCATTTTGTCCGTTAATAAAAATGTTGTCAAAAAGCTTCAAATGACAATTCATAAGGCATACCAGTTTCCTAAGAAAATCCAGAGCATATTGCCCTTCAATTCCATTGCGTTTTTAAACATTGTAGCATAGTGAAGAGTCAAAAAGAATAAAAGTTAGCCAAGTAAACTCAGTTGTAGTTTTAAGAATGCTCAACAGATTGTTGGTTTATGAATTTGATGGCGTATGTTCTGTCAAGCATACCCAATATACAGATGCTGAGTTTAGATCACTATGCATGTAAAACCCACCACCAACCCATGCAAAAAAAATAACCCAACCCTCAGACAGCCTGATGCCTTGTTTTGATCGAGTCAGTAAAAAATACATTCTTCCACCGTCCACTTTGATGTTAAAATGCATAGCTTTGGTTGGCAAGAAAGGAAACTGCAGTATTCTAAATGGCACAAAAGCAGAAAATGCTGAATACACTGAGCAGGTCAGGCAGCGCCTAGGATTAAATGGACAAGTTGACATTTTGGTTGGAAGCCATTTGTTAAAACTGGAAGATATTACCCCATGATGGCATTTAAAAAGAACAAAAAGAAGTGAACGGGGAGGGAAAATCAAACACACTGCCTGTCACTCTCATACCCGTAAATGGAATGATCTGTAAAAAGGAAAATAAAAGATGGTTAAATGGCAAAAGTAATGCTGACTACTGAGATGAGACTACTTCTGCCATTTAACCACATGCTCTTTTCCCCTTAGCATCGCACAAGTCATTCTGTTTCCTTCCCCTCCACCTTCCCATTGTTCTGTTTCTTTTTAGACACTGTTCATCGGTAATATCTTTGGGTGTGGGCCCTTGTCAAAACTACGATGCGTCAGCTTGTCTCTTCTCTTCACAGATGCTGCCTGGCTTGCTGAGCTTTCCCAAGATTTTGTTCCTGATTTCCAGCAGCTGCTTTTGTTCATATTTTATTTTTCGCTCTTTCAAAGATCTCAGCATCCAAAGTTTCAAGTGGAAATGTTAAGTCGCCTTCTAGACTCTGCCACACTTTCTGCTCCTAATATGAATGAATACAACCTGAGTAAACTTACATAGTCAAACAGCTATTGTTTGACTTGTGTATCCTGTTCACTTAGCAAACATGAGTTTTTTAGATGGCAGTCCATGTCAGCAAATTTAGCATTTCTGTTTACACATTACATAATACTACATGTTGCCTGCATTGAATCATGGATATTCCCTACATATTTCATGGTTTTTTTTTAGTCCTAGGGAAGGAATTACTCCATGTTATAGAAGAAAGCGACCCTTTGTCTCAAGTTACCTGAAGTTATTGCCACTTTTGTACGTAACTGATGCAGTTTAAGATTAGCAAATGCAGTATACATACATTCCAGTTGATGGGTTTTCTGTGGAGTTTTTCTACCTATTTGTAGTTAGTATCATATAACGTTGAAATCGCTCCTACGTGGCATCCCCTATTTGCAATCTTTTGTCAAGAATATGTCACTAAAAAGCCACGAAAAGTTGCTAAGTGGAGAAATATGCAATTCAATGGTTCTTTAAGGTATGTTGAGTAACAACTGTGAGAACATGAAAGAAAACTGGTCTACTATTGGTCTGGGACTCTGAATAACAACAATCCCATGCAATTACTCTTTTGTTGTATGGAAACATTTAAGAACTGTTTGAGCATTTCTGCACTAAAAGCCAAGTCGACTCAGGATTCCAATCATTTTAGTTTGCTCACAAAATAGTTACTGATCAGGAATGCCATTTTGCCTATACTAGTTTATCTATCCAGTATGATCCTAAGGTCTCCCAGTTCCATTGCTTTAAAAGGAATTGTATTCCATTCATATTTCACCAACTCGCTTTGAAATTTATGATCTCCCTCTTCTGATTCCACCTCTCCTCCTGGTTGGTTATCATCTGCAAAGTTCAGCTCATTAAGTTTCTGAATGCAAGTAATTTTGTGAAGTAGAAAGGGTAGTGGTCCCATCACCAAGTTCACCCACTCAGCCCAACATTACTTCTCAAACTGACACCATTTTTTGAGTCACCTCTCAGCCACAATCGTCTCCTTCTGAATCCATGATGATTGCTATTTATTGCACTGTTACTGTACATATAATCATATTTACACAGAATAGCAGTGAGATTTGTGGGTCGGTGACTGCTGGTGTCTGCCTTGTTTCCCCTTTTTGAGTATGAGCACCACATTAGCCTGATTCAGTTCTATAGGTAGCTTGCTAGTCTCCATTAACTCCCTCTAATAATCATCAGTCTCTCACAAATTGCCTGGTCTCAGCACTTGGAGATAACTATCTGGTAATTGGTGTCTAAGTCATTGCTTTTACCTCAGTTATTTCTATTTGATGGCTGTTGCTGTTTTCCCTTGTGAATATTTAGAAGAAGAAATCACTTAGAATACTTATTCTCTTTGTGTTCTCCCTTGGTCTTCAACATCTTTAGGGTTTTCACCTTTTCTCTGCCCTCTACCGTTGTAGCTGTGAAGGAATTTTTTACTGCTATATTTAGCTTCTGTTGGTGTGCAGTTTTCTAGGTCTCTGTTTGTCTCTCCAATCACCCTTAAAATGCTTCTGCACTTTCTCGTCTTTATCCCAGTGAATCGCCTTTCTCCCTGCAGGATTTGGTTGAGGTCATTTTTCCTCTTTATTTCACTTTTCCATAATATTATAAATTGAGATTCATTCTTTGCTAGGTACTGCGCTCTCACAAACCTCCACAATGTCATCTGGAACTGTTTGTGAGAATGGTATGACTGTGACTTGCATGGGATTGGCTGGAGCTGTGGATGAAATTCCTTACCTTGATCATTCCGCCATATAGTGAGTGAAAACCAAAATAAAAGTGAACAAGAAAATAAAATGAGCAAAATCAATGACGAGTTGAAGCAATGCTTCTGGTTATCCGTGTCTCTTTGCAGTAAATATGTTACATAGCAAGCAATAACCAAACAGTACCAAGCACCCATAAGAAGAAGTTTAAGCAGTTTTTGTTTTGCAGTGGATAGCTTATATCATAAGTGTTTTTTTTTTTATTAACTGTTGATGGGAATATGCTGATTTTGTATGGATTTCCAGGTGTTTTTGATGGTTCACTCTTCCCTTTCTCTTAATTATTAAGTTGTACTTTTCTGATCACTTGCTGTCACCATGTCATCCTCTTTTCAGTTAAAAGGTTAACATACTTCTGTCCTTGGAATTTTATGACTACACAGAATAAAACGATCCAGGCCAGTTGGAATAAAAATCCTTTCCCTGTTTGTAAAACCTATGTTAATAGAAGTTCATGGAAGTCAGAAAATATAACATGTTTGTATTTCCTAAATTCCTTCCCTTTCTCTCTCGCACCTCTGCTTTTCCTTTATTTAAAAAAAACGCTTCATGATTTTTGCACAATGATTTGAACAAGATCCTGCTTGTTGGCCAAAGGTCATTCAGCTAAGGCAAGGAACATTTGGCATGTTAGATCTCATATATACAGCCAGGTGTTACTAAGCTCTCTTTAATAATGTCATAATCATAGAGCCATTACCTTGTCCATTCTTCAAAGTGAATGTGACCATGTTCATCATCTGGGGTGCTTGGTATGGTTCTGGTGGGCACATAGGTGATTGCTAAGGCCGCACTGCGCGCAGAAGGCTCTGCAAATAGGACAGGATGTTGGAGACCATGAAGTTCTGGGTGAGTTGCAGAAGCGGGATTTCTTCTCCAGGCATTGTCTCCCGGCCCCTGATATTCACTTGCTTTTAAAGAAAGCAGCACAGTTTTTTATTTGGTTGCGCCAGGTGCAGCAATCCTGAGCAAGCTTCTCCCAGGGCTTGAAGTTGCTATCGGGACTCCTAAGCGAAGCCCTCAGAGTGTCCTTGTAGCATTTCTTTTGCCACAAAAGCTTACCCCAGACTCAAACTTTCCAGAGAGGATTCATTTTGGTAAGTGCATGTCAAACATTCTGAGTGTATAATCAGTCCACTCAGTTGTCAATATGCTGTGGTTGTTTGGCATGCCTGTTCGGGTGAACATCTCAGTGTCTGGTATTTTGTCCTGCCCTCGGATCTTCAGAAGCTTCCGAAGGCAAGTGAAACTGGTTGAGCTTCTTGGCATGACATTGGCACACATCCAACTCTCATGCATAGAGTAGGCAAGATGATTGCTCTATAGACTTTCAGTTTGGTAGGCAGACTTACTCCTCTTCATTCCCAGACTGATGTTCAAAGCGTGCCAAAGGCTACACTTGCTTTAGCAATTACTACATGTATCTCATCATCAGTATAGACAGCTCGAGAGAGAGAGAGAGAGAGAGTGTGCTACCGAGATAAGTGAACTTATCCACTGTTGACTGGTTCTGGTCATGGACTCGAGGTAATGTTTTCGTGTAGTAGCTGGTACATTATTTCAGTTCCCTGTATTCCAGGAGAAATGCCATGAATAAAACATGGACCTCTACACCACAAATGCTACCTGACCAAGGCCTTTTGACCCAGTCCAGCCATTGAGGGCCTTTGGAAGGAAATGCAAAAATTTGCCTGCCCTAAGAAATTGATCACAATGGTTCCACAGTTCATGGACAGCAAGCTCGCGTATGTTCTGGATGATAGTCTTTTGACCCATTCCCCGTCAATAATGGAGTTAAACAGGGCTGTGTGCTGGTGCTCTTCAGCAAGTTTTTCTTCACCATGCTCTGAGACCTTCCATGATGGTGATTCTAGCATCAAAATCGGATATTGGATCGACAGGAAGCTGCTCAATCTGAGGCGACTCTGGGCAAGGACCAAGGTCTCCAAAAATATCATTTGTGATTTCCTATTTGCTGATAACTGTAATGGCTGCTGGTTCAGAGCTCAACATGCACTTGTGGCATGGACTTGTTCTCCAAAGCATGTGCCAACTTCAGCCTTACCTGGCCTGCTCCTGGAAAGCCCTATCTTGAGTCCAAGGCTTCAGTCCATAACCAGAACCTGTCAGCAGTGGATGAGTTCATAGAGTCATTATGACAGAGAAGGGGGTCTTTTGGTCTGTTGTGGTACATATGTAGGCATCAATTTGAATACTTGCTCCTTGCAAGGGGGGCGCGGGGGGGTGGTGTGTGGTTTATAGAGAAAAGACACTTACTTGTTTTTTGGTGTATTTCTAAAAGCTGCAGGGATGGTAATAGTACTGCTGTCTTTGGCTTTTCCTTTCAGTTGTTGGCATTAGTTGCTTTGTACTGTTTCTGTTGAAGTGAAAACATTATTATCCATGATCTGATCACTGAACATAATTTCCCTGGCCTGAGTAGGTTTGATGCTATGCTTTGACTATGTTTTAAAATCCATGTTGAGTGCTTTGATGAGGCTGTCCTCATCGCAGGCCACTATGACTGGGGTCTGCTAATGAAGCCTGACCCATGTTTCCATTTCCAGTGAGGTGAAGGAACCAGTAGCTTCTATGTCGACAAGAGATGATAAACGATTTGCCTGTATCCTAAGATGCAGGAAGCAGAGGTCAGACAACTTGTATTTCTCCAACCGTAGGCAGGGTTACATTTCTTACAGCCAGGAAGGAGAATCCCATTAGAAAAGACAGAAAAGTGAGTAAAATAGTTCTATCAGTGTCCTCTGGTAAGTTCACTAGAACTGTACAGAAGAGGAATTTCATGCATGAAATCTCTCAAAGGCCAGTTTGCCCCTCCAGTACAATAAGCATCTCTGCTCGAGTTCTCTGTTTCACTCAACTGACTGCATTTTGTTGCACTAAACTGAAACATATACTTGGAGACCAGTTCTCAAACACGATCAAATGATTGAAAAAGCTTGCCTTCGTGAATTCCGGCATTATTCTTAAACTGCAGTAAGCCTGAGATGAAATCTGGTGATAGTGATACCTGCAACACTATTATTGTAGACCAATTACATCTTCTGTAACAAACTAATTTGAGCACAATGTGTTACAGTAACCTTGATCAAGGCAACATGTGCTTCGGTAAGAATGATTTCCAGTGATGTCTCCTACAGTAAGGAATGACTTAAATGAAGGAATGGACCCACTTCCACAGATTTTGATTTGTAAATGCACTTGTTCTATTCTGTAGGATCCAACTCAGTTCTCCATTATTAATTGAGGGTGAGCTAGCGAAAAAAAATGCACCTTCACTGAACTGTGAAGAGACTGAGCAAACCTGCTCATTGTAAAGGTGGCATAGATCAGAATTTGAGAATCCCTTAGTGCCCTTTAAGGGCAGGGATAGACAGAATCTTTAATCAGTCTGCACTGTAGGTTTGTGTGTTGTTGTAGGTCATGTATAGGTAATGAAGCTTCACAGAAAATTGCAGCATGAGATCTTGTCAGGGAAATTGACACAGGAATACGTAAAATCTCTTGTCTAATTCAGGAGATTCGGTACCTGCCTTGCTGATTATACATGGGGATGATTACGTTCATCAGCTTGTGCTGCAGAGTTATGGTTTCTGAAAGTATCAATTACCATAATTCGGCAGGTGGAATATGAGGAGCCATCTGTAAAAACTAACCAAGGGTGCTTAATTGTTTGTTTAATTGTATATCTACTAAATAATAGACCAAGGGAACACAATTACAAGGGAGAGTTGTGATGGATGTGCTCTCCAAAGTGGGGTTTGGGGAGTGAAACTGCAATTCAATCCAACTGCTGGACACCAACATCAGTAGCACAGTTTGAACCAATGGTAGGGATCAGAAAGCTTTCTAATCAAATATGGAGTCAGACAGGGCTGTCCTCTCTCCCCTTGTCTTGTTCGTGTATTGTATCAAACCTGTTGCTGTGTCCATCAGGAAGGATGTGGGCATAAATGGGGCGACAATCTCAGGTAATGGAGGTACTCAGGTCAAAGGATCTCTCTACATGGACTATGTCACCATCGTCTGCTCAGATCTGCTGTCAGTGCACAGACCAATAAACATCTGTAGCCATTTTGAACTGGCCTTAGGAGCCAAGGTAAACCATGGCAAGAGCAAGGTCATGTTCTTTGGGAACTGGGCCAACTGACCCTTTGCCCCTTTCATCGCCAGGTCAGATTGCCTGAAGGTGCTTTGTATATGCTTCAGAGGGACTGGGGCATGTGCTAAAAACTGGAAGCAGCATGTAGTTATAGTAAAACAAAAACTGGGCATGTGAGAGCCATTGCGGGTAAGAACCTGATCTCTTGCTGTTGCTGTAGGTGGTGCAGGTCTGGCCAGTAGCCCACTCTTGTGCCGTGATGATCACCCAAACTATCATCTGCTTTATCTTGAGGTTGAAAATGTACCTATGGATAAAGGGTCAGACAACATACCCAACATTGCCCTCATCCTGATGGTCGCCTTTGAGTGCAGCTGCATCAAATTGTGTACACCCTCGGTACGCAAACACCAAGTGCCACTACATGCTGAGGTTCTACCTGTCCCCAGTGTCGTGAAGGATGGCTCTGGCCTCATTGCCGCTCCATTCAGTTGGGCCATGCCACATCAGCTGTCCCTTGTGGAAGCCTTTATGCAGAAAAACATTTTTGATCACAAGTCCATCAGGCAGTGGTCCGCACGTAGAGTCCTTGAGGTCCTGCAGGAAAAGGAGATGGTTCCCTGAGCAGACTGTCGAAGTCATTTAGCAGAATGCCTCATTGCCAGAACTTTCAAACAAGCAGCAAGATGTAGTTTGGCTGGTGGTGAAAAGGGCCCTCCCTGTCAAATCCTTCCTTCACACCTGGAGTGTCTCTCCCTTCGCACATTGCCCTCAGTGGCTGTGGTGGGGGAATAGGTCATTGTCTATCTCCTTCTGGAATGTGCTTTTGTAAAGAAGGTCTGGAAAGAGGTACAGTGGTTTTTGTTGGGGTTCATCCCGAGCAGTTCTGTGACACAAGACTCTGTGCTCTATTGCTGTTCCCAGGGGGACACACACCAAGATCAACATCAACTATGGCTGGAGGATCATTAACTCGGTGAAAGATGCTCTTTGGCCTGCCCAGTGCAAAGAGTTGTCCATGACCGAGTGTTGCAGACTGGCACTTTCCAAGGTCCAGGACTACGTGCTGAGGGACGCACTAAAGCTGGGGTCAGCTGCCACAGAGGCGCAATGGGGAAAGGCCACTAAGGTCTTTCAGCCATGGTATGCCAAGAGGCTGGAAACTGGGTAAAACTCCTCAGGCTGTATGTTGATATAATGAATATTGTTAATATTAATTGTATTTGTAAACGTAATGAATAACATACAGCATTGGAAGAAACTAATTTGGTTTTTTACGCCTTATGTAAATGGAAACTTTGAACAGTCACATAATATGCTTCTAGAAATTAAATGAATAAAGTGTATTTTTGGAAAAATAATTACAAGGGAGAGTTGTAATAGTATAACTTTCCCAGGGATCTGATGTTTGATGTGAATTGTTACAAATTTTGAATTGCAACTTTCTGCTTCCTCTTTGACATTAATTAGTTTTATTAACTTGCAGTGCATTTGTTTCAATCAGCCTGTAAGATGGTTGGTTTGATCAATGTGCTCACAATGCAGAATGTGGAATTGTATGATCAATCGCACAATGAAATGCACACGTTTAAAATTGGAGAATATTAGGTTGGGTTTTCTTGCTTACATTGATTAAGTCAATAGGCAATGGGTTTTCCCTGCTCTTCATGGTGCTGACATTTCCTATCTGTTAACTGTTTTTAATTCTGATGAGGAAATTGTTTTGAAACAGTTGCAAGTTAAAATATGGCAATTTTGCCATGCTTAAAATGCATCAAGCACTTCAGGACCAGCAATAGCATGGATCAAATAAAGACTAAAGATCCTTTATATAACCAAGAACCTGCCTGAATGGCAGCATTGGAATACATGAGGAATGCAAGAAGGGCTGTTGCAGCGTTAGTGTGGGGCAATTTATAGACAATGATGAGGATTTTAAAGGGAAGTTAGGGATGGATGATAAATGCTTGCCTTGCCAGCGACAATCATGTGCCATGAAAAAAAAATTAACAATTAGATCCAAATGGGACAGCAGGTTGTTGTATATCAGCAAGGATGAAGGGGTGCAGTAATGGAGAATGAGATTTTCACATATTAGGATTTGAGTCACTGAGTCTTGGCTGATAAATTCATGGAGGTCTGTGACTGGAGAGTTGAGTATGCAGGAGACAAAAGCATGGATAAGATTTCCAAGACTCAAATCCAGAACAAACTATTTGGAACATGTTTTTCCATGAGGGTTCCAAGTCAAGTGAGTTTGGTCTTTTGAAGTCTTGTTCCAAGTGATTGTGGCTCAACTGCATAAAACAGCTTGCTCTTTGCCATTAAATCGGCAGTGTCAGGAGAAATTTCGCCTGGGGTTTCAGGGCTGCTTTTCCAAAGCTGCCATTTAGGCAGGTTCTTGGTTGTATAAAGGATCTTTAGTCTTCATTTGATCCATGCTATTGCTGGTCCTGGAGCCTTTGATGCTTTTTCCCTATTGGCCTTATCCTTTGGTGTCAGTAATTTAAGAAATGGAAGGTTTTTTCTCAATTCCCTTGCTGTCTGCAATGCAATCCATCACTCTTTGGGTAGCATAGTGTGTTTGATTGCCATCTTTGTACTGCTAATAACTATTACACCATTGTGGGAAATGCCTATATTTCCTGACACCATACCTTTTCATCATGTTATACTTTACAGTCTTTGCTTAAACTTATTTGTCTTTTGAATCATGTTATGTTAAACAGAAAAGGTTGCAGTAGAATTTTAAAAATGCAATATACCTTAAAAATGCAATATATGTTATCAAACTGGTAGTTCAATTTACAATCAAATTGGGTTCATGTATGTTATAAAATGTACTTGCATCCTAAGATGTGCATTATGCGTCAAAATAAAAATGGTGATAAATGCTAAGAAACATTGGATTCTAGGTGGCAACAGTTAATTTTCAAAGATGGCAGTCATCTACATTGATTACTTGTGCATTTAAATGCCTTAAGGTTAGGTTGGTTTAGGGAAGAAGAACATTTTTTATTGAATTAAAAAAGTATTTATTTTTTTTTAGGGGCGTGACTACTGTTCAGAAGAAGAGGACATTACATAGTGCCAATCCTTTCACACAATGTATGACTACCACTGTGTATATAGACTAAAGCCAGACCAGTATGTACAAGTTACCACTGCGAATAAGACTACATTGGAGGTGGAAGTCTTTTTGGAATTGCGCTCTACGTTATGGGACTAATGTTTCCTTGCGAATGGAAATGCAAGCATCGCTGAGGACTATCAATGCTCTTTGCTGCCAATGATTTCCTTTCTGCATTCTTACTTTTCGTGCCCGCAAGTATGCAACTTTGAACATCGCCTCAAATTCCAAGAAGGACAACTGGTGACATAAGTAATTGGAAGTCTGCTTGAAAACTCTGCATGGTTGACTTGATGTTATCGTCATGTCTAGAAACACAAGCTTTCTCTGAACTTTCAAAATCTGTGAAAGGTGTCTGTTAAATCTTGTGAATTTGGGTTGATGCGACCATGGATGGATCTCTTCCTGTTCTTGATTCCTTCAATCATGTCTACAAGCAGTGAATGGGTGAAACGTGCAACAAGCAGCAAAGGGCCTGTTACTTTCTATGAAGACGCTGTTTAATAAACCCAAAAATTGGATATACAACGTTGAATATAAAACTTTTATTCTCTCTGTTAGAACTGATAAGCACCTGTCCTATCCAAAAATATATATATATAAAAAGCTTTTTGTCTCGGTGCCGGATAATATGGTTGCTTTTAGCAAATAATGGTGTTCTCAGCGACATTTTGAATTTTTTTTTCTATTAATAAAAACATTGTAGTTTCTTCCTGTGGTTTGCCATTGCTTTTTCATCTCATGAGTTTGAAGTAGGAATATGAAATGGTTTTCTTATTTACGTGATTCTTTACACTGACCTTACTGGGCAGTATGAACACTCAATCACAAAGATTAACCTTTGGAGTCCAGTTTAATTGAAGCTTCAGAATACCTTTGTGATAATAGGTCGACATGTTTTTCTTTTAAAGAAAAGCGCAGGTATTGTGTTCTATTACAAAATCATAACTAATTAGAAGTAAATGCAAAAAGAAAGGAATCGGCCACATTGCAAAAATACAAGAGTGCACAATGTTGCAATGTATGACCCATTTAAAAAGCAATGTATACTTAAATGTGTCCTAGGCTCAGCCATCTTCAGCTGCTTCATCAATCACCTTCCCATCCATCACAAGGTCAGAAGTGAGGATGTTCGCTGATGATTGCACAAAATTCAATGCCATTCACAACAGCTCCAGTACTGAAGCAGTCCGTGTCCCTATGTAGCAATACCTGGACAACATTCAGGCTTGGGCCAATAAGTGACAAGTAACATTTGCACTACGCATGTGCCAGTCCATTACCATCTCCATCAAGAGAGCATCCAACCATCTCCCATTGACATTCAATGACATTACCATTGCTGAATCCCCAACTATTAACATCCTGTGGTCACATTGACGAGAAAATTAAACAGACCAACCCCCATATAAATACTGTGGCTACAAGAGCAGTTCAGAGGCTGGGAATTCTGCAACAGATAACTCGCCTCCTGGGTCTCCAAAGCCCAAGTTGAGTGGAATGCCTGAGGTGGTGGTTGCAGCAAAGGGTGATGCGTCCCGCAAGACGGCGAAACAGCCGCTGACTAAAGTCACCAAGAAGCCGCCTAAGAAGCGGAGAAAATTTCGCAAGCAGAGCTATTCCACTTACGTGTACAGGGTACTGACCCAGCTCCACCCTTCCACCAGGATCTCGTCCAAGGCCATGAGTGTTATGAATTCCTTCCTCGTTGACATTTTCGAGCGCATCGCCTCCGAGGCCTCGCACCTCATTCGCTACAACCAGTGCCACACCATCTCGGCCAGGGAGATCCAGAACACCGTCTGCCTCAATCTGCCAGGGGAACTGGACAAGCACGCCATCTCCAAAGGCACCAAAGCGGTCAGTAAATACACCAATTTCATTTAGGTCGATCGTTCTAAAGATTATAAACAAGGCACAAGTCAGGACTGCAATGGTGTACTCTCCACTTGCCTGGATGATTGTAGTTCCAACAACATTTGAAGCTCAACACCATCCAGGACAAAACAGCCTGCTTGATTGGCACTTCATCCACCACCTTAAACAATCACTCCCTCCACCATTGATGCACAGTGGCAGCAGCGTGTACCATATACAGGATGCACTACAACTGCTTCAACAGCACCTTCCAAACCTGCAACCTCGACCACCTAGAAGGGCATTGGCAGCAGATGCATTGGAACCCCACCACCTGCATGTTCCTTTTCAAGCCACACACCATCCTGACTTGGAACTATATCACCGTTCCTTCACTGTTACTGGATCAAAATCCTGAAACTCCCTCCCAAGAGCACTGTGGGTGTATGTGCACCACATGGAATGCAGCGGTTCAAGAAGGTGGTTCTGCACCACCTTCTCAAGGGCAACTAAAGAAGGGCAACAAATGCTGGTTTAGCCAGCGACACACATCCTGTGAAAGAATTTTTTAAAAAACTTTTGCTATATAGTTAGAATTTGAATATCCAATGTCTGGAAAGGAGTTTTGAGTATAGTTTAGTTGATACTAACCAGGTAATGAAAAGCGACTAGCTTGGCAGTTTTCAGCAAGAAGGGTCCTGGTTTAAAGATGTTAGTAAAATGCTAATAGATCAGGAGTTGATGACATCCAAGAGTTACAGTATTGATGGATCCATCACATTTGCTATGGTTCAGACTTATGTCATTTACCCTGTGCAACATTGATCATATTCATTGCATCATCTCTCTTTGCGGTTTTCCCAGAAAATGTTTAGTTCAAATTGAAATAGGTTTTCTTTTGTTGCACATTTTAGCATCAATTAATTATGCACTGTCTTTTACTGTACTAACTGGCATATAGGCAAAACAAAAATCAGTTTAAGTTGGAGGTGCATCCTGTATGGTGAGGGGTGCCTATATTCAGTTTGATACAGTATGTTTTAATTGTTTAATATGCTGATGCATTTCCTGTAATATTCGTACTTCGGGTGAGACGTTAAACTGAGGCCCCATCTCTGCCCTCTTCGGTAGATGTAGAAGATCCCACAGCAGTATTTTGTAGATGATCAGGGAAGTTTTACCCAGTGGTCCTAGCCAACATTTGTGGCTCAGCTAAAAACAGATAATCTGGTTGCACACATTGTGAACATTTGTGGCATCTTGCTGTCTGCAAATTGGCAGCAGCATTTTTTTTACATTACAACAGTGACTAAACTTCAAAAACTAACCCCCAAAGTACTTTACAGCCAATGATGCCTTGAAGTTGTAAAAAAAAATCTGAAAAAAATGTGCATTTTCTGTACTACTTTATTGCATTTAGGAGAAAGCGAAGGAAGCAAGGAAGGTGAAAGAGCAGTGCAGAAAGTCTCCACAGGGCTACAGAAGGACGTGAATTTATACAGCAGCTTTCGTCACCCAGGATGTCCCAGACTGCTTTACAGCCAATTGAAGTGTAGTCACTGTTGCAATGCAGGAAACATGGCAGCTGATTTGCACACAGCATGATCCCACAAGCTACAATACGATAATGACCAGATCACCAGCATCACAAAAAACAGACTGTGGAATAAATATTGGCCAGGAGACCGGGGAGAACTCCCTCACCCTTCTCCAAAACAGTGCTGTGGGATCCTTCACATCCGTCCAAGGCTGCTGATAGGGCCTCAGGCTATCATGTAATTTGAAAGACAGCACCTCCCGACTGTATGTAACTTCCCCCGGCACTGCACTGGTGTTAGCCTAGATTATGTACTCAGTTAAGCTATATCGTACTCAATAGGTGGTGACACACATGATGGAGTGAAGGGAGGGCTAAAGAGATCACCTGAAAGCCTTACCATGAGCCAGGGAAAGTATGTCAGCAGTGAATGTGATTCAAGAAATTGGGCATATCATATATTTTTACTTTTAAAATCAATGTTAATAAATGGTAATCTAGAGGTAGATGAAAAGGGCAGAAGGTGCATCAGAGACTCACCAAGAGTGTACCAGCACCAAGCAACGTATCAACACCTGGTCTTGTCAGAGTTGTGTGGGGGGTGGGGAAGGGGGCTGGATGATGCCCCAAACCAACGAAGGATTTCTTATTAAAGGAACTAGAAGCGTGGGTTAGAATAGGACATGGAATTTCGGGGCTGCAGCAACCATAGGGATGGAGATGAGACCTGGAAAGGGGTCCCCCTGCATCTCACTCTCGCTGCTGCAGGATTTGAAGGGCTGCAGTGGAGGAAGGAAGAGGACAATCTTTTCAATTAAGCAGGAATTAATGGAAGTGGCTGAGGAAGTCAGAGGTCCAGCTGGAGACGGTGCACCAAGGGGATCCAGGATCTTACAAGGGCAGGAAAGATGAGTGGGATAGTAATTACCAGTGCCAAGTCCCATACTCTGACTTTCTGAGCACTCTTCTGCACAGCATTCCTGAGAAGGATACACCTTGAAGCTGCACTCATTCCTCTCCAGGCACTTCACATCCCTATCTGAGCAGCCAACGCTCTCACTTGCCCTCAGTCTGTTGCCCCTCACACCCGTGCCTCATAGTCATCCTTCACAAATGTTGTCCTTCCCTTTTACCCACACAATCCACTTCTTACACTCATAACTCTCAGCTTTCTCTCCTTGCAGGAGAAGAGAGCACACAATCTTAGGGAACGGGGGTGAGGGTAATCCCACCATTGCCAACGGCCATAAAGAGTGTCTATCAATGTGTGCCCACCAGGTTCGCTGGGAAGGAGGTCTTGTTCCAGGAGGCTGCAGATGTCAGCAATGACCTGTCATAAAAGCCTGAGGCACTGGTGCTCAGATATTGAGAGAGAGCTGACCCTCTGTCTGTAGAGCCTGTGTTGGGGGTTTTACCCCCTTGGGGCTAGGTCTCAATATCCATCCTGTCTATCTTGTGGTGGGTGGGGCATGTGGCTAAGGAGAAGGCAGTGGGTGCTGGTGGTGTTCCTGCTGGTGCAGTTGATGTTGCTGCTCCTCTTGTTCCTTATCAGAGGTGCAAAGTAGAGCTGTATAAGCTGCTCCGATGAAGTGGTGAAGACTGGTATCAGGGAAGCTGAAGGTGAATGAAGCACAAGACAGGTGAAGTGACTTCCAAGAAGTTGGCAATCAACTGTCGAGCAGTGAAAGCACACTCTGTGAACAGCAGCGTCTCACCTGGCCATGGTTGCAACTCTTCAGTTTCACTGATCAAAGGCTGCCCAGCCACTCAGCTTCCCTGAAGAGGCACTTGCTGCTGTGAACTCACCTTGATGATACTGGAGAGTCCACACAACACAGCAACTAGGTGTTAGGCCTATTAACAGGCCTGTTACATGCAGATTCTTCAGTTAAAGCACTGATTAATTGCTTATAATATTTAAATGTCTTAAGTGACAGCTGCACTGGGGTTTATTGCTCACCTTCAAGACCGCCCAGCGGAACGCCAGAAGATGGCGGGGTGATGTCAGGCTCAGGACTTGGCATCACTTTTAGGGCATTTGACTATCTGTACGTTCCCAAATCTGCCTCGCATTGGCTGGGAAAATGCCCCTTTGTCACTTGCATTGAATTCAGAAAAAGGTACAAGTAACAGGAAAATAAATCATTTTCTTGGGTATAGGATTCCACTTTTTAGAAACCTTTCAAAATAGTGTGAGGGACATGTCTTTTTAAAAGTTCCCTTTGGTCCTCTCTGCTTTAGGCAATATCTGGAACATGCCGGCCGTGCCTTATAAATTCTATCACTGTCCAAATGAATGCATATATACTGAATCTGATATGATGCTATTCAATTTGAGTAATGCAAATTGAAGAAGGAAGGTAACCCAGGAGTTTTAACAGATCTGGTGACTATTGAACACTCATATTTGTAAAATCCCATGTTTCCTTCTTGGATTTTGCTTCAAGATTTTTAATGTACGCAAGCTTTCAAAAATGCTTTAATTGTTCCATTAATTAATGAACATTTTATTATAGCTGCCATTCTTGCAGTTGATTTTGAATATGTCGAAGTTTATAAGTATATAATATTATTGCTTTACATTCTGTTCTGTGTGTATATACATATATATATAAACAGTGTGGTTTTCCTTTGTATACCTTATGTATATATACATGTATATATACAGTTTGTGTGTTATATATATGAAGGAAGACCATACTGTTACCTATTAACACCAGATGATTGAAAACAATCTGAACTAAGATGTTAAGTAGATCAATCAATGTTGTGTATCTATTCTACAGGCTCTGTCAACATAGAAGTCCAATAAATTTTAAAAATTGGAACTCCTTCCACATTATCTTTATTCCCTCGTGCTCATCCCTTGCTGCTGCGAGCTAGCGTTCATTGCCATGGCCATTATTATCTTGCTGCCCAAATTAACTTGGAGTCTCGGGGATTGGCTCTTATGCCTTGGAGCACTAACCCTGATCTGATTTTTCACCAGAAGTGGTTTAACTTTCGTTCCCAGGGGAATCAGCATTGAGTGTTCTTAGAGAACTAAAGCACTTTGACTGTATTTACTGAATGTACAGTCAGCATAATGCAATATATGTTCTTAGCTTTGGGGGAAAAAAAGCTTGTTTCGCAACTTGGCACCACACTTCTAAACAGGAGACTAAAACGATTAGATAGGGATAATTCAAGGAGTGATGGAAAGGAATGGAGCAAGGGGATTTAGGGTGAGATGGCAGGGTGGATGCCAAATTGGACCAGTGAAGAAATTCAATTCTCGTACCACGCCGCCGTCTTACCACAAATCATTTTCACCCCCCCCCCTCCAGGAATATGTCCAGCCCGAGTTGGCAACCCTACACTGAACATATCAAGAGATTTCATCAGGAACACACAGAGGCAAAGTTGAGGCATCAGAGAGAGTGCACAAACCTCCAAACAACTCATATATCTGACCCTTCAAGAACCACCTGCAAGTGGCAGTCTGTAGATTGAGCATTGGACTTATCAGCCATCGAACCAGAGTGGAAGCAAGTCATCCTCAATCCTGAGGAGCTTCCTAAGAAGAGGAGTTTGCTTACTGAGCCATTTGTGTGTGTGTTTGTGTGTTATTTGTGCCAGAAATTCCTCCTGTAAATTTCAATTTATCATTTAATTTTACGATCTCACCTGTCACCTGCTATAATTACAGGCTCTGCCACCAAGATGGTGCCATATATTTTCGTCACGAATCATTCACAAATTCCTGCCAAAACACACCATTTTGAATTATTTTCCCTCATTAATTTTATGTTTTAATGTACACTTTTAAAAATTATGTATTTGCAAAACAGAATTATATTTATCTATTGAATTGCTGTTTGTGATTTTTAATGCATATATTAAAAAAAACATTTGTTTGAAGGTCTCTGCAGTTTCCAAAAACCTGGGCTCGGAGTTGATATTTTTGCCCAGAGCTGTATGTCTGTTAGTTCAATGTAAATTGTAAAATGTGCTCAATTTCCCAGGAGGTATAAGTGACGTTTAGTCAGCCATACTTCCTGAATATTTAGTATTGAACTGTTTCTGTTCAGCCATTGTCAAATCATTTGAATAATAAATAAGGGAACAAATTTCAAAAGCTTTACTCAAATAAAGTTTATCTGCGTGTTAAAAAAACAGAGAAGCTGTGTGTGTAAAAATATGGCTTAGCTTTGAAAGTCAAAGTGTATTAAACTGGGAGAAACTACACCTTTCATTCTAATTTGAATTCAATTTTCAAAAATGCAAAACAAATATATTTGCAGACATATGGCCTCTTCTGATCATATGAGTTTTGTTGCCCGTTACCAGATATAAATGTCTATGACATCTTTGGCAGTCTCTTCTTGGCCTCCACCTATCACTGGCCCCCTATCGAGCTCTACCTGTCCCAACCCCCCTCTACCAGCTTATATTTCACCTCATTTCTATATTTTTTAGTTCTGATGAAGGGTCATACGGACTCGAAAAGTCAACTATATCCCTCTCCGCAGATGCTGTCAGACCTGCTGAGTTTTTCCAGGTATTTTTGTTTCTGTACCAGATATAAACCTCTAATTACTTGCATCATTGAAAGAGAAATGAGGTGAACAAGCACCTTTCCTCAGGAAAGGTAATGCGTTGAATGTGATTATAGAACCATAGAAAGGTTATGGCTCAGAAAGAGACCATTCAGCCTATCATGGCTGTGCCAGCCAGAAAAAGAAACTAGCCGCTCATTTTAATCCCACTTTCCAGCACCTGGTCTGTAGCCTTGCAGGTTACAGCACTTCAGATGCAGATCCAGGTACCTTTTAAATGAGTTGAGCGTTTCAGCCTCAACCACTGATTTAGCCAGTGAATTCCAGACACCCACCACCTTCTCATGTCCCCTTTAATCCTTCTACCAATCACCTTAAATCTATGCCCATTGGTAATTAACCCCTCAGCTAGGGGAAATAAGTCTTTAGTGTCTACCCTATCTAGGCTGCCCCGAATTTTGTACACCTCAATTAGGTCACTCCTCTGTTCTAAGGAAAACAACCCTACCCTATCCAATCTTTCCTCATAGCTGCAATTTTCAAGCCCTGGCGGCATTCTTGTAAATCTCCTCTGGCTTTATCATGATTTGAGCTGAATTTTAATAGTGTTTTGAGGCATAGAAAAAGGAAGAGAGATTTGACAGGTAGTAATTTTATAATTGTAAACAGTATGTAATTATTTTACCATTATGATTTGTTGATGAACCAATCAAATCGCTCAAAATGCTTGTTGAAAGAGGTTTAATCTATTTTCCCTCAGTAACTGAGATTTTGAATGTCTAAAATACAGTTGTAAACAAAATTTTTAAAGTCACCCATTTCACAACATAAATTTATTCATTAAATTATGTGGGTGTGTGAAGAGCAAACTCTTGCCATCTTCCCTCTTCATCCTGACATTGGAAGGGAGGCAGGGCTGTCATAATGATTTCACCTACCAGAAATTCTGCTAGTCTTGCCTTGCCTTCTACCTCACGGACAGTAAACCTGCATCATACAGACCTACATGAAATAGTCCAGTGCAAGTGAAACCAGCTACGCCATTTTCCTAAAGGCAACCACTCCCAGAGTAATCAATTGCTGGGGAAGTTTTAACCTGGTAGGATTCTCAAACCCTGTGATGGTCTTCAGCCCAACTTGCCCATCCCTCCTGGCAACAAGGTACCTCTCTGATATTACCAACCTACCACTGCTTCATGAGTCAGGCACTTGGAGGTTCCGGCAGACCCACAATTAGTCAGAATTTGATATTTTATTTTCAACTGCAGGCTTTCTATGTCTTTTATTCCAAATTCTCTCCCCCAAACCCCTTTTTAGTTGCCCTTTTTCTTGGATCTGCCACTCACTGTTATTTGCATGTTATTTTGTTTCTTAGGTGCTTTTGATTTCTTTCGTGTTTCGGTCTTTTTTTTCTGACTAAGACAATATTGTTATAAGATCTAATGCTTTTCTTTTAGCGATTTCGGTGAATCAATCCATTAGCTCTATGGACATGCGTGGGCGGCCACGTGTACGTGCTCATGTATGTACTTGTATGTGGGTGTGGGCGCGTGTGTTTGTGTGCATGCTCATGGACATGTTTGTTCTCATCTCTGGGGACGTGTGTGAATTTCAAATAAAAGTGAACAGCGCTCTTGAAAGAAAATGCAGTCTCTCTCTTGGAAAGAAGTCAAGGAAAAGATCAAGAAGAACCACATCAAAGAACACTTCCCCCTCCTCAGCACCCCAGCACTCCACATTAACAGGGGTCACTTGGTTTACTGTTCACTCATCCTCAGCTTAAATTATTCATCCTGAAATGCACAACATGAAATAAACCACAGCACCCGACTACAACAAGAGCCAAAATACTGGCACGGACACAATCCAGAAATTACAAATGGGAATGGCATTTAACATTAACATGACGTCGTTCTGTGGCCTCAGCAAACACTGAGCTCATCATTTCAAACTGTTCCGTAGTTTGACAAAGGTTATCTAAAATTTCTTCTTTTCCCTTTAATCCAGGGCCAGAGAGGCTAATTATAGAATCACCCACGCCAGTGAACTCAGCACAAATCAAAGGTTTGTCTGGTCTAAGTGACCCAGTACCACAGTGAGTAGACCATATACAAATTACTTCATCATCAGGATTGGTAAATAAAAGATTTTGATTTCACAATTGGAAACCAAGTAGCCATAATAACATATGAAAGATGGAAGTGTTAACATGCCACCATCCTTCACTTTCCAGAGGACCCATAGCAGGCTTTTTATTCACAGCTTTTTCATATGAAGGTGGCAGTGTTGAAATCTTCCATATTATTTTTAGAAGTGACTGCAGATGTCCACATCTATGCCATTTCAAGCCAGCAGATTTGCATACCTGTCTGATCTGTAATCTGGCAGACCTACACGTCTGTCTCGTTTATAAACTCTCAGATTTGCACACCCATCTTACTGACAAACTAACAACTGTTAATGGTGCATGGGATGCATGGAGACTCAGAATCTTCCATGCTCAAATGAGGCGGGGCCAAAGTGAAGCATTGTTCATGGAAAGGTGTCCCCCAGCTCCACAGCAGCAGCTGGAGGCAGGACAAGGTGCTTAAGAGTGGGTTCTTCATCTGGCTATGGGGTCATCGCTTTCCAAGTTTGACTCCTCCAGTGAGGTGGAGAGTAGCACAGAGATAGGGATGTAGCTGCATGGAGTGCCCATGCAGTGGTTAGAAGAAGCTCCAGTAGCCTTTGGAAAGTTTTGGACATTGACAAGCAGGACACATGGGAGCAAGAGTGTAGCCTCACAGTCACAGAAGGTGCTACCCAGCAAAAAGGGTGTGCATCAGAGGCTCGGCTTCATGGAGCTGTCCAAGCACCAATGTCTGCCAAGATTGTGTCTGCCCAGGGAGGTGGTGGCAGAACTCTTTGGTATGCTGGAGCAGGAGTTGATGCCAATGGGAAGTGGTAGGGCACCCAATGCCTGTGGTTCACCTGTGGTTCGTTACAGGAATCATATGGAGATCTACCTGGCATCTCTTAGTCAGTGGTCCATCACTGCATAAATGAGGCCACAAATGCCCATGTACCGTCGGGCTGGCCAGTATATCAAGCTCACGACCAGACAGGCTGAGAGGACAGTCAGTTTCCGGGCCATGGCAGAATCTCACCAGATGCAAGGAGTCATTGACGGTACTCACGTGGCTCCCTCCAAACAACCAGGTGGCTTTGTGAACAGAAAGGGCTTCCATTCCCTGAAAGTTAAGGTCAGCTGTGATCACTTTAAATGAATGATGCAAGTGTGTGCAACATTTCCAGAAAACTGTCAGGATTCCTACATCCTTAGGCACCCCAGTTGTCTCAGCCCTTCAAGCCACCCAAACACTTTCATGGCTGGATCCTGAGGTGGTGACAAGGGGTATCCACTGAAGACATGGCTTCTGACGCCAATACACAACCCCAACACACAGGCAAAGGACACATTGAACTGCTGCAATATGACTACAACGGCCACCATGGAGCAGGCCATTGGGCTGTTGAAGATGAGGTTTTGATGCCTGGATAGATCTAGGAGAGCCCTGCAATATGCACCCTCAAGAGTGTCCAGCATCATTGTCATCTGCTGCATGTTGCACAACCTGGCACCACAGAGGGGAGTAGCATTGGAGCCAAAAGCTCTTATCATCTTTCTGTACCCGTCACCACTACTTTTAAAAAATTATTCTTTTTATTGGGATGTTAATTGCCCTTGAGAAGGTGGTGGTGAGCTGCCATGAAGTGGTGTCCATGAAGTTTTCACTGTTACAGACTGTCCCTATATTTGATTCCAGCTCTGAGCACTGTCAACTGGTTCACAAAAGTAAATACAAAAGCCATTATATATTGCATGTCAAACCCTTTAACTCTCACAAAACATTAAAGTCTTTTGTTATTAACAAATGATCACCTAGTGAAACCTCAAGTGCAAATCCATCCATTTACGTACTCACTTATGGTTACTTCTCCTGGCTGCTTCCGCTGTGCCTGGAGTTGATGTGGAGCAGCCTGTTTCCTTTCTTGCTCCAGTGCATTGGATGTCCATGGCCTACATCCTCTGGATCTGAGCCCTCCTGAGACCCAGCATATTCAGGACCGCCTGTGTTTGTGCAAACTACGCCTGTCATCAGACCATCATGCAGCATTGGTGTCGCCATCAAGGGGTCAAGAATCTGCCTCCAATCAAAATGCCTTGAGGGAAGCCCCCATCGTTGCCTTCACCCTGCCTCTCCTCTGCCCTTTCTGATTCCACATCCATCCTGTGGTTGCCTGGAGTGTATCAGTTCCTGGCAGTTGGGGTTGCGTGGCAGCCCCATTGTGCCCACCCATTGCTCCATAGACCTCTTGGATGAGGTTATCCTATGAAGGTGTATCTACTCGGTGCTATGCTCCATTTGTCTCTCCATGGGAGTCACGACTCTCTCAATGGAGGATGTTATGTATTCACATGCCAGAGGTATGATGCCACTTGTGTGGATGGGCTGCAGGTAATGATAGACACCATCATCAGTTCATTCACTCTCCATTACATTTCCACTTGCCTCGCACTTAGCAACAGGCTGCATGCTGTGACCCTTTCGATCTCCATTGTCTCCCCCTCCTCCATCAGTGTCGTCATGGCAATAAATGACATTCAATCTCGGATTTGCTGATGTTCCCTGTCATTCACAGCACATTATCCCTGTAAGCACAGGCATACAGAGTGTCACTCCTGTCTTATAGCCCATCTGTGCTGGTCACTCTGAGGCACTGTAAACATGCAACACCACGTCAGCCATCTCAATGCAGCATTTATCCATCACTGAGCATGTGGTTCGGGAGCACGTGAACTAGAAGCATTGATCTTCTAACTGGCCTCACATTCCATGGGTGCCTTTTCCTTCACGCTGGCCTTCCAGTTTGCAACTCTAAACATCAGTCACTGCAGCTGGTCATTTAAAACTCTTCCTGCACTGGATCCAGGTTCTTGAAACCACCTCTCAGCTGCTTACAATATCTGTCACCTTCAGTCACGCCTTCATGTATCTTTCTAGCCTCCACCTCCCATCTGCTGGTAGCAGGACATCTCTCTCTGACTGCTTGCAAAAAGCGCCAACGAATCATGGACCAACCCTTCAGCATTAAAAGTGACATCATTGCCCTGCTGCTTGTTTTGCTGTTGACTCCTCCTTCTTGCCCCCGTCTTCAACCGGCCTGACTGCTGCGCATACCTTTAAAAATGGCCGCTGCATTTGAGATGCAGGCACTAGGACCCACATGCCACTGTTAATTGGCCGACCCTATTTGAAGTTGATAAATCTCCTGAACCGGATGATCTACATCCCAGAGTGTTGAAAGAGGTGGCTATAGAGATAGTGGATGCATTGGTGGTCATCTTTCAAAACTTATAGACTCCGGAATGATTCCTGCTGATTGGAAGGTAGCAAATGTAACCCCACTATTTAAGAAAGGAGGGAGAGAGAAAACAGAGAACTACAGACCTGTTAGTCTGACATCAGTAGTAGGGAAAATGCTAGAATCTATAATAAAAGATGCGATAACAGGACACTTAGAAAATAATGGTAGAATTGGGCAGAGTCAACATGGATCTATGAAAGGGAAATCATGTTTAATAAACCTGTTAGATTTTTTGAGGATGTAACTTACAGAATAGATAAGGGGAATTGCTGGAAGTGGTATATTTAGATCTTCAGGAAGCATTTGAGAAGGCCCCACACAAGAGGTTAGTAAACAAAATTAGAGCACATGGAATTGGGGGCAATATACTGACATGGATTAAGAATTGGTTAATGGACAGAAAACAGAGATGGCAGGCCGTGACTATTGGAGTGCCACAAGGATCAGTGCTTAGGCCCCAGCTATTCCCAATCTATATCTGATTTGGATGTGGGGATTACATGTAATATAGCTAAATTTGCAGTGACACAAAAGTAGGTGCAAGTGTGAGTTGTGAGGAGGATGCAAAGAAGCCTCTAGGGGATTGGGAGAGTGTAAGTGAGTGGGCAAAAATTTGGAAGATGGAATACAATGTAGAGAAATGTGAGGTTATCCACTTTGGTAGGAAGAACAAAAATACAGATTTCTTAAATGGTGAGAGGCTGGGAAGTGTTGAACTTTAAAGGGACTTAGGTGTCCTTGTTCATGAGTCATTAAAAGCTAACATGCAGCACAGCAAGCAATTAAGAAGGCTAATGGTATGTTAGCCTTTATGATAAGAGGATTTGAGCATAGGAGCGAAGGTGTCTCACTGCAGTTATATAGAGACTTGGTGAGACTGCATCTGGAGTATTTTGGGGAGTTTTGGTCTTCTTACCTAAGGAAAGATATACTTGCCACAGAGGGAATGCAACAAAGGCTCAGCAAGTTAATTCCTGGGATGGAGGGATAGTCCTGTGAGGAAAGATTAAATAGACTGGGCCTTTATTCTCTGGGGGTTAGAAGAATGAGAGGTGATCTCAATCAAACGTACAAAATTCTTACAGGGTTCAACAGGGTAGATGCAGGAAGGATGGTTCCCCTGGCTTGTGGCGGGGCGGGGGGGGTCTAGAACCAGGGGACACAGTCTCAGAATAAGCAACAGGCCACTCAGGTCTGAGATGAGGAGGAATTTCTTCATTCAGAGGGTGGTGAATCTTTAAAATTCCCTGCCCCAGAGGGCTGTGGAAGCTCAATCATTGAGTATGTTCAAGACTGAGGTTGATAGATTTCTTCATATTGAGAACATCAATTTATACAGCAGCTTTCACAAGATCCCAAATTGCTTTACAGCCAAATAAATACTTTTAAGTTATAGCCACTGTATAATATAGGCCATGTTATCAAATGGTGGAGCATGCTCGAGGGGCCAAATGGCCTACCCCTGCTCCAATTTCTTATGTTCTTATGACTCACCTGCCTGCAGGCCCTTAGTTGGCTGTTGCTGGTGAAATCCTGTTGGAATTCAGCTGGTGTATGCCGCCAGCCTGCATTACATTGGTACATTCACCTGGCCGGTAAAATTCAGGTCAATGTTTCAGGTCAATGATCTTTCCTCAGAACTGGTAAACATGAGAAATATAATAGTATTAAGCAGGTGAAAGCTGGGAGAAGGATGGGGTGGGGTGAAAGGTGGTGCGTGAGTGGTGGGTAAAAGAGCAAAAGGGAAAGTTTGTGGTCGGAGGAAGGCAGGAGGGATTAAATGAGAAAAGAGTTGGTGGCAGTGCCAAAGATACTCGGATACATTTGCTGTAAAGATGTGTTTGGTCTGTCGCTAAGAGATCTTGAGACTTGTACATTTAAACACAAACCATTTATTATTAACCCATAAATATGTATATATCCCAGGTACTGTCATGCATGGGTGCTGCCTTCTTGATGGCTCCTTCCAGACTCTACCCCCAAAGTCCATTACCAAGTGACTCTATACATCATACCATGGGCAGTACTATTCTCCAGTCCCACATTAACCTTTGCTGTGCCAAACATCTTTATATTACAATGGCATGCTGCTACCACATACAACAACTCCCTTTTTTAAAAAAAAACTTACCTTTCTTCCAACAGAATATAACTATTTACAATACAATCTTTACTTTACTTGCTACCCCTTCTCCCCACCCACCCCCACCCCCCCAAGTCTCTGACTTTATAAATTCAGACAGTTTTGAAGCTTGACAAGTCTTCCACATCTTAGTCTGTCACATTTGAAGGAATGGTAGACTCAGTTGTTTTGGGTTGACTTTGTTGATTTAGCATTGACATTGTGGCACTCTCTGTCTTTCCAGTACTTGGTTGTCTCCACTTGATTCACTTTTTGCGTTCCTTTGAGTTGCATTTCTCTTTATCGACAGCCCATCTGATTTGTTCAGACAGCATGGGTTTGCCCCGTTCCTTCCGAAGGGAATGTGCACTCCGTTCATCCCTAGAGTGGACTTGAAGTTTATTTTTTTGTGGGGTCCGCCATGTTTTTGCTGGATGTTGTCATTTACAAATGGAACCTTCATTTCCTCTTCTTCCACAATTTCAGCCAAGCATTTGTTTGCTCTTTTATTTTCAAGTTGTTTTGCAAACTTATGAATCTTCTCATTCAGCTCAGCAACTACTCTGGTGAGTCTAGTTGGCATTGTTTCAGAGTGATCTGCAAAATCCTTAGACACACTTAACAACTTCACCTGGGCTTTCAGTTCCTTTTGGAGTCTTTCTTCCGTGGCCACTGACTGCTCCTTACATTCTCCCAATGCACTCATTAGATCATCAATCAGTATCCTAGAATTTTCCTTTTCAGCTTTTAAAGTCTGGATTTGGTCTTCCATGCTGCGCATTTCATGTTCTTCAGACAGTATCGAAGTTCAAGAATTTCACTGATCTTATCATGACGAAACTCCAACATTTCACCAAACCCATCTTGCGTATGTGAAAGTTGGTTCTTTACACTGACCAGTTTTTCCTTAGCAGAGTCTAATTCGCGTGTGCTATCCTGCAAGCTCACATTCTTTAATTTTACATCTGCTAGTTGTATGTGAGACTCCTCACGCTGCTTTGTGAGAACTTCTAATTTTCATTGCAACTATTCAGCTTCTTCTTGACATTCTCGGTTCTTGATTTTCATTTCAGCCATGTCATTTTTCAACAACTCGATGGTTCTCAATATGTTTGAGGTATCCAATGCTTTTTCTTCTTCTAGTTCCTTGAGCTTCAGTGTTGTATTTACATTTTCCAATCTTATTTCTGTCTTTTTTTTCTCCGTCTGCAGCAGGGCCTTGTCCTTGCCCTTCATTTTGGTTTCACTGTTGGCCAGGTCTGTCTCCAGCAAAGTCCTAATTTGTTTCAATTCTGTAATTTCTGTAACAAGAAGTGCTACTCTTGGCTTCGTTATCTGCTCGCAGCTTGAAAAGTTCCACACTTTTCCTTTCAATGCCTCCTCTTTTCCATTCAGCTAGTTCTTCAGCTCTTCAGTCTCTTTCTTGTACATTTTGGCTTCCTTGTGGAGAATGGAACATTGCTGAGTCTTCTCTGCCAGCTGGTTCTTCAATTTGTTCACAGTGACTTTAAATTCATTTTTCTTCGCTTCCTAATTTTCCAGAGGAACAAACTTTATCCTAAGGGGTCCTTGTATTGTGTGAAGACCCTTCAACAGGTTTTCCTTTTCTTTGCAAAGCCCATTGCCTCATCTTGAGTTTTCTTGTAATTCAGCAATGTCTCCTCGAGTTTCCTTTTCTGTTCTTCCATTCTACTGTTTAAGACAGAGTTTATTTCTTCATTCTGCTGAAGGGTTATGTATTCATTTTGCATTTGATCTTAAACATCAATCAGCTGTTCCTTCAACTGTTAATTTTCTTGTTGACCTCTTGCCAACTCATTCAGCACTTCAGTGTATTGCTTTGTTGCTACTGATAGTTCCAACACAGCTTTTTCTGAAGTAATATTCAACATCTTTTTCAGCTCTTCACGTTTTTTTGATGGCTACATATTGATTCTTCAAAGAGCCTTTCAGGGTCTTAACTTCTTTGAGTGCCTTTTCTGCCTGCTGTTGTGCCTGGGCACTCCATCATGATTACTTTATCAGCAAGTTCACCAAATGAGCGCAAAAATACATAAATTTGGACTTCTTCAGATTTTGTGCTTAGACCTGATGCAGTCCAATTTAGAAATTCCCTTTTTCAAGATTCCCAATCTTGGGTCTGGTTAAGCCCCTGCCTTATCCAAAGTGAGTCTGGTGATCTTAATTTTCAATCCATGGCTGTTTTTTTAAAATCTTGTAGTTACTGCTTTAAACGTTGTTGCCCCTTTAAGGCTATCTGTGCAGTAACCTTTTTTTCACTTCAGGATGGCTCTGCAGCTGTTGGTTTTCTCTCTGTGATTATCCTGTGCTTTTTGGGGATCAGTAGGACCCCTCTGCGATTGTGGGCCTTTTTTTAAATGTTTACAAAGTTGCAGCAATTTTATCTTCTTTTTGTTTATACTCTGCAGATTTCTCTCTACTCTGCCTGCCATTTTTTCTAAACTTTTTTTTTTACTTCAGCCCGGCCACCTTGTGTTATGGTCCCAGCTGGCATTGTCGCTTTCCTCCAGCTGCCCTATGGATATTCTGAGCCCTGAGACTGCTGCCTATTTTAGAAATATAATACAGCTTTATTTTTTGTATTTTGCTCACTCTTTTTGAGATTTGGCCAGGTCTATGGTCTCTGCTTCACTCAGGTGTTTCTCTGCATCTACACAGTGGATTCTTCTTTACAGTGGATTCTTCTTCTGTCAGCCTTTTTCTTTTTTTCTTGTTTTGAAATTTGCGCAGCCCTTTTTTGTTGCGATCAGGCCATGTTCCTTTACTCTGCTTTTCTTGATCAGGTCTGGCAATGGACCTCCACGCACTCTGGTAGAGTCCTTCAGCCTCCACATCTGTAATGGAGCTTTCTATTTGGGCAATCTCCAACTGTGTCTTCAGTTTTTCTTCTTAGGCAATCTCCAACTGTGTCTTCAACGCAGCTGCACTTCTCCCGGGTCAGGCTTCAGTTTCTTCGGTTTTTCATACCTTGGGATTCCACGGCCCTTCTCCAGCTGCTTTGAGGTTCTGGGTTCAGTCATTTGTCTGCCACCATATTGTAAAGGTTTGTTTCGTCTCTCACTGAGACGTCTTAAGACTTGTATGTTTAAACATAAACCATTTATTGTTAATCCATAACTATGTACATATCCGAGGTATTGCCATGCATGAGTGCGCCAGGATGGCTCCTTCTAGACTCTACACCCAAATCATGTGACTCTATACATCATACCGTGGACAGTGCTATTCTCCAGTCCCGCATTAACCCTTGCTCTGCCGAACATCTTTCTATTACAATGGCAAGCTGCTACCATATAAAACTCATACAGAAACAAAAGATGTGTCTAGAGGAGGTGTGAATGGAAGACTGATGAACAGCTGCTTTCTGAAAGAAAAAGCAAGATTAAAGTTCTACCCTGCAAAGAAAAGTGGGGGGGGGGGGGGGAGCAATTGAGTCTGAAACTATGGAACTCATTTTTTAAAAAATTCACTCACGGGATGTGGGCTTCGTTGACTGGGCCAGCATTTATTGCCCATCCCTAGTTGCCCTAGAGAAGGTGGTGGTGAACTGCCTTCTTGAACCTAGAAGGGTGTAAAGCAGGCTAGTCCAACCTTATCGCTTGGTGGGCCACACTTCCATTCTTTCTTCACTCAAACGGCCCATGAGAAAGTTTTGGAAAGATAAGGTTTGGCGTAATATTAAACTGAATTTCAAAAAAATGCTGAGGTATTATGAAAATAAACTGCTCGCTGAGCAAAAATCAAGCAATGACATAGCAATGAATTGTTAAGTTTAAAAAAGATTAATTAATAAAAGATTGCTTAATAAAAATGACCAGAGTGTGAAAGGGTCAAAGTGTGTGTGTGCCAGGCTCATTCCCAGTCTCAGGGTGCTCACTCGCCCACCCTCACCCTCTGTGTGGGTGGCTGTGTGTATGTGTCAGTGTGGGCTGGTGGCAGTGAGTGATAAACCTGAGACTGGGAGTAAGACAGACGCATATACACTCTCTCACTCTCACACACACACATGCACATACACACTCTCTCTCACTTCTACACGCACGCACGTGCACACACACACTCACTCACTCCCTCTCTCATTCCCACACATAGACACACTCACTTACTTCCACACGTGCTCACTTTCTCTCTCTCAAACACACACACACATACACTCTCTCACTCCCACACACATACTCACTCTCTCAGTCCCACACACATACACTCTCTCACTCCCACACACATACTCACTCTCTCAGTCCCACACACATTCACTCTCTCAGTCCCACACACATACTCACTCTCACTCCCACACACATACACTCTCTCAGTCCCACACACATACTCACTCTCTCAGTCCCCCACACAAACACAAACTCAATCTCTCACACTTGCCAGCCAGCCTCTTCCACAACCCACCACCCTACTCTGACCACGTGCTCACGTCTCATTCTCGTGTCTCACAGTCCCTCCTCTCCCCACCAGCCCTTGGCACTTCCTTCCTCCCCCAGGCCTTCAGCACTCACTTCCTCCCCCAGGCCCTCGGCATTCGCTGTCTCCCCGGGCCCACGGCACTCGCTTTCTCTCCAGGCCCCCAGCACTCACCTCCTCCCCTGGGCCCTGGGCCCATGGCACTTCCTTCCTCCACAGGGCCCTCCGCTCTCTCTTCCTCCCTGGGCCCATGGCACTTGCTTCCTCCTCAGGCCCCTCCGCTCTCTCTTCCTCCCTGGGCCCATGGCACTTTTGCTCTCCTCTCCTCTCCTCCCCCGACTAAAAGAAGATCTTTTTCTGCCCAGCAACTCACTAGCGGGCCGGTCGGCAGCAAATGTGGGGAAGGAACAGCCTGTGATTGGAGGAGCAGCTCCTTGTAGAATTTTCCACTCCAACTTACGTGTATGAGCAGCATTTTTTAAACTGGCTCTGGGGGGGGGGCCACAGAGAGGGGCTTCGCAGGCCACATCCGGCCCGCGGACTGCCTATTGGACAAGCCTGCTGTAAAGTGGCTAATTGAAAGACGGGGTGCTGTTCCTGAGCTTTTGTTGAGCTTCATTGAGACACTGAAGGAAGCCGAGGACAGAGAGGTCAGCATGAGCGCAAGGTGGGGAATTAAAATGACCGGCGATCGGAAGCTCAGCGGTATGCTTGTGGACTGAAACCATTCAATTTGCGTTCAGTGTCCCGAGCGCAGGGCATACCACGTTGTGAGCTGCGATTACAGTACACTAAATTGAAAGAGGTACAAGTAAAATGCTGGAAGGTATGTTTAGGGCCTTGGACATTAGGAGAGTGGAGATAGTAGGGCAGGTGTTACATCGCCTGCACTTGCATGGACAGGTGCCTGAGAAGGAAAGAGGGTGTTGGGGCTGACTGAGGAGTGGACCAGAGTAAAGGGAAATGTCCCTTTGGAAAGTTGGAAAGGGAGGGAAGGGAGCGATGTGGTTGGCGGTGGCATCACACTTAAGTTGCTGGAAATGACTGACGATGATCCGTCATCAAAAGGCATGAATAAGTGGGACCGTTGCAGGTACCCATAGCAACACCTTTTATCAGGAGGAAGTGAGTTGAGTTAAAGGAGAAGTTGTTGAACATTGAACACAGTGACCTGTACCGTTGCCAGGGAAGCACGCTGGTTTGTTCTTTGTTGTTAATAGGGTTGCATTGCTTCCCCTTCAGGATAACTCAAGTTTACCACATGAGAGGTAAGATTAAAAAAAAACCTCTGTGTGGGTTGCTTACTTTATGTTCAGCCCTGGTAGGCAGATTACCAATTTAATCACAGTTTAAATGAGTCGATGGGACCAGACATCTGTAAATGCATGGTTGCTATTGGTTTACTTGGCAGAAGACGTGTCATTGCAATCACCTTTATTCAATTCTTTGATGATCAGTTTTCAAAGTCGCCAAGAATTGAATTCATCCTACTATGCAGTGACTTGTGGTTTGCATAGTGCTTCACTAATAATTGAGACTGAATAGTGAACTGTTTCTTTTCAGTTTCAAGCAAAGTACTTTTTCAGTAATCCTCTCAAACAATGCCATGCCATATTGCTAGAGAGGAGACAGATGAGAGCAAAAGCTATATGTTGGTCATATTCAGATGGAAGAATAAATGAAATGTCATATGTCAATTAACAAGATGATATCTGAATTTTATCCTTGGCTATGCTAGAAATTAATTATTTAGCATATTATAATTTCAAATAATGCAATAAAAGACACTGCTTATGTTAACAGTAGGGGGCATAGTATAATGTTTAGCAAATTAAATATTAATTTATCCAACTATTTAGTCACATCACATTTTTGAACGGGACTTCTATGAATCAATCTCGGTCATATGTAATCTGAAGAAACAAAATATGGGATAAAGTGTTTTGGTTTAATATAAAGCAAAATACTGCAGGTGCTGGAAATCTGAAATAAAAACAGAAAATGTTGGAAATACTCAGCAGGTCTGGAAGCGTCTGTGGAGAGAGAAACAGAGTTAACGTTTCGGGTCAGAGATTCATTATGGAGAAGGCTATTTGGCCTCTTGAGTCCATGTCCAACTCTATGAAAATGACAATTCTGCTGAAAGATTATTGACCTGAAACGTTAACTCTGTTCCTCTCTCCACAGGTGCTCCCAGATCTGCTGAGTGTTTCCACCATTTTCAGTTTTCATATCAATATAATACTCCTGGTACAGGTAGAGTCGCAATTATTACTGTCTTTTAAATGACAAACACTTGAGTGCAAAGGTTTGGATATTTGATAAATGCATTGCGAGATTGCAGATACATTTAAATCTTCAAAGTTACTCTGCAAACGGCATGCCTCCACAGAAATAAAAACAGAAAATTCTGGCAAAAGCTTAGCAGGCCTGGCAACATCCGTGGAGAGAGAAGCAGAGTTAATGTTTCGAGTCTGTGTGACTGTCCTTCAGAACTAAAGAGAAGTAGAAATGTGATGGATTTTATACTGTTTGAGAGGGAGTAGAGCATGTGGAGCAGAATTGTCTTTCGTTCTGAAGAAGAATCACATGGCCTCAAAACATTAACTCTGTTTCTCTCTCCACAGATGCTGCTGGACCTGCTGCGTTTTTCCTCATATTTTCTGTTTTATTTCAGATTTCCAACATCTGTATTATTTTGCTTTTGTCTCTACAGAAGCACTGGCCTGCAATTTTCAATTGCAATGAGGCCGAAACTGTGTGTGGCCGTCATGACTGAACAAAACTGACAGCAAATGCTGGCCTCTACACATGCACAGTTAAGCACAGAAATCTAGAAGTTTCTGTCAGTGATATTTTGCTCCTCCACAGGATGCACTGTTGCAGTTTCCACAGATACGATGAACATAGAATCAGTGATTTGACCATTTTCGCTATAAAAACTATTGAAAAAGTTAATCCTACTTGAATGAGGTGTATCTGAGTTTTTAATGACTCACTAAATCATAATCTGAACAACCTCTCTGGCCCTAAAGAGGTTATTTTACAAATGTGGAGTCTTATTCCCTCAGAAGAACATTTAATGATTTTAACAATAATATAAATTAGTATTTTAAAGTTTTTAAAAATTATAATTTTGCTTCTCCTTTGATCCCATTTGTATGTTTCAACCTTTATTTCTCTTTCTGTACGATGATTAAAATGTGAATTACATTCCATGCTTTTTGCTTCCTGCTGCTGGTGAGAATTCTTCAATCTGATTGGCTGATTAGTCTGTCTGTACTGTTGCTATATGTCACAGATGGTGCCAGATTCAGAATGGCATTTGAAATTGGGAAACCTACACTCTAGATCCCACAAAATCTTTGTGGGGAATCTCTTTCAAGGTCAACGTTGGACACCATCCCTGTGCCATTGACTGCAAAATCTGGACCAAAGTTCTTTAAATGCACCATCAGATTTTGCATTGAGCCATGGAGAGTCCGAATTGTCAGCTCTGAATTTGATTTAAAAACTTGTGCTAAGCGAAGTAAATGCACACAATTCTGACATTTGAAAATCAAACCTTAACAAATTTGCATTTGATATCAGGCACTCAATTAGTTCAATAGTTGCAAATGAGTGAACAAGGTTTATCCAGCTTCATGGAAAAAGCTATACTGAAATGTTAAAGCATTCCTCCTGGGTGATGATGAATCAGACCAGTCAAAAATGTTCTTTTAATATTATTTTCCTGAACCCAATTTTCTCACTTCTTCTATTGAAATCACTGCCTGAAACTGGGGAAAAGCTCACTCAGCTCCAGCTGTCCCCTGAATAGCTCATCCAAAGAGCCATTTTCTGTGTGAGGATCCATGAGAGTTGGTTGGCTCTTTGACTATGGGAGGCATCATGGCCAAGCTTGACTGAAAGTGTATGCATGTGTTCACATTCTGGCAGGGGTCATTCACCACACAAACCCTAGCTATTCTTTTTTTTAACCTCAGTGGCCCTCCTGATTAAGATAAATCCTTAGCACAGGCCTTTCTGCTCCTTTTGGAACAGTTCCCTCCCAGGCAGTCCATTTGCCAAACATTCTTCTGCTCTAATATGCCAGGAGGGGAAGGCAAAGGGTCCAGTCTCCACACTGATCCTTCACCATTAAGTGACTCAGCTTTCTTTCTGATCCCTCCAGTTAATGAACTCTCTTCAAAGTGTTACTTTCACATAGGAGAATACATCATTTAACCTTTGGGGGTTTCTTGTCAGTAGAACTTAGGCAAATATATCTCCTATGCTCTGTCTCCCTCTCGCTGTACTTGGGAAAAAACAGTCCAGAAAACCAGGAATATTTTCATTTATGGATTAGTATAATCTGAAAAATATAATTTATATCGCAAAAGTTAATCTGAAATTAATTTCTTATATTCGTTTGTGGGAAGTGGGCATCGCTGTCTAGGCCAGCATTTATTCTCATCCCAAATTGCCCTTCAGAAGGTGGTGATGATCCACCTCCTTGAGCCACTACAGTCCATGTGGTGTAGGTACACTCACAAGGCTGTTCGAGAGCAAGTTCCAGAATTTTAACCCACTCACAGTGAAGGAACGGTGTGGGATTTGGAGAGGAACTTGCAGCTGATGATGTTCCCCAGGTGTCTGCTGTCCATATTCTTCTAGGTGGTGGAGTCTGCAGGTTTGAATGGTGCTGTCAAAGAAGCTTTGGTGAGTTGCTGCAGTGCATCTTGTAGATAGCACACACTGTGCATCAGTGGTTGAGGGAGCAAATGTCCAAGATGGTGGATGGGGTGATGATCAAGCAGGCTCCTTTGTCCTGGATAGTGTTGAACTTCCCTCGTGTTGGAGCTGCACTCATCCAAGCAAGTGGAGACAATTCCATCACACTCCTGACATGTGCCTTGTAGATGGTGGACAGGCTTTAAGAGAGTCAAGAGGTATGGATACTGCAGAATTCCCAGACTCTGATCTGCACTTGCAACCACAGTATTTATGTGACTAGCTGCTCCAGTTAAGTTTCGGGTCAATGGTAAGCCCGAGGGTGTTGGTGATGGCGGGGATGGCAGGGTGGGAAGGGTGCCATGGGCCGGGGTTGGGATGGGTGGGTGGGGTGGGGGAATGGGTGTGGGTGGTGGTCCGCATTGGTAATGCCATTGAATGTCAAGGATTAAACTCCATGGGAGGAATTTTCCATGCCCACTGGCGTCTGGCGTCGTGGCAGGCATGAGCAGACAATATGGCAGGAAGGCCAAATATCAGTTTCACGGCGTCCTGAATCAACTGCCATGCTGGATCATCCGCACACCGACATGTTTCACAACAGCATATATAAGGTGTGTACCTGATGAGGGCACTTGAGGGGAACTCGGAGGTGAGTGCACAATAATGTTGCGCAGCACTTGCAAGGGTCGCCCGTCCGACATCAAGGTTGAGGCGCTGTGCATTCAGGCGAGGGCACAGGCAAGTTGCTTTTCCCCAGCTGGCTGACAGTGTGGTGCCAGGGCAGGGGTTGCACTGCGTCTGAGGTGAGTTGGGTGAGGTTGGGAGAGGGGCGGGGAGGTCTGCCCTGCGGCTGAGGCGAGTTGAAGGGGGGTAAAGGCTGCATTACGGTTGAGGCAAGCGGGGGGTGGCGGGTGCAAGGACTATCTTGCAGCTGAGGCAAGTTGGTGGAGTGGGGGGTGGCCAGATTGTGAAGGGAGCAACACACGTGGTTGAGGTAAGTTGGGGGTTGGGTAAAGGCTGCACTGCTGTTGATGGTAGTGCACAAGCACGTGCTGGGGGGTGGGGGAGGGAAGCGGCCATGCATTAGGGAAACCTTGTATAAAGTGACCATCCCTCTGCAGCTGAGACAGTTCAGGTGCAGCCACATTGACATGCTTGGAATCGGGCCTCTAGCTTATCTGCCCACTTAAGCAATGAAGAGGCCTGAAAGTGCCACAAAGTTCTCCAGAGTTTTTTTCACCCCTCGGGCACAGACTGTTTTAGTGGACTGGAGAACAACTGGTGACTGGGCATGTTGTACAATCTCTTTGCTAAAGCTGACCATAGAGCAGTCACTGGTGGAGGCGCTCACAGCCCCTTGCAATGTCATCATTCCGGTTTGGACCAGTCTCCCCCATGGTTCAAGCTAACAGTGCAGCCTTGCAGTGCGGGTTAGGAGAATGCCTGTACCCGAGCTGAGGGCACACCATGCAGTCCAATGGGCAAAGCTGCTGCCAATCAGTCGGTGGAGTAGGGCAGAGGTGGGTGGGGTTTTGGGCAGCCATGCAGCGCACTAATCTCTGGCCATCGAAGTAGTGGACAGCACTCTCTGGGATGTGTTAAGGGGCCATCAAACTTAACCAAGGGAGGTTCTTAGTACACCCAAACTAACCCACGCATCTCTGTCTTTCATCCTGTAGGAGGACCACATCAGGAGCTCAGAGCCTGGTCACCTAGCTGCATACCTCATGGCTTACAGAGAGCGGAGACGAAGGAGAAGAGAATGCCTGGCTGTGCAGAGGGAGGAGCAGCACCCTCTGGAAGAAGGGGCAGCTGGTGCTCCTGTGCACGCCGCTGAAGAGCCACAGTGAGCTGTCGCTGGTCGGCACCTAGCGACACCCAGGGTCTATAGATCGTGCTTGTCATTCCTGAAGATGACCGAGAACCAGTGTTGCCTAAGACTGCGCATGTCTAGGGAACTGGTTGGTTACATCTGCCAGCTTCTGCAGGATTGGTGCCACTGGGGCATGGTGGGCATCCACTGCCAGTGGCCTTGAAAGTGACCCCGAGACTCAATCTTTACGTCAGTGGCTCCTTTCATGGCTCCATAGGTGATCTCTGTGGGATATCACAAGCCTCCACCCGCACAAATGCATCCATGAGGTCACAGATGCCAACTTCGCGAAGGCACACAACATTGTGCATTTTGCCCGGGGCTAGGAGAGCCAGGATGCAAGAGCGATTGGATTTGCCCAGATCTCAGGATTCCCACAAGTGCACGGTGTCATCGACTGCGCTCACGTGGGGTCTCCGTCGCAACAAGGAGTCAACTATATCAACTGCAAGGGCTTCCATTCACTGAATGTGCAGCTGGTGTGCGACCAACATAAACGCATCCTGCAGGTCTGCACACGGTTCCCAGGGAGTGTCCATGACTCCGACATTCTCAGTATGTCACAGATCCCTGACATCTTCCAGGCTCCTTGGGGACAAGGGTTACCCACAGAGGACGTGGCTGATGACACCCTTGCGGCAGCGGCCTCAGAGTGCTGCAGAGCGAAGGTATACAAGGCTCATGTTGCAGCTTGCACCTTGGTTGGGCAAACCTTCGGGATGCTGAAAATGAGGTTTTGGTGCCGGTCTGGTGGAGCCCTGCAACACAGCCCGCAGAGGGTGCCATACATCGTCGTTGTTGCTGTGCCCTTCACAACCTGGCGCTGCCACAGAGAGAGGAGCTGGCTGAGGAGGAGATGGAGGAGCTGGAGGTCTCCTCCAATGAGGAGGCGTCAACGGAGATGAGGGTGAGGAGGTCCTCCAAGGCGAGGATGAAGGCAATGAGGCCATGGCACTGGCCAGATGAGGCAGGTGCACTCCGGAGGCCCTCATAGCTGCTAGATTTATGGAGGATGATGAAAACGTGCAGTGAGGAGACACCATAGATCCTCACGTTGCATCTGTGAACATTTGACTCCTGTCTGGCTGATGGCAGCGCACATACCCTCTGTGATAAGGCTCCTGTCATGGGGACACAGCTGAGACCCTAATAGTCACTCAATTCCGGGAGGATGATGATGACATGCAGTGAGGACACTCCATAGATCTTCACTGAGAATGTCTGACTCCTGTCTGGCCGAGGGCAGCTCGCTTGCGCTTTATTATCAGGGTCATATCATGGAGACGTAGCTGTGAAACTTTAAATGCACCTGGTCCTTTGTCAGGCTTCAGCACCTGACCCCTTCAGGAGCACAGTGTCACTGGTCACAAATGCTGAAGAGGTGGGGGCCAGCCCCACCTTAAAGGTGCTAAGAGAATGACGGAACTCTGTGATGCCTGCCCACGACATTCTGGCAGCAATGACCAGCACCATCGAGGTGCAGGTATCAGTAATGTGTCCAGGGAGTTTGAGGCCGGACCATCATTTTGTTCTGAAGGCTGCCCAAATCACAGGGAAGAGACCCTGGACTGAGACACCTGCCTTTATCTTGTGCAGAAAGGTTTCACATCTGAGCGACATGAACACTGCTCATCAGAATAAGGAACCAGAAGCAGAGAGACATTCTTGGGAGTTATTTACAATAGCAAACATTATGTACAAGTGATTAACACCCATGCCCAGGCTGTGCAACTGCATCTTCTTAACTTTTCTAACCCTGCCGCCACGTCTTGGTGCTCCCCGGACATCCACAGCGGAGGTGGAGTCAGACTGCTGATTGCTACGCCCTGTCTGCAATGACATTGACGGGCGTCCTTGGAGGGCCGAGACCCAGAGGGCCTTGGCCTGCTTTCGGGGTCCTACTGTGTGGCAGTGGTACCCTGCTTGACCTGTGGAACTGAAGCTGCTGGAGTCACAGGAAGAGGGAATTCAGATGGGCTAGACACTCCCAGAGTCACCTGGATCGATGACCTTGGGTGGGAGGGGGACCTGTTGATCGTCCTTCCTTTGGGTGCCCAAGAGCCCAGGCTCACTCCTTGAGGAGCAGGGGTAGCTGAAGTGAGATTGGGCTGCCCGCACCCCTCTCACGTTGACACTGCTGGAGGCCTTGAACTGTGGATATGTGATGGGTTTGTGAGTGTGTGAGTTGAGAGTGATGAGAAGAGTGACTTACCCTGGCGGAATGGAAGATTTCATTCATCCTCTTGCGGCATCACTGGGCAGCTGTCCTCTTTTGCAGGGTGTTGGCACTGACCACAGTTGCCACTGCTTCCCAAGGTGAATTGGTAATGATGTCCTCCTGCTGCCAGAGCAGGGGTAGAGGACATCACGGCGGGCCCCCACATCATCCAGAAGGTATTCACTAAACCAGGGGTTGCATTTTTCTTGCCTTTTGGGGCCACGTCTTTTTTGCAGCAGTCCTGGACTGAAAACATTGAGGGGTGTGAATGTGGCTACACGTTAAATATGGCGCCCGGCATGACGAAGTGGAGAGGTGAGCGCATGGTGGGCGGATTGGAGTCCACCTGCCATCAAAATAGTGTGTTTCCCAGGAATGTATGATTAATGAGGCAGGATTGGGACGATGGGGCGTGAAAAGCCTCCATTGCGGCCGGTGGTTAATTCATTCTCTTTCTTGCCCGCTACCGCACTTAGTGCAAATCTGGGAAGATTCCGCCCTATATCTTGGATATTATCATTACCAGCTGTGAATATTACTTGCCACTCATTAGCCCAAGCTGAAATGTCATTTAGGTCTTGCTGCTTGTGGGCGTGATTTTATTGAAAGAATTTAAAGTCAAGGCTTTCTTCAGAGAATGATACAGCACAGGAGGAGGCACATAGACATGTTCAAAATGTAGCCATATATTTTAATAAGCAATTATTCTTGTTGATTAAATTGCTTGCTCTCCGTGCAGACATTATGGCTGCTGCTTTCCTTAAAGTTGCACTTCATTGTAATGCATTTTCATCCGAGAAAAAGACTTGTCCAGGTTTCTGGTAGAATTAGCAACGAAGTTGTCAGAGCTCACCATTATTAAAGAGTAAATTGGATGACAACCTCCAGCATCTGGACATTTGTACTGTTCAAAGTGGATATGATGAAGTTGCTATCCAAGTTGTCCTACTCCTCAAGGCAATTCTAAATGCCTAGAGATTTGGCATTAAAAGGAAATGAAGCTAGATATCCATTGAACACAGCAGAACTTCTTAATGGTGTGGTAAGTCTTAATTACTACCAAACCTCCCTAGCACTGAAAATTTAGTTTACATGTTTAGATGTTTCATTCCTTGAGATTTTAACTATTGTTGGAGATCATTAAAAAACTAAATTTGTTAAAAAGCTTTTTCTTCTGTCTTTTTTTGTCTGTTGATCTTTTCTTCCTATCTCTCTTTTAGTTTCATGTTCTATACATAACATTGAATTTAATATTCCAACTTGCACTTCCTGATTCCGACTCATGCATGTGACGTTACCAGCAGGTCCCCCACCCATGAGCCAGTGTGCTTGAAAGGCTTGACTTCCAGCCTGATGGTGAGCAGTCCAGGGCAGACCACAGGACTTCACAGGTCAGTGGCCACAGGGAGGAGAGGAAATGGATTTGACCCCAGGAAGGAAGGATGGTCAATCCCTGGGGATGGGGAGCTGTGAGAGGTTGATCCTGGTGTGGGGGGATGGGTCCTGGGTGGGATGGGGGAGGGTTTGGAGGGCTGGTGCAGAGGACTGGAGGCGTTGGTGGGTGAAGGGGTGGAGGTAGCAGGGCTGTTTGGTTGTGGGAGGGTGAAGTTGGTGCAATCAGGGGTCTATGCTGAGGGCAGTTCATAGGTCTTGGGCGGGAGAATCGGAGGACTGGGGGGTGTAGGGGTGGTGCTGAAATCAGAGGCCTTACAGGTGTGAATTGGTAGCTGGGGGGGAGGGGCATTTGGGAGGTGAGATTACAGGCCTGAGGAAGTGGATTGACGGCCTGGAAGCTGAGGTTGGAGGCTTTTGGGAGGAAGGTCACAGGCCTGAGCAGAGTGTGGAATCAAAGCCTGGGGAGATCTGAGGCCTCCTGGGGTAGCTGGATGGGAGATCGGAAGGACCAGGTGATTTGATGATGGGGGTTTTGCTCTTGCGGGCACACTGGATCCACTAGGTGAGGGGAAAGGAATCCTGTTAATCCTTGTCTGGGTTTAGAGACCAGATTTTGCGAGGCTCGGGAAACCCAGTCGCCCATAGTTAAATTCAAAATGTTGAAAAACATTGAGATTGGAATAATACTGAAAGTGACAACCCGCCTCCCTGGAGCAGGCTGGTCGCCCGCTCCAATGAACCACCTCCCCTCATCAACCCCCATCACCCTCCCTTCCCGAAGGGTTGGTGTCAGAATTCTAATTTTTTAATACCCTAACCTCCTACATGACCCCAACCCGTCAGTTTTTGTGGTTGAAATTCTTCAAGCTGGTTGGTTGAACAGACTGCTGTTGCTTGCCATGTTCACACAGGTTCCAGATCCCCAGTTGTCGGTGCTGGACTAAAATGGAGCTCAAATCACCCGACATTGCCACATTGAGAGTCAACTGAGAGTCTGCTGGCAGCAGCAAGTATAACGGGCAGTGAACCCTGTTCATCCGCCACTTTCCGCAAAATCCCAGCCAATCTCTTTTCAAATCTCGTTTGCAGGTTGCTCTTATTTCGATCTAAACGTAAGTAAGGTCACAGCTGAAATCAAAATAGCTGCAATGTCACTGCTCAAGTAGTTTCTATTAGGCAGAATTGAAGTACTTATCATTTTGAGCGCGCTCTACGAATGTTGCAAGTGTGGGGCATGACTGAAAAGGAGAAATTACAAAACTCCAGATGATTAAGCGCTCACAAATTTGTTGGAAGAAATAGTGGGGGAGAGGAAATGGCTAAACTGAGAAAAACAACATGTCATCATGGCCAGAAACATAAATCAAAAAAATGAAAGTAACTGCAACTTAAAAAAAAATAGAAAATAGCAAGGAAAAGTCCCATTATCCAATCACCATGGCAACGTGGAGCTAATTGTCACAGTGGTGGCTGTTCATTAATTAAAGGCATTAAAATGTTAAGAGCACAGCTAGTGCCTCTTGTAGCTTAATCTTTAAGGTGATAATATCTGTTCTTTGGAGATTTGCGTTGGGGGGGGGCAGGTGGAAGGTTGCATTTTAAGGTTTGTTGGGAATAATTGCTGCTCGATATAAAATCGTCTTTCTGATCATGTTAATTCATTGCATCTGTCACATTGATTGGTGGCATTTGAACTGTGCAGAGATATATTGGAGGAGGTGGCACCCAAACTCCCACTTTGCTCCAATACACTGTGTAGCAGAAACTGAAGAGCTTCTTGTTGCTATTGGTAACAAGAGCACAAAGCAGTTTTCATGCTCCTTCACCTAATTTCCTTTGATTTATTTGCTCATTATCCCACTGAGGCATCCCACACTATGAACATTCATAAAGATACAGCTCTCTAGAGCTCTCCTTGTGGTTTAGTGGCTAACTCTACTTGATGATGTGGCACCCAGCCAGACAACCCAGGAAAACCCCAAGTCTGTTCTCTCTCTCTGTCTGTCTTTCTCTAAACATCCCACACCCCTCGCAAACACCTACCATCTGCTCTCTCTCTCTTTCAACTCTGTCAGTCTCTCTGTCAGTCTCGCACTCTCACTTTCATTCTATTTTCATTCTCTCACTGCCTCTTGCTCTCAAACTCACTCTCACTCATTCTCTCTCTTTCAATCTCTTGCGCTCACACTTTCTTGCGCTCTCACTCCCTCACTCTCTCTCATTACTATCAGCTGGAGCTATAGGGGAGCTCCAATCTTCCTGAGTGCCACTGGGCTAGGGAGGGAGACCAATTAGCCTGGAGCTTCGCACCTGATAAATAATCCCTGCTGAAAAGTAGCTGTGTATAGACCTTTGGTGGGGAGGGGACTTGCCATTACTGTGATGTCCCCACACGGCTGGCACTCACACATGGGGAATTACCAGCTGAAGGAGGTATGGCAGGCTGGTGAGCATCGGTGAGACCATACCACAACATCAGCAAGAAAGGCTGGTGCAAACATAGAGGGGACGTTGAAGAAATATTTCCCAGACAACCCCATTTATACCTTCCATCCACTTTAAATATAGCCTTCTACGCAACAGTATTCGGCTGAGGCAGGATGTGCCAGCACTCTGTAACACGTGCCATTGAAACTACTGTGCCCATCATTTGCCATCAGAGAGACAACTCAAGGTTTTCCTACTCCTGTTAAGTGCAGTGCTCCATTTTCAAATATGACCAAATCTTATATGTCAGCTAGGCAGGAGGGTTGAAGGTAGTGGGCCGCTTTAGTACTGTTGCTGAATCGCTTAAGAATAACAATTGGGCTTGCCAGTCACAGAAGATGTATTCTGAGATATTATTATGCAGTCTTTAGCTGAAGATACAATTGGATGAAAATCCATGGTGTATTATTAGGTCTGACTCTGCTGTGTGAGTGACTTGATTTAGGTCCATTTAAACTATCCATTTAAAAATGTAATTTTTTAAACATGGCTACAGATAGACATGTATTTTGAATAGCTGAAAATGTTAAGCTCTGGCAATGACCTGCAGTTCAATTATCTTTTTCTACATAACAAAATCGACCGTGTATTGAAAGCCTTCTAAAAGATATTCACGAGTGGCAGGTTGAAGTATTTCTTAAGGAACCAGTTTGCGAGCATATCATCTCATTATTGTTACAGAACAAGGTGCCTGTTATATGTCAAAATGTCATGACTTGTGGGGCTGGATGAATGGTTGGTGGTAAACATCAGTATCACAGCTGAAAAATTACATGAATGGGAGCATGTGAAACACAGAGCTTTTGTCCTGTATGAAGGAATGAACATGTCTTTAGATAGAGTAAATGTAACTGGAAAGAAAAGTCTTCCATTGTCTCTTTGACAGGGCACTATTTCTGTGACATTTTGATGCTGGCAGGGGGAAGGAGACAAGTTGATTATCCGTAATGTCTGAAACATCAGGAGGTCACGGAAGAGGAGGACGGCTAATTAATACCTGTGACGTGAAAGGCTTTCTTTTGGCATAAGGGTACTGCTATTGCTTCTCCTATTTATTTAAGTCTTCAGCAACAACATTGTTGCATTTATATAGCATCTGTAATGTAGTAAAATGTCCCAAGGTGCCTTGTAAGTGCATTGTCAAACAAAATTTTGGTACTGAATCACATTAGGAGATATTAAGACAAGCGACCAAAAGCTTGGTTAAAGGAGTTGGTTTTACAAAGCAGCTTTAAGATGGAGAGAGTTGTAGAGAGGTGTAGGGAGAGAATTCCAAAGTTTAGTGCCTAGGCGGCTGAAGACAATATGGCTGCCAATGGTGGAGCAATTAGAATTGAGGAATGCTGAGATCTCGGAGGGTTGCGGGTTGGAGGAGAGATAGGGAGGGTCAAGGTCATGGAGGGATTTGAACACCGGGATAAGAATTTTAAAATCAAGGCATTGTTGGACTGGCTGTCAAAGTAGTTCAGCAAACAAAGGGTTAATATGTAAATGGAATGTGCTGTGAATTAGAACACTGCCGGCAGCATTTCAAGTGAGCTCAAGCTTACGGAAGTTGCGAGATGGATGACCAACCAGGAGAACGTTGGAATATTCAAGTCTTGCCGTAACAAAGCACGGATGAGGGATTTAGCAGCAGATGGGTTATGTTACAGATGTTGCATCTTCAGCTTTGTTTCAGATTCTGACAGGGTGTTTCTGGCAGTTGTATTGCCCCAACTCCATATATACGGTGCATTGGGAAGTCTACAAAGGGCTGCTTGCTCAAAAACCTTAGAGGTCATTGAACCATAACTTGTTCTGAAGAAGACAATCTTAAAGTTTTGAGGACTGATTATACTTTGTTTTCAAGGGATTTTACCATCAGCATCTTGCAGGGGTTTTTTCCCCCATGTATTCTGTTTAATTGTTTGATTTGTAAATAGATCTGACAGATTTAGCTTGAACTTGGTGTTGCAGCAATATGGTATTTACCACCTATCAGACTAAACAGGACAATACAATGGACATCCTGCATTGTCATCTATGTTGCACTTTGATTAAAAGGTGGTTGTTCATTCTGACTCACGCTGACCCACTTGCAGCTCAGATAAGGCTGCAGGTTTTGTTCATGAGTCATTGGGTTTGATAACCTCCTTCTGTGAACCAAAGTTAATTACTTAATTTAAAAAAGCTTGAATCTCAATGGGAGGGTTGGGCTCAGAGAATACTTTGGAAATGAGAAAAGCTTGGTGCAAAACTCTGATGGTTTAATTTTGCAAGTAAATATTTTTGTACTTTTATAAATAACCATAAACACATTTTACCTGATAAGATATTTTGCGAACGGGACATAAATTTGATACGCCATAAATTTATTGAATAACCAGTGAGTAGGTCACAATGTCAAAATACATGGCAAACTCTTAGCTCATTTGGTGGCAAAAATCCATTTTAAAAGTGTCAGTGATAACCTGCTGTACCCAACGTAGAGGATGCCGTGATAAGGCTTTCCAATGTAATTAACGGCACTGTCTCTACTGTATAGTACATTTGAGCCAGTATTGCTGTGACAGCTTCCCCAGCACCAGATCTGACGTTGAGGAACCTTTAACTTACGAGATCAAGACCTGTAAATGCAGAAGAAAGAAGGAAACAACCAATTGTATTGTGGAGATAACTGTTTAGGCCTTGGCAGAGGCTTTTAATTATGAATCCTCTTTAATGTTATTGTGCTGGATCATCTGTTCTCGTGCCCTCCCGACCAACTATACTGTGCCTTGCAAGAAATTTGCACAGCTCAATCTGTCCTAAATTCCCTGATAAGCATTCCTCATTTGAATCCTCTCCTTAACCAAATGCAGCTGAAGGTTAAGTTTATAGACTTTCCACCCTCTTTGGTCCCATTGCTATTTCATGGAGCTGTCAAATCATGGGCTAACATAGGCCAACCTCTGATGCCACTCTGTACGCAGGCATCACTGAGCACAGCAGCCCGCTGGTATCTGTTGTCACTACAATTCTGTTCCAATTCCTTGCTGACCATCCTGGAAATCCCCGTCTCCACAATGAGATTTTTCTTGTTGCCTCTCCCACGCCCCTCCCTTTCCTCTCTGCCCTGGAGTGTTCCTGGAAATACAGACCCTCTCCACACAGACCATTATCTCTCTATCTCTGCTGAGAATCTTCCATGAAGACACTCTCCCAGATACTCTTCAGAAGGACACTAGCATTTTCCTTTGGAATGAAAACAATCTTCCACTATTACCCTTACACAATTTCAGAAAGTTTTATCCTCTTTTAACATTTCCCAGGGAGTAAAAGTCCCAATTTTACAAACCTTTCTTCTTAAATAGAATACTTGCACACCCATTATCATCCAGTGAATGTTTTTGATACAGAACCACAAAATCACAGAATTGTCACAGTGCAGAAGGAGGCCTTTCTATACCGGCTCTCCGAATCAGCATTTCACTTGGTGCCATCCCCCACATTCTCTCCGTAACTGTGTAAAATCTTCCTTTTCAGTTAAAAGTCTAATTCCATTTTGAATGCTTAGATTGAACCTGCCTCCACCACACTCTCAGAAAGTGCATTCCAGACCTTAACCACTCACTGCGTAAAAAAGTTTTTCTCATATCATGTTGGCTTCATTTACTAATTATTTTAAATCTGCACCCTCTCTTTCTCAATCCTTTCATGAGTGGGAACAGTTACCCCCTATCTGCTATGTCCAGACCCCTCATGATTTTGAAATCCTCTGAAAAATCCACTCCCTGCCATCTTTTCTCCAAGGGAAATAGCCCTAACTTCTCAAATCTATCTTCAGAATCAAAGTTCCTCATCCCTGGAATTATTCTTGTGAATATTTCCTGCACCCTCTCAAATGCCTTCACATCCTTCCGAAAGTGCGGCACCCAGAACTGGACATAATGCTCCAGCTGAGGTCAAACTTGTCCTCTACAAGTTCAACGTAACCTCCTAGTTCTTATACTCAATGCCCCTGTTAATAAAGCTTAGGAGACTGTATGCTTTATTAACCACTCTCACAGCCTGTCCTGCCACCTTCAATGATTTATGCACGTATACACCCAGGTCCCTCTGTGCCTGCACCCCTTCTAGAGTTGTACACTTTATTTTCTATTGTCTCTCCATGTTTTCTTGCCAAAATGAATCACTTCAAATTTCACTGCATTGAACTTTATCTGCTATATATCCGCCCATTCCACTAATTTTTCAATGTCCCAATGTCAAAGTTCTACACTATCCTCCTCGCAGTTCACAATGTTTCCAAGTTTCGTATCAGTCGCAAATTTTGAAACTGTCCTGTACACCAAGATCTAGGTCATTAGTTTATACGAGGGAAAGCAAGGGTCCCAAAACTGGCCCTGGGGAACTCCATTACAAACCTTTCTCCAGCCCAAAAGACATCCATCAGCCACTACTCTCTGTTTCTTGTCACTCAGCCAATTTCATAACCATGTTGCTATTGTGCCTTTAATTCCATGAGCTATAGGTTTGTGCAATGTATGAAATGCCTTTTGGAAGTACACCACATCAAAGCCCTCATCAACATCCAGGACAAAGCAGCACCTTGATTAGCACCCCATCCACCTCCTTCAACATTCGCTCCCTCCACCACCAACGCACAGTGGCAGCATCTACAAGGTGCACTGCAGCAACTCACCAAGGCTCTTCAATAGCACCTTCCAAACCCATGACCTCTACCACCTAGAAGGACAAGGGCAGCAGATAGATGGGAACACCACCACGTGCAAGTTCCCTTCCAAGCCACACACCATCCTGACTTGGAAATATATCACTGTTCCTTCACTGTCGCTGGGTCAAAATCCTGGAACTCCCTCCCTAACAGCATTGTGGGTGTACCGACACCACAAAGACTGCAGCGGTTCAAAAAGGCAGTTCACCACCACCTTCTCAAGGGCAATTAGAAATGGGCAATAAATGCTGGCCCAGCCAGTGATGTCTGCATCCCACGAAAGAATAACAAAACCTCTGTTATCTCTTCAAAAAAACTCCAGCAAGTTAGTTAAACATTTTCCCTTAAGAAATCCATGCTGGCTTTTTCTAATATTAATTATCTCCCAAATTAATGTTTCTAGATGTTTCCCCACCACTGAAGTTAAACTGATTGGCCTGTAGTTGCTGGGCTTATCTTTACACTATTTTTGAACAGGGGTGTGACTTTTGCAATTCTCCAGTCCTCTGGCACCAGTCCAGAGACTAAAGAAGACTGAAAAATTCAGGCCAGTGCCTCCACAATTTATAATCTCACTTCCCTCAGAATCATTGGATGCAACTCATCTGGTCCTTTAACTACAGACAGCCTATCCAATACCTCCTCCTGATCAATTTTAAATCCTTCTAGTGTCTGAGTTATCTCCTCTTTCACCATAGCGTGAGTAGCATCTTCTTTCTTGATAAATACATTTTCTATGGATGTAATAGACTTCCCATAATGGCTCATTCATTGAACTATGTGTAATATTCCAACTGTGGCCTTGTACAAATTCAAAATCACCTTCCTGTTTTTGCATTCAATATCTCTGCACATCAAACCCAAAATAAGTCACTTTGTTCTTCTGCTCTAGTAAGAGCTTCACTCTTTCCAATACATCCTCTGTTACTGTTCTTTTTCACAAATTCTACTACTTCCTATTTTTCTCAATTGAAGCACAACTATTACCAAACTGGTACAACTCCCCTACTTTATTCTCTCAGATAATATAGCTCTTTTTGCTATTTGACTAAGTGAAACTTCTCTTTATAAGTCTACACCATTCCATACCAAACCCCTGTTTTTTATGGAGTGGTGGAGTCATTGATGTTATTCTTCTGCAGAACTGGTTATCAGCTAATGAAAGTTCTCAGCAGTATGCACTGGGATGTCTTTGAATGAGGTTTAATGTCTAAACTAAACATTGCTTTAGCGTCAGTCTTAATTCAATAATTCAGTGATCCATTGCATCTAAATTGGCTTAAACTTTGTCACATTAACAGTAAAGAAATGAAAGGCTATTGTTACTACAATATAAAGTGAAGTCAATAAAACATTAGCAGACCTCAGGACAATTTGATTAACACTTTCCTTTTGCTGGTGAAGTGAACAATTTCAAAGTTTGCAGATGATACAATACTTGGCAACAGAGTGAAAAGTGAACAGGAGAGGTGCAGACTTCAGGGAGACAGATTGGTGAAAAGGGTAGACACATGGCAGGTGCAATTTAAAGTGGATAATTGTGAAGTGATATATTTTGGTAGAAATGACATAGAAAGGCAGTATTATCTAAATGCTACTATCTTGAGGTGGGTGCGAGAGCAAAGGGATGGTGCATATTCACAAATCCTTGAAGGTGGCAGGTCAAGTTGATAAGATGATTAAGAAAGCGCAAGGGGTACGTGCATTAAATACAAAAACAAAGAAGTCATGCTGAACCTTTACGAAGGTAAAAGTCGCAGCTGGAGTATTGTGTCCAATTCTAGGCATCACAATTATGGAAGGACTTCAAAGCCCTATAGACAGCACAGAACAGATTTACTAAGGATGAGGGAGTTCAGTTACGTGGAGAGCTTGGAGTCGCTGGGATTGTTCTTCTTAGGGAAGAGAGGTTAACGGGAGAAATTCAAAACTGGCAGAGCAAGTAGGGAGAAACTTTTTTCCTGGTAAAATAATTGGCAAAAACATAAAGAGGAAATGAGAAATTTCTTCACATGGAGGATTGTTAAGATCAGGAACACGCTACCTGAAAGGGTAGTGGAATCAGGTTCCATGGGAATTTTCAAAAGGTAATTAGATATGTCCTAGAAGACTAATATGCAGAGTTATGAAAAAAAAAATGGTGGGACGTGGGACTAAATTGGAAAGCTCTTTCAAAGAGCCAGTACTGACATGATGGGCTGAATGGTCTCCTGTGTTGTAAGGTTCGATGATTCTAAGTCCTTCCACCTACTGAAGATGAGGTCATCCGATGACACAATTCTTTTCCTGTGACCAGCATTCTTCATTCAACCACTGAATCTTATTACATTTGACGAAGTATTGGACAGGTAAAGGTGCACCATAGCTTGTATGAGTGTGTCCGATGAAGGTTGAAATGAAATGAGATGGAAGGAAGCTCACGTGACGCATAAATACTGACATAGACACGTTAGGCTCAATGGCCTATTTCTGTACTGTAAGTCCTGTATAATTCTTTGTGTGGAGTGTGAGGAAGGTTCCCTCTAAGCACCGCGGCTACAACCTGAAAATTTCCGCACAGACTGTGCACAAGTTGAGTCCCTTTAAGTGATCATGCATGCACAGCTGAGCAAAAAATTTAAAGAGCTCGTGCACTTAAAAAAAATCGCCCGAGCACTACAAAGAAAAAAAATAGAATGGATGTTGAGTGCGAAGTCTGTTTATGGTCATTTATGGGAGGGGCCTTGGGCGATGCACCCAAGGAAATGTCTCACTTAAAACATGTAACACTGGCGTGCCAATCCACTGAACCACATTGTCTCAGGATGCAGAGAGCGTCTGCAAACGGGACTGTTCCACTTTGGCCAAAAGTAGGCAAATTTCAACATAAGTCTGTTTGTTTTGACACTACAGGCTTTTTAATTTGAATGCATTTAGGTAGCTGTGAATTTGAAATATCTGATGATGTTAGTTATTATATTCTAAATTGAATTTCCATAGAGTATCAGCTAAATTTAAAAACCAAAATGCTGACATTTTCCAGGTTGAATGCAAGAGGTAGGAAATTTCAGAGTTTTGGGGCAATATGGAGAAAATCTTCATTCAAATTTACATTGCTAATTAAATCTGTACATCAGAAGTAACCTCAGTAATCAAATGCATAAGCACGTACAGTGATCCTACCTACAGTATTAACCAGACTTTATCCACCCTAGTTTCTGAGTTGTGTACAGAGACAGTGCTCTGTAACAGCTGGTGTGTAAATTCTACATGCACTCCACATCTGATTCTTGCAGACTCATCACACTCATGGCATCAGCTTTGACTGTGGTGTGGTTGTTGCTTGGAAACTCCCAGGCGGCCTATGAGTTTCCACACCTTTCAGCTTGAGTGCGTGAAGTCAATCTTCTCCGCTGTTCCCCGCTATCTTAAATGGTGTCCTTCATCAACGGACCCGAGGAGTGCTGCGCTGATGCCATCACATCACAGTTCCTCATAAACTCAGATACCGGCCAGCAGGGAAGATAAGCGGACAGTAAAGACAGCCCTGATGCAGTCTGTCAGGACTGTCCCAGTGCAGACAGACTTCTCAAGCCCTTACACACCAAGAGGAACTGGACAACGACCTGACGGCTACAAAGTCAGGCAAAGCAGCAGAGTCAATGGGACTTGCCCAGAATTGCTGAAGAACGTCAGGTCACAGGTAAGGAAGTAGCTAGCAAAGCTATTTACCAATGTCCGCAGCACAAGCACCATTCCAAAAGTCGGCCACCAATCCAAGATAGTGGCCACGCTGAGCTAGGGGAACTATTCATCAACACATGGAGCTACCACCCCATCGCACTGCTCTCAGGCGAGGTGGTGGCGTAGTGGTATTGTCAATGGACTAGTATCCCAGAGACCCAGGGCCATTCTCTGGGGACCAGGGTTTGAATCCCACAACAGATGGTGAAATTTGAATCCAACAAAAATCTGGAGTTAAAAGTCTGATGATGACCAATGAAACCATTGCCGATTGTTGTAAAAACCCATCTGGTTCACTAATGTCCTTTAGGGGAGGAAATCTGCTGTCCTTACCTGTTCTGGCCTACATGTGACTCCAGACCCACAGCAATATGGTTGACTCTTAAATGCCCTCTGTACAAGGACAATAAATGCTGGCCTAGCCAGCGACGCCTGCATCCCATGAATGAATAAAAAAAATAACATATAAGGTCCTGGAATGCCACCTGCTAAACAGACTGAGTCCCACTCCAACAGGCAGGTTATTCTACAACTGCTCCAAGTGGACCCTGACTTTACATATGAGGCTGGTTTCCAGAAAGGCCTGAAGTCACGAACTGCTTCTTTGTTGACTTATCCTGTGCCTATGACACAGTGTGGTGCACAGGCATGCTCACCCAAACTATCTGCTGTGTGGAAACCCTACAACCTGTTATGAAATTGTGGTAATTATGGTTTTGTTTAGTGTGTAATGTGCCTTTAAGAATAATACTTGTTAAGGAAGATCACATGATCTGTAGTAACCAATAGGAGAGTAGCACAGGCTACCTCAGCAGTCAGTGTAGAGTTGGAGTTGAAAGCACACGTGTAGTTACAGCTGAGTACATTGTAAATAAACTTTATGTTTCCGCCCAAGAAGTGTCTGATGATCAACTCTAACATCAATAGTAGCAATGTGGCCACCCTTACAACAGAAATAGAGAAAGTTTAAGTAAGTTATATTGGCATTTGTAGTTGTTAGGAATGAGCTTTAGCTTTAATGTTTAAGTTTGATTTGTATTTCTGCATCTGTGTTAAGGAAGGTCAAATTGAGTTTTAGTTTCACTTTAAAAAGCTGCGTGCATTTCTAATGAGTTTTTTTTAATGACTGTAAGCTAAGGTAAACAAACAAGGGTGGAAAAATTGGGCTGTTGTCTAGCAACAGGGGTCCAGAGAGTCAGGTCTTCCCCACGGACACACACACACACATGATAGAAACAGCAGGTTTGACCTGGAAGCTGTGTAGTTCAGTTGGTTTTTGAAAGTAGCTGCCAGGAGAGACTGGAGCAAATGGGACAGATAGCCAGTCCCAAGCTAAGGAAAACCCCAAAAATCCTGGGGAATGGAAGAGCGGAATGTTCAAGAAGATCTTCTAGTCAAAGGAAGGGCAGGAACCTGGAAGAGGTCTTTTTAAGTGAAGTTAAGAGTGAGAGGCAGAGAGAAAGGCTCCATGCTTCAGGTTTAAAGAGATAAAAATCTGCAGGAAACAGGGTTAAAGCGAGAACAGCTTCAAAGAGGCAAGAAGGTCCAAAGAGAAAACTGAAGGTGCGTAAATATTTTTCTATGGGCATGTGAATCAGTGGTACTGTTGATGGCTGAGTCAGTGAGAGAGAGTAGGAGGAAGACAACTTGAATGCCTGTGGTGACCCAGGGAAGAGGAATATCACAAGGAGAGTTCAAAACCCTGGAGGTGAACCCTTACGCAAGGTGTCTGAGAGAAAGCGTTAGTTTGGGAGAAGATTCCAAGGTGAGGTCTTGGAGAGTTGAGATCAGAAACCCTCGTGTGAAAGATGGAATTCAGTGAGACTGGTTGACTCATGGTGTGACAAGCGTCTGGGGGGAGTTGATGAGAGATCCATAGCATCTGGTTGAGGTGGCATCTGTCACTTGATTTCAGAGCGTGGCGTGTCTGAACACAGTTGCCACAGGTTTAAATGGACTGTGTATTTACTGTGAACATTAAAATGTAAGACAGCCTTTGTAGCTTGTGTTATCCTTACAAATCTGTATGTATATGGAAAGGTATAGTTGTTGGTGAAGGAGTATTATAATATAGTTCATCTTTTCTTGATGAATAAATGTTTTATTCTTTTGTTAAAAGTTCATTAGCTGACTCCAGTGACTGTTCAGTAGTCACTCTCCACGTATCTAAACGAACAAATAAAAGTCAGGATCTATCAAGCCAGTTCCACCCTGGGATCAGGCTTGTCCAGAGGTAACATCAGCTGGGATCGTAACAAACCAATCAACTCCATGATCAGCAGCTGACAGTTCCGTGTGCACCTTGGAGATCATGCATAACCAACAATGGAGTCCCACAGGGATCAGTCCTCGCACCAGCTTTCTTCAACATATATACCAGTGACCTCCATCCCACAGTCACACCTCTTAATGACTTGATCCTGACTTTCCAGACTAAAGAATGTCAGGATATATTGAGAAAACACTCACTTTGACTGAACGCTGCCAAGATTGTTTTTTCAGGCTTCCATCTGAACAACTCAAAGGCCAGGGAAGAACTACACGTCCAGTTCTATGGATGACCACTCACCCATGACCCAATGCCAAAATATCTTGACATCACTCCTGACCATACATTGACGTACCAGTAACAGCTCCAGAACACCAGAGTCAAGGTCAAGATGAGAGTGAATCTCATATGGAAATTGTCGGGTACCATCTGGGGCAGCAGAGCCAACACACTTTGCACTGCTTCACTCACCCTGGTCTACCCAATAGCAGAGTATTTCTGCTCAACCTGGCTCAGGAGCCACCAGACATATGTAGCAGATATCCGTGGAAGCCATGAGCATTATTTCTGGGACATTGAGACTAACACAGCTCGAGTGGCTTCCTGTGCTAGCGCACATTGAACCTCCTGGTGTCCGCAGGGAAAGCATCCTCAAAGAACACCATCGGCTGACAGCTAACAAAGCACTCCCACGGACACAAGACCTAAGAAAAAAACCCACACGTTCATCTGAAATCCGGTATCCCCTACTGGAATACACTACACACCCTAAAAACTGACCACAGCCCCGCCCCTCAATGAGACACCTTCTGGTTGAACGCGAATGTCACCAGCCGCAACCTGGTAACTAACCCGAGTGGTGACCACCTTCTGTGGAAAATCTAGACAATCCTCAACCCCTTGAGGACAGGCCAGGGAAGGAGTAGCCACTTGCTCTACAATGGAACATGAGGAACAGGTCAAATGGTGACTGTGGCCATCCAAGTCAGGCCATCACCCGCATATTGAACTTATGCCCTGAGAAAAGCATACCTGGTGGCATCACAACCATTCACACTGCCTCAGCTGAGGCCTTTGAATGGATTGTTAACCTTGACATTGAACGGTAACTGCTTCCCCAGCCATACGCATAAAAAAAAATCACATTCACACTGAGGGAACAGATCCCAATGCTGAACCTGACTTTTGTTCAAATTTTAAAAATTTATAAACCAAATGCACACATCAATTTCTTTCATTTGTACATGACTAAATTTTTATTGCACTAAATTAAAGAGTTTTACATTTTGAGTACTTTGTTTGTACATTCTCAGTGTGACATTTCCCTGCACACACTACCATTCATTCCAGAAGCGTTGATTCTGCACAATGCATTGTGAAGGGGAAAACTGGGAGACAGCGCCAGCTACTGGACTCTAAAATCAATACACCACAAAGTGTACACATTTATACATTTGATTTTAAAGTCTAGTGGGCCTTATATATATTGGGTTTTTAATCATCCTATATCTCTCCAAGCTTCCTTAGTGCAATTAAGGGACAGAGTAATATGGTCACATTTAGGGGCTTAATCATTGTTCACTCAATATAACACTTAACATCTGGGAAATATATTAATGGAAGTGTATCTCCATCTGAATTGCACACATAAAGAAATACAAGAACACACCATCATATTGCTTCATGTTAAGGTCAGACAGTTGAATAGCCGAAAAGGTCAAATTGTGTGTTTACTAGCTCTTTCCAATTAAATAAAATTGGATTTACTTTCCAATTATATGTTACAATTAATAGTTAAACACCAATTACAGATTGTCAGTCAAGCTCACAGTGTGGTGCATTTGCATGTACTGGAAGCTACATATATTATTACACAGTGACCTGTAATTTGCAGACAGAAAGGACAGGTACACACATTGCGCCTGTTTCAGCTAAACAAGTTAAGTGACAGCCATTCGCTGACTCATTCCTCAGGGCAATGCCTTGACCAATCAGGGTCAAGCTGCCCCATTTAAATTTCAAACAATGTTTGGCAGTTAACCATCAGCCATCATCAATTGGTGCATTCTCCATGGCAATGCCTCTACCAATTGGAGTCCACTTGCCAACCAATCAGCGCTCTCTTCTCAAACAGTATAAATTGTTGTTTTCCCCTTATATTGGTTTTCTTGCAAAGTGTCCTGAAAAGTTTCAACATGTCTCTTTTTTCAGCAATACTCAAGTTCTGTACTACTAAATGACTATAAACATTAATTTAATGGTCTCAGTTACACTTACCTTTCTAAAACAGGAATGTACAGAAATATATTTCTTTTAAAAAATTATTCCTTTCCCAAAATATTTTCTAGGAGGGTAACTATTTTATTTAGGTCAGCAAAGTGACAGATGTTCAGAAGGTGCTTCAGTGTCATGGCCAATATTTATCCCTCACCAAACTTCACTAAAGCAGATTATCATATGGCTGTTTGTGGGATTTTGCTGTGCAAAAATTGGTTGCTGCGTTTCCCATTCTACAACAGTGACTACATTTCAAAAGCACTTCATTGGCTGTGAAGTGCTTTGGAGCATCCTGAGGTTGTGGAAAGGTGCTATATAAATGCAAGTCTTTTTCCGCATGCAACAACATGCTGTCTGTACATCTGCTCTATAAATTATAGAACAAAACAGATCTAACGTCAATGATAATATGAGTTAATGGTGCATGGTGATATACAGCATTCAGTTAATATCGGTGGGCACTTTGAAAATGTTCACAACTGATGGTTTCCTGGGATAGTAACTATCTGATGGTGAATAATAGTGACATACAAATCTTCACCTCTGTAGTACAGGGAATCATGAACCTGGCTTTCAGGTTACAAAAGAGTCATTGGCAGTTTAGCCCTTTGAGAACTGTAGTAGCGTTTGTGCAGTACAAGAAAATATAAGAAGCTGTGAATATTCAAGAAGTATAAATGCTAATGAAAGCTTTTCTATTTAATTTTGTGCTGCTTAGGTTTGGCAATGGTGTATTTACATAACAAAGCTGAGAATATTTTAAAATATGCAACAATATTTGTTGCCTGTAAAGAGCTCACATTGCCCGGCCAATTAATTTTACTGTGCAATATAAGACTGAAGCTGGCCACAATACTACAACCTGATAAATATTCCAGATCAAGGTCTAACATAAAATTAACATTTTAGCACCCTGGTTTTAAAAAAAAGTATGAAGAATGATTAGAACCTCCCATCTCAAAAGTATTCTAAATGTGTTCTTTAATTTGTAGAGATTTTCTGCAACATGGGTTATTACACCCCTTTAGTCTGCCATCAATATTGCTAATTAAATAGAGGGCAAGATCCTAATCCACTTGTGTGTGGTCATGAAATTTACAAAGTATACTAGGAAACAAAGAAAGTAAACTAATTTGTTGGAGAGAGAGGCAAACAAATCAAATTGAGATGACTTTTCTCATTATTCCTTGTCCCCTTCTCCTCTCCTAATGCCTTATTGGGGATGAAGTTCCACAAGTGGAACCTTAGCTGATTACAGTCCATTTTCACCCAGGTGATCAGTGCCAGACAATCATACCTTAGACAGGTGACCATTCTTCCTCTGTCCCCAGATAGCCAGTGCCAGGTTACCAGTCTCCCAGTGTGCCTAGGTCATTTGTGCCAGAAGGCCATATGACCAGCGAAAGCATCAATTTGCCTCGCTCTCCTTGGCCTAGGGCTGAGTCAAGCTGGGTTCCTGCTGGGTTCAGCCAGGACTTGTTTTCACTTGAGGTCACATGCATACACACAACTTCCAAAATGTGGAGGGAGACCCCGGTCAATTTTTCTCTTCCCTGGTCTAGTGACACTCGGGCCAAGTGTAGCGTTCTAGCCGAGATCATCCAATACATCACAGTTGGAAGCTGTGTTACGTGACTCAATAGCACACTGGGCAGCTCATCCACTTACTGTGTTTCTATGTTAATGAGGCAGAATGTCAGATGTCTGTTCTCTGGAAATACCAGCACCACATCTGGAGATGCTGCCAATGAAAAAACACAAGTGAGGCATCCATAAACATTCATCAATTAGTTTGCTTCTGGTTTTAGGGCATGGTGCTGGCAAACTTCAAAGAGGTATTTAAATTAGTGCCACTGAACTATTTAATTCACTGCAGTGTCCCACAGCAGTTGGCAAGGCAGTGTGTTGTAACAGTTAATAGTTAACTGAGTTTCATTGTGTCAGCTAGAGAGAAAACACAGACATTTTTTTAAGGGATTTGCTGTAAATCCTGTAATGCAGCAATTGCTGCTCAAAAAATTGAATTATGCAAATGACAGATGCATTTAAGGGGAAGCTAGATAAGCAGGAGGGAAATTGGAATGGAAAAAATTGAAATAGGATGAAGCATAAAGACTGGCACAGAAGAGTTGGGCTGAATGGCCTGGTTCTGCTGTAAATTCTTTGCAAACTAGAGTACTTTCCTGCCTATCTTCCAAAACGGTCTTTTCTGTAGAGCACATCTTGGGAATTTAAGCAGTATGGGGATTCTGCCACCTGGTGGCCAGAAACCATAACAAGATAGTAATCTATGACATTGGGACTGTTACTGGACCCAGCAGTGCTAAAATTATTCAGTTACCACTTGTGGCGCAGAGGAATCTGCCAAGCATTTCTGTACAATGTAACGTCAGAACAGGAAACAAGGTAAAAACTCTGCCTCTGTCTATCTCTTATTGCATAGGCTTGAGTGTTAACCATGTGGGATATTAACTGGAAAACAATGAATCTGGAAGTGTTTAGCAGTGGAATGGAGGAACAAAACCAAACGACTAAGGTACAGCAGGTTAAAGCTAAAATGAGGTGATCATTATTTTTGCCAAAAAATCCACAAAGCGTTGCATCTTTTATTAATTTACTTGGGATGTTTTTGGCACCACTTACTTATAAACTTCAGCTAAAAAAAAAATCAAGAATTCTTTATCAAGAATTATTTTAAGTACCTCACAAAAGTAAAGATAACCAAAGAACTAAATTCCTATCAGTAATTATGGTTTTGTTTTAGTTAAAACTTACAAAAGCTAGGAGAAAGATTCTAATAAAAGAACTTCAAGGATAGTAATCCCAGAATTACCCCCCTTTCCATGTGCTAGTGAGCATGGGAACAGGAAGATAGTGCAGGTAAATGTGTGGCTGGAGAAGTGGTGCAGGAGGGAGGAGGGAGGGTGCGGGGGGCTTCAGATTCCTGGTGCATTGGGAGAGATTCTAGCAGAAGGAGTACTGTACAAGTTGGACTGAGTCGGGGCCGATTAACTAGTACTGACGGGGAGGGGGTTAAATCAATTTGCCAGGAGGAAGGGAACCAGAAAATAGCAGAAGTGAGATCAGAGGACAGTGAGATATAGACAGCAGTGAAATTAGAAATATCCCAGAAAATTGCTGGTACCAGGTTGAGGAAAATAACAAATTATGACCAAGGAAGTATTAAGGTATATGCATGAGAATGTCTTTAGTGTAACAAATAAGATCAGCAAGCTGTGGGCACAGATTGCTACATGGCATTACGATGTGGTTGCATGATCAGCAACATGGCTCAAGCAAGGCCAGGAATGCGTTCTTAATATTCCTGGTTACCAAGTTTAAAGGAATGATAGAGAAGTTAAAAGAGGACAGACCATGGCAGCATTGATAAAGGATGTAGTTATAGTTGCACATGGAAAGAATTTACTAGGTGGCTCTGGGACTGAATCTATTTGGCTTGAGTTGAGTTGAGGAGCAGAGGGGGAGCTGTCACATTTGTTTAAAAGAGTTTCAAGCAATGAGAAGCAGGTGAGGAAATGTGTTGGCAAATTTCAACGGCATGTAACAAGAATAGTGTAATGATTTTAGGAGATTTGAATTACCCCAACAGAGACTGGGAGAAACATAGTGCTAAGGGTAGGAAAGGAGAGGAATTTCTGATATGCGAATGGGAGAACTTTCTCAATCAATATACCTCCTCTTCAATAAGGAAGGAAGCAGTTTTGGCTCTAAATCTGGGAAATGGGGGTAGGGTCAGTGGAGTGTATAAGAGTAGGACATCTTGCAGCATTTTTACTTCTCTTTAGCTCTGAAGAAGAGTCATACGGACTTGAAACGTTAATTCTGTTTTTCTCTCCACAGCTGCTGTTAGACTTGCTGAGTTTATCCAGCATTTTCTGTTTTTGTGTCATATAGCTAACAGTGGTCACAATAAAATTCGGTTTGGAGCATTTATGGAAAGAGACAAGAAAGTGTCATGTGTAAAATGCACATCTGGGAAAGGGCTAATTTTAGTCTTTTAAGAGGGGTCCTAGCACAGGTAAATTGGAAAAGGCAATTACTGGGTAAAGAAGTAACTGAACAATGGAGGGCATTCAGGGAAAAGCTGGTTCAGGTACAAACTAGGTATATTCTTTGAATCCATAGCTAATGCACCCTGGCTGACAAAGAAAAAATATAAGTTAAAATAAAATGGAAAACATTCTGATCTGTGGTAGTCCACCTGTGAGTATTGTTACAAACAGGGGAAAGACGTGGGATAATTTCTCCCTTTTTCCCACCTTTCAACTGACTGCAATGAGATGTATTTTAGAGAAGAAGTGTTTTAACCCCTTGAGTGCTGTGATTTTTAGAAACAGTCACAAAACAGGCTTTCTGGTAAGTTTAAATCAAAAGAAAGGATAAATGTTTATTTCTCACAGCACCCGAAAACGTACACAGCAAACACCTACTCCTCATTCACACAAACTCAAACGAAAAGATGATTTCCAAAGATGTAACAAGCACTTAGATTATTTAAGGGCAGAATTTTCCCCCCATTGAAGAGGAAGTTGAAGAGCGGGCGCGCGGAGGTGCGTCTCTGATTGACGCCCCCGATTGGGGCGCGCTGCCATTTTACATGGGCGGGCCAGCGTGAAGTTCGCACGGAAGCGCTATGTGCTCCCTGTGTGGGTGGGGGAATCCCTGATCTGGGAGTGTGCTCTTTTGCGCATGCGCACTAAAGAGCGCACTCATCTCCCTGAGGCTAAGTGCTGCCTCAGGGAGATCGGCTGTACATTAAAAGATATAAAAAGATCGAAAAAAATAATTCCCTGACATGTCCCCTCATGTGACATATCCATAACTTTTAAAAACACTTTAATTAAATTTTTTAAAACTGACACGAAACCTCATCATGCCCATGGATGAGGTTTCATGCTTTTTCTAATGCCCATCAGGGCTCCTGGCCTGCCCGCCAACCTTAAGGTTGGACGGGCAGGTCCATTAATTACTTAAATGACTCTGTCAATGGCCTCAATTGGCCATTGACAGGTCAGCGGGCACACAGCTGATTTTGCTGAGCCCCCGCCTACCTGAAAATGTAAATGGGGTGCGATGACATCGGGAGTTGCGCCCGACGCCAACGCGCATCAATTTACGCGTTGGCGCGGGGGCTCTGCTCCCCGCTCGTTGACAGGAAAATCCTGGCCTAAGGTCCCAAAAGTCAATATTAGTTTATTTCCCAAGAAGGTCGTTGAAAACATTGCCGGCCTGGAAATTCTCTTTCAGTTCACTGCAGGGGAAAAATGAAAGTCAGAGGTTTCTGGTGATGAACTCACCAGAGTCCGAGCAGTAGCAAGTTTCTGGTTTTTCAGTCGAAGTTATACTCGAGCCTCTGTAATGAAGAAATATAATCTTGCAGGTATAAGGAAAGCTCCATTTCTCTGCCTGAGGTGACTCATTGAGGCGGGATTCTTCCATTTTTCATGGTGAGGTCTCTTCCTTTGTGGTGTTGGTTCCAGACTGCCTTTTATCTGGGACATTCTCAGAATGATAGGATATTTGCTAGCTCAAACCAGTTTCGATCACGTGACCACGGGATAATACTTCCATTATCCACACAAATCATTTGATGGCAAGCCATTGTCACACAATGGTGAATGAATGATGCAATTCATACCTGCTTATAATAAACTGGTTCAGTCACACCCCTCTTTGTTAGATTTTAAGTTTGTAGACACCCCAAATCTGGGGTCACCATTGTATCTGAGTTTCTGTAAATATCCAGACAACAGTAACTGTTAATTCCACAAGTGATGTTGCATCCTGATGTCTCTTCAATGGAAGGTCCTCCAAAAAGGACATTTGTATTTTAATGACTTTCCAGAGACATGTTCAGGCCTGAGTTAATACTTTTCTGCATTGAAACCACAAGTCACCTGACTGCCTGGAGTCTATTTTGTCAAGGTAAATTGTAAATATTTTATGCTCCTTTTAAAAAGTAAATTGTCCATCTTCCTAATAGGTTTTACAGGCATATGGTGCTACTGTTACAGCACCATTCTACCAAAGATGGGCTGTGAGATGGTTTGGCAGCCCTTTGTCAGCATTACATGGCCTAACCTGGGAGAGGGAAAACAAATATCCTGCTCTTTCATTCTGGATTCATTCATCCCTCGATGAAGGATCAAAAGGCAGCTACAATTTGGTTTTTTTAATATATACATACATTTATTTATGGGATGTGGGCGTCGCTGGCTAGGCCAGCATTTATTGCTCAACCTGCTTTACACGTCCGCTTGTTATTCCCACTTCTGCTTAAATCTTCTGATGAAGATGGTGTTGCACGTGCAGAGCTTAATTACTAGTTCGAAAGCATATCACTGTCCCTCTCCATTCAGGTGTAAGTAGATTTGTGCACACTTTACCTTTTCCATGCTGATTCCCTGACATGGACTCGTTTCCTGGAAAGGATGAGAATACTTATGTTGCACTGGCAAAGATCAAGTAGTTAAGGGGGCTAGAGTAGATGAATCTAAGTGAAAGCTTGATATGTATGTGAGGGAGGAATGAATCTAAGGATATACTGGAAGAGGGGTAGGAAGAGGCTCATGTGGAGCATAAACGGTGGCGTGGACCATTTGGGCTCAATTAGCTGTTTCTGTGTTGTACATTCTACATAATTCTTTGTGGCCTATGAACTCGCTTAGCTACTCCTTGTGATGGTGATTGATCTTTGCCAATGTGTCCTTAGTACTCTCTTCCCTTCCAGAAAAAAGCCCAGGCAGGGAGTCAGTATGGAAAAGGTGAAATGTGCACAAACCTATTTACACCATTCTTCTTTGTAAGCTGGGAACTTGCTTTGTGTTCATTTCACTACCTCTCAGAGGGAAGAACACAAAAAGGGTCCCATTTTCTACCATTGGAATCCATTTAAATCTTTTCTGGAATAGTTTTGTCTATACCTTTATTTTAGCGATTCATTAAAAGTCAAGTTTGTTAACATGTCTTTTGTTCCACCTTATTCATTTCCCTGTATAGGAGAAGTTCATTTGACATTAGTTGCTATTTTTCACTTGTAGTGACCTCCTCTTCCGCAGCTAGGCAAAGGCAAAGTGACGGAAGGCCATGGGTGAAGGAAAAGCAAAGACTAGACGAGGCCAAGGTTTAGGGTGATGATAAAGGTCAGAACAAGGACAAGAACGAGGCTAAGGCAAGGTGAGAGTGAGTATAATAGGAGGCCAAGGGCAAGGGCAAGAATGAGGGTAAGGAGAGGGTGAAGGTGAGGTAAAAGCCAGGGCAAAGACGAGGGAAAGAGTAAGGGCAATGTGAGGCAACGGCAAGATCAAGGACCAGGGTAATGTGCTGCAAGGGCAAGCGTCGGAGCGATGGGCGCTGAGGCTACTTTACAAACTACAAACAGCAACCACAGCAGCTTACCCTAGTTTACATGATCAACCAATTGGAGTCTGGCTTCCTTGAGGTGAACGAAGCTGTCTCCCATTTTCTTCAGTGACTCAAAAGCCCTGACCTTATCTTGTGGTAGGCAGGGGTGTGGGGGCTGCAATCTTAATGTCAGGAAACCCAGAAGAACAGGTAGTCCAGCTAAATTTAACTATCCCATTTAGAAAACGTTCATTAACCTCAAATTGAATTGAATTTGCAGAAAGAAAAAAAATTGTCCCAAAATGAAAAAAAGGAAAAAAATCTGAAACTATATTGATTGCCACACTGAGCTCTTAACCGCTGTTCAAAAAAGCACAATGATCTATAAAATCTAACATTTATTCCAGCTAAGCTTCCTTTCTGTGCTCAGAGCCCCAGTGCAATCTAGCCAATACTAAGCCAAGTTGCTTTCTCTGTATTATTGAAAACGTTTCAGCAGTATTAGCCCGCTAAAAATTAAACTAACTTGACAGACGGCAAATTTATAGGATAAGGTACATCACACACTAGATGATGACTCGGTGTTATGAAGATGTGCTATTTAGAATATTAATTTGTCATGTTATCTGCCTGAACTTTTTGAAAATAAATTTTTGAGCTAAAACAAAGGTTACTAGCCTACTGCAGCTACTAAGTTGCATTTCTTAAGGTCACAAACCACTTTAAGAAGACACAGAGTCTATGTAGCTCTCAGGGACAATGGCTAAAATAAGCCCCAGATTGAAACCAGAGAGAAATCCCGTGACCCAGGTCTTGGGTGGAAAATATACTGGATTTGAATTAGTAGATGGACACTGTCACAACGATAGCAGGGGCAACAGCCTTACTCCCTCCCTCCCTCTCTTTCTCTCTCTGTGAAACCTCTCTCATCGAAGCTGAGCCCTATTTATGGTTTGAAAAGCCACCAGGAGACCTCATTGCTGCAAACTGAGAATTCTTAAAGGAGGATTCCCACTCATACCACTATCTTCAAGAGAAAAGAGAGTCAACCAGCCATGACTGCAGACTGTGACAGCTTCAGTGAGAAACCAAAGTACCAGCAGCCACTATGGAAAGGGACTCTCTTGCTACGAACAAACATTCGGACAATCAGTGAATAATTTTTCTGACTTTACCTTTTTCACTTGGTCAAGTTTTAACATCTGATACTCTGTGAAGTTTTATTTATTTCGTGCATGCCTGTGGAAGTTATGTATGCTTTTTTTGCATTAGTGGGAAGTTGGACATATTTGTATATTTTAAACCTTTCAGTGTTACGACCGGGCTGGGAGGAGTGTATGGATTATCTCGCCCCACTACTCTGCAGGTCATACCATTAGTTTAAAAGTTTAATTTACTCACCAAAATGGCTAATTGTTTACCTTCACAACAGGTACCCAGAATAAAAGAGACTTTAACCAGGCTTCTTTCAATAAACTCAGAATGATTGATTTATTATAAAACAAAGCTTATTTTTTTAAAAACAAGTTGCAAGTGCTGGTTAACATACAATTGTACTCTGGAAGCATAATTATCTATCCCTTTTAAGAATACCCCAGCATGCACACACGCACACAAACAAAGAACAAATAGATAGGGTCTCACTGCAGAGATGGGCTTTAGAGGATAAGCATTATAAAAGAAAGGATAAGGTTCAAAGGGTCTCAACGCTGTCAATCTGGAGATCCCTTGTATGAAGGCAGGCCGCTGGAGGATCTCACCAACGGAGCTTTGGCATGGAGGAGAATATAGAGCTGGACCAATTCTTCCTGTCTCAGTTTTGCAGGTCCAAAATGCAGACAAGTTACACTTAAATGAGGATGCTCTGGCTACAGGTTTATAACCACACACAGAATTCCAGCCAAGGCAGAGGGAGACAGTCAGTTAGGGTAGTCTTCCTGCTCAGCCAATTCCCCAACAAGGCTGAATTCACAAAATAAAAGGTTCAACACTTAAAGCTTGTATCTGCCATGTGATTTCCAGTAAAGCATCTGCTGTGCCTTTACCAGTTTCCCCCCATCTATTAAAATGATTACAGTTCAAAATAAATAAACAGATCTTCCTCAAGTACCATGCTGATCAGATACTTTCTTGGAAAAGGCATGCTTGCTGACAGTTCCAAGGTGAACTTATGAACATTTTTAAAAAAGAACTCCAGGTCAGCATCCAAATGTCCAGATAATGCCATGCCTTTCCATATTTTAAAAGAAAAATCCAGTTTGTGAAGATATGGATTTCCCAACATTAGTTTATAATTTCTTTATTTAGCTGAGTGAGTTTTCGTAATAAAACTAACTTCTTACTTATTAACTCAAGGAATACGGCTGGCTTAACTCTTACACTGAGCTATACACAATTAAATACATACAAACTGGCAATATTACATCTTTTTTAAAAATTCAAACTTTGTATAACCAATTTTTAAAATTCATTCATGGGATGTGGGCTTCGCTGGCTGGGCCAGCATTTATTGCATATCCATAGTTGCCCTTGAGAAGGTGGTGGTGAGCTGCCTTCTTGAACCGCTGCAGTCCATGTGGTGTAGGTACACCCACAGTGCTGTTAGGAAGGGAGTTCCAGGATTTTGACCCAGTGACAGTGAAGGAACGGCGATATATTTCCAAGTCAGGACGGTGAGTGGCTTGGAGGGGAGCTTCCAGGTGGTAGTGTTCCCATCTATTTGCTGCCCTTGCCCTTCTAGATGGTGGTGGTCGTGGGTTTGGAAGGTGCTGTCTAAGGAGCCTTGGTGAATTCCTGCAGTGTATCTTGTAGTTGGTACACACTGCTGCTACTGTGCGTTGGTGGTGGAGGGAGTGCATATTTGTGGATGTGGTGCCAATCAAACGGGCCGCTTCGTCCTGGATATTGTCAAGCTTCTTGAGTGTTGTGGGAGCTGTACTGATCCAGGCAAGTGGCGAGTATTCCATCACACTCCTGACTTGCGCCTTGTAGATGATGGACATGCTTTGGGGAGTCAGGAGGTGAGTCACTTGTCGCAAGATTTCTAGCCTCTGACTTGCTCTTGTAGCCACGGTATTTATGTGGCTCGTCTAGTTTAGTTTCTGGTCAATGGTAACCCCCAGGATGTTGATAGTGGGGAATTCAGTGATGATAATGCCATTAAACATCAATGTTCACCAAATCAAACATCAAATCAAACATCAAATCAGAGTAGGGCAAGGGTCAGTTCACCGCTCCTAACCTGGTCATAACACAAGGTAGAAATGTCTTTAGTTTTACAACAGCTCACACATAAATATAAACACATAATAATAATTCACTAAAAAGAAAAGCTTGTATTTATATTGTGCCTTTCATGACCTCGGGACATAAAAAAAGAAAGCCTTGCACTTTCATGTCCTCTTCAAGTGGATTTCCACTGAATATCTCAAGATGCTTTACAGCCAATGAAGTGGAACTTCTGAACGCTTCTCAAGGTGTGGTCACTGTTTCAGTATAAGAAATGAGGCAGTCACTCAGCACACAGCAAGGTCACATGAATAGAAATACTGTTTTGACTGTTAGTTGAGGGATAAATATTGGCTCTTCTTTGAAATAGCGCCATGGATCTTTTATGTTCACGTAGCCTTGGCTTAAGGTCTGATCTGAAAGACAGCGCCTGCAATAGTGCAGCACTTCTTCAGTATTGGACTCAAGTGTAGCCTGAATTTTGTGCTCAAATCCCTGGAGTAGGACTTGAATTGACCAAATTCAGTGAAATGCTTCATGTCCATAGTGAGGCATTTTATCTAAAATAGTCTAATTGGAAAAAAGCAGTCTTTGCTAGTTAGTTGTATACACATGCTTATTAGTGACAGTTATTCTGTCAGTTATTGGCCTTTGGACATGACTTGTGCATCATGTGTTTAAAAAGTTCATCGATGCTCCCAGTGCAAGAAGAATCACTTGGAACCAGAAACGGTATGATAGGGTGAGGCCAGTCAATGTTGCTGCCATTCAATCCTAAACTTAAGGAGGACAAATGAATGATCATTGGAAGTTTGCTGATACAGCTCTCAGTGACACCACAAATCCAGCTAAGTTATCTGTACTGGACTTTTCATTGCCCGCTACAGCACAAATAGCCTGTGCTTTAAGAAGGTTGAACAAAATTGAGAAAATCAATCATCAATTCTCTTTCATTCCCCCAGTAACTAGTATGTTATTGAATGATACATGTATTACATGCACTCTCGTGTAATAGAATATTAACAGGAGGCTGAATTCATACAATTGGAAGGAAGGGGGAAATCAGAGAACAACAGGCTACATTGTGCACTTGTTTGGTCCTGGTAGGAGCTGTCCTGGGAGGGCAGAAACTGTGCTAGGCACACTCAAGGGACAATACACTGATGTTCGGTGCCCAAAACTGAATGCAGTACTCCAGATGGAGCTTGACCAAGGCTCTGGACAACTGTACCATCAATTCAGTGGAATAAAGGTAATTAAATGAATGATTGGCATGAGCTATGCACTAGCCCCTAAAATAAGGTATATAATCGGGCACTTGGGGAGGGAGGATAAGCATATAATGGGATGCTTCATACGAACATACAAACAAGGAGCATGAGTAGACCATTCAGCCCCTCGAGCCTGCTCCGTCATTTAAGAAGATCATGGCTGATCTGATAGTAATCTGAAATCTGCATCCCGTCTACCCCCTATAACCTATCACCCCTTTGTTTACCAATAATCTATCCGCTTCTGCCTTAAAGATACCTTTTCAGGAACAGAGTTCCAAAGACTCAGACCCTCTGAGTGAAAAAAAATTGCCTTATCTCTGTTTTAAGTGGGCAACCCCTTATTTTATACAGTGACCTCCAGTTCTAGATTCTTCCACACGAAGAAACATCCTCTCCACATCCACCCTGTCAAGACCCCTCAGGATCTTATATGTTTCAGACAAGTCGCTTTTTACTCTTCTAAACTCCAGCGGATACAAGCCTAGTCTGGCCAACCTTTCTTCATAAGACAACCCACCTACTAGAGGTATTAGTCTGGTAAATCTTCTCTGAACTCCTTCCAATGCATTTACATCTTTCCTTAAATCGGTGATCAGTACCATACACAGTACTCCAAATGTGGTCTCACTAGTGCACTTGTACAACTGAAGCATAACCTCTCTACTTTTGTAAACAATCCCCTCACAATAAATGATAACATTCTATTAGCTTTCCTAATTAACTGCTGTACCTGCATAGTAGCCTTTTGTGATGCATGCGCTAGGACACCCAAATCCCTCTGCACCTCAGAGCTCTGCAATCTCTCACCATTTATATAATATACTTCTCTTTTATTCTTCCTGTCAAAATGGACAATATCTCATTTTCCCACATTATACTCCATTTGCCAGATCTTTGCCCATTCACTTAACCTATCTATGTCACTTTGTAGCCTCATGTCCTCTTCACAATTTACTTTCCTACCTATCTTTGTGTCCCCAGCAAATTTAGCAACCATTCCTTCAGTCCCTTCATCCAAGTCATTTATGGGATGGTGATGGTGGTGTCTGGGACATGATCTGTAAGGTATGATTCTGTGAGTATGACTATATCAGGCTGTTGCTTGGCTAGTCTGTGAGATAGCTCTCCCAATTTTGGGGCGAATCCCCAGATGTTAGTAAGGAGGACTTTACAGGGTTGACAGGGCTGAGTTTGCCATTGTTGTTTCCTGTGCCTAAGTCAATGCTGGATGATCCTTTGAGACTTTTTAGCGGTTTGATACAACTGAGTGACTTGCTAGGTCATTTCAGAGGGTTTTTAAGAGTCAACCATTGCTGTAGGTCTGGAGTCACATGTAGGCCAGATCAAAAAAGGCCAGCAGATTTCCTTCCCTAAAGGATATTAGTGAACCAGAACCAATTGACAATGGTTTCATGGTCATCATTAGACTTTTAATTCCAGATTTTTATTGAATTCAAATTTCACTGTCTGCTGTGGTGGGAGTCGACCCCAGGTCCCCAGAGCATTACCCTGGGCCTCTGGATTACTAGTCCAGTGCCAATACCACTATGCCACCGCCTCATCAAGAAAAGTAGTGGTCCCAGTACTGATCCATTAACACCACTGTACAACTGTTACGACCGGGATGGGAGGAATTCGCGAATTATCAAGCCCAATATCCGCAGGCCGTACCACTAATTTAAATGTTTAATTTTCCCACTGAAATGGCCAATGTGTCCCTATACCTCTAGTGCCCAGGAGAAAAGAGGCTGTGACCAGGCTTCTTTCAAAAACTCAGAATGATTAATTTATTTTAAAACAAAACTTCTTTTAATAAGTTTCAAGTACTGGTTTACACATAATTGTAATCAGGAAGTATAACTATCTATCTCTTCCTTAATTATTCCTCCATAACACACACACACACAGAGAAACAAAGGACAAACAGATAGAGTCTCTCTGCAGAGATGGGCTTTGGAGGATGGGTGCAAAACAAAGGATAACGCTCGCAGGGTCTCGATGCTGTCGACCTAGAGTTCTCTTGTGTGCAGTCGGGCTGCTGGTCCTGGTGGATGTGTGGAAGCTCTCGTCAACTCAGTTCCACTTTGCAGGTCCAAGTGCAGCCTAGTTACACACAAATGAAGGTTCTCTGGCTACAGGTTAATGGCCATACACAATTTTAGGCAAGGCAGAGCGAGAGAGAGAGCCAGTCAAGGTAGCCTTCCTTTTCAGCTTGTTCTCCAACAAGACTGCCTTTCAAACAAGCAGGTTCACAACTTAAGTTTTTTTTCTGTCTGCCATGTGACTGCCTTTTAGTCTTCCAGCTTTTCATTAATTAAAGTCATTGCAGTTCAACACAAACAAACAACTCCTTCTCAAGGACCATATAGGTCAGGTGATTTCTTGGAAGAGTGCCTGCTTGTTGATCGTTTCAAGGTGAACTTATGACCTTCTAGTGAAAAAAAATCCCAGGTTAGCATCCACATGTCCAGATCATGCCAAATCCTTCCATTGTGTAAAAGAAAACTTTAGTCTGGAGAGATATGATTCTAACATGCCTCCGCCCTTAAGGGATGAAACACAATTTTCAAGTGTGTTTCATCGCAAAGTGTACAGAAAAAAGATATGTACAGCATATAAACAGAATTGAAACATGCACTCACTCAGTCATTCGCTCCTTATACAGAATCTGTTCAGTTTTTTGACTTTCTTGCTTTCCAGACAATTATAAAAAATGTACATTCTTGATAATGCATCAGCAATTATATGATCTTATCCAGCAATATGAAAATCTTCAAGCTATAAGGTTGTATTCGGAAGCTCCATTGGAACAGTCTGTCGTTCTGAGTCTTAAATTTTTCCACAAAGGCAAAGGGTTATGGTCAGTATATATTAATGTTTCTTTACAGCCTTGTCGGATATATACTTCAAAATGCTTAAAAGCCAGTAACAATCCCAGTATTTCCTTTTCTACCATAGAGTATCTCTTTTGATACTGACTTAATTTTTTTGAAAAGTACCCAACTGGCTCCTCTATGCCCAATTCATCTTCTTGCAATAAGACTGCACCCACCCTCAAGTCACCAGCATTGATTGCCAGTTTGAAGGATTTAGCGAAATTAGGGGCAGCTAATACTGGTTCATTAGTTAGGATCACCTTCAGCTTCTCAAATGCTGTCTGGCACTCTCTTGACCGTACCACCTTTGCTTTCTTTTGCAATAAATCCAATAGTGCAGCCGCTATTGTGCCGAAGTTTGGCATAAATTTACGATGGAAACCGCACATCCCTAAAAATCTCATGATTTTCTGTTTAGTTTTAGGGACAGGGAATTCCATCAAAGCCTGTACCTTTGCTGCTCTTGGCAAGAATTGTCCCTGCCCTAGAATAGGCCCTAAATAAATTAATCGCACTTTTGCAAACTCATTTTTTTATTAGATCTGTTGACTATAATTGTTTAAATAAGGCTTCCAGTTGTTTTTTATGGTCTTTCCATGTGTTGCTATAAACCAATACATCATCCAAGTAAAGTAAACCACACAATTAGGTACATTGATGATCACCTGATTCATCAATCTTTGGAAAGTGGCTGGAGTACTTTTTAGTCTAAATGGCATTACTCGATATTGGTATAGCCCAATCGGTGTTACAAACGCTGATATTTCCTTAGCTCGTGATGTTACAGGTATTTGCCAGTATCCTTTCAACAAATCTATCTTAGTAAGGAATGTGGCATTGCCAACCCTGTCAATCCAATTTTCTAGACAAGAGATTGGATAAGAATCCGTTTTTGTTACTGCTTTAACCTTTCTATAGTCTATGCAGAATCTGGTTGACCCATCAGATTTAGGCACTAACACTACTGGGGAGAACCAACTGCTTTGATTAGGCTAAATTAGGTGATTTTCTAACATATACTGAATTTCTGCTGTCACTTCGGCTTGTTTCTCTGGACTTAACCAATAAGGATGTTGCTTTATTGGAGAAAATTCCCCTACATCCACATCATGTGTGGCTAAAGTTGTAGACTCTACAGATCCTTTTAAATTCTGTAAGTAACTTCACTAGAATCTCTCGTTGTCTTACCTCTAAGTATGAAAATTTGGTATCTAACTGACCTAATATTTCAGTGTTAGCTAACCAGATAGTAGGAGGTTCAATTTGTGAACTGTCTAAGTCTTCTTCTACCTCACTCTCACGGTGTCTTTCATCCTCCACTACGTTTACAACCTGACATACTTACTCTTTCCTATCTTCCTCCCAATGATGATATCATTTTAACATATTGATATGTTTTTCCTATGATCTGGTGTATTTATCAAATCATTTACTTTACTAACCCTCTTAATTACCTTGTATGGACTACTGAACTGTGCTTTCAGATGTTCCCCATGTAATGGCAATACTACTAACACTTTATCCCCTGGTTGTAATGTTCGGGTCACAGATTGCTTATCAGCTCATTCTTTCATCTTTGTTTGAGAAACTTTAAGATGTTCTTGAGCCACTTTGCAGGCTCCCTTGAGCAGTTCCTGGAACATGGACACATAATCTAACATAGAGGATTTGTCCTTCTCTCCTAAAAACTTTTCTTTGATTAATTTCAGAGGACCTTTTATCTTATGTACGTAAATTACTTCAAAAGGGCCAAAATCAGTAGATTCATTTGGTGAATCTCAGGTAGCAAATAAAAGAAAATCCTGTCCTTTGTCCCAATTATGGGGATATTCATGACAATATGCTTTAATCATTGTTTTGAGAATTTGATGGTATCTCTCTAAAACTCCCTGTGTTTGTGGATGATATGATGTGGACTTTAACTGTTTTATACCCAAACTACTAATTACTACTGAAAAATTTGAGACATAAAATTGGAACCTTGATCTGACTGGATCTCTACTGGTAATCCATACCGAGTAAAAAACTGGGTTAATTTCTCTATCACTACTTTAGCCATGATGGTCCTTGAAGGTATGTCCTCTGGAAATTGAGTTGTCATATCCATAACAGTAATGATATACTGCTGTCCTGCTTTCATTTTTGGTAATGGACCCACATTGTTCACAAACACCCTACTGAATGGTTTCTCAAAAACGGGTATAGGAATTAATGTTATGACTTGGCAGATGATGTGTGCCAGGCGGACCAAATCCACAAGGGAAACTTGGTCACGCTATCAGAACGGTTTTACAATTTGTGTTTATTACAAGATATGTGCACTGAATTCAGAAGTAATGAGTCCACCAAGACCTTTAGAAATGTTTTAAAATTAAATTAAAATATTTACTAACAAAATAAAAGATTTCAAGCACATACATATGACTACAATTACTTACTACTATAACAAATCCTAAAATTTCTAATTAACCAGCCCCCAGTTACACCTCCTTTAAGGCAACAGTCCAAAATTGATTTTAGATTTAAAACAGAACCAGCAAGTTAACACAATACCCACTTGACAGTGGAATTCCAAATGTCTTTTCCCCAACTTCAGTTTCATTACATAGCAGACTTATGCACAAATGGCTGGAGACTTCTTGAAAGCTGTTTCACACACTCCTGTTAGATCTTACATGGCCTCCTCCACATAGCCTTTCAACCTCCTTTATATATGTTTTTCTTTCTTTAATATGTAAATTCTATTGTTCCATATGTCTTGAAACTGTATCTTCCCCATAATATAAAGACTTTCATGTTGCCAATATTGTCAGTAATCTCTGGGGAAAATGAACACACTCCTTAGCCCTGCTTATCTGGCTAGTTGTAAACAGACTAACATCCCTTTGAAATCCAACAATCCCTTCATTTATCTAAAAATGCAAATTCCCTTCACACCTTACATGCTAAACCAGCATCCACGTTTACTCTAAGATAAAAGCAAAAAACTGCAGATGCTGGAAATCCAAAACAAAAACAAAAATACCTGGAAAAATTCAGCAGGTCTGGCAGCATCTGCGGAGAGGGACACAGTTAACGTTTCGAGTCCGATTGGTTCTGTTGAAGGGTCATTCGGACTCGAAACGTTAACTGTGTCCCTCTCCGCAGATGCTGCCAGACCTGCTGAGTTTTTCCAGGTATTTTTGTCCATGTTTACTCATTAGCATGTCGTGCACATTTCTCCACCTAGCTTCTTTTGATGATTTCAAGCTTGCAGTCTACTTGACTCCAAATGTAATTAAATCACACAGACAGACCCAACTATACTTATCCCCATAAATCTACTTCACAATAAACCAGAAAAATATTGTGAAAATTATTATACTTTCGTCACAATAAGGATGCCGGTTTGATTGCATGTTGTGGTTTTCCTACCATCTGGCATGTATAGTATGCTTTACAAAACAGCACCACATCCTTATGAATACCTGCCCAGTAAAACTGCCGGTTTATCCATGCTTGAGTTTTCCGTATCCCTACATGTCCTGCCATAGGCATTTCATGTGCTATCTGTAATATCTCTTTATGCTATCTGGGCGGTATCACTATCTGATGAACAAGCATCCACTCCTCATCTACAGGTGTGTGAGGAGGTCTCCACTTCCTCACTCGAATCCCATTTCTAATATAATAACATTCTGGAACTGCCTTAGCTTCAGCTTCAGTTTGGGCTGATTGTACTATTTTACTTAACTCTGAATCAGCTGTTGACCCTCAACGCAAGAAGATTTGTTAACATCTCTTTCGGATTATCTAAGTCTTTAAAGAACGTTTCAGCCAGCCAAATATCTGTCTGTGATATCATTTTGACCTTTGATGATGGACTTTGCTTAGCCATTGCTCAGGTCATCACACACAAAGGAAAATTTCCTGGAACCTTTTCCTGTAACTACTCCATCTCTTTAACCTCACTTGGGCTTTCTGTAATTATGGGAGAAGGTACTACCTTCGCTCCAGCTAAATCATTTCCCAGGAGTAAATCAACTCCATCTATGGGTAACTGCTGAACAACCCCTACCATCACTGTCCCAGACAAAAAGTCACACTCCAAGTGCACCCGGTACAAAGGTATGGGTATATACTCCTCACCAATACCATTGACTAAAACTTTGGCTTTTGATGTGCTCTCTGGTGGAAAAGTTAAACCTTTCCCCAGCAAAGGTGTTTGAGTGGCTCCTGTATCTCTAAGTATGTTTATAAGTTTAGCTGTCTCATTTGAGGGATAAGGGGTTACTTTTCCCTTCGACAAAAATTCTTTATAACTCTCATGTATCTTATTCACCTCTCCTGGACTCACAGCAGTGTCCACACTCAGTTTCATAGCTGCAGTTAATGCTACAACTTGATCTGTTGTATTTTCAGTCAGGGCTCCTTTTCCTGAGTCACCCTTATGTACCCCAGCACGTCCCATGGATTTCCCATGCAACTTCCCGCAATCGGCAAGAATATGTCTCACCTTGTTACAATGGAAACACTTAGAATATCCCTTACACCCTCAGCACCTTCCTTTCTGGCCTGAAGAGGAGTTTCCAGGGTGTTCCCAGCTGTCCCTTCTCTTCCCTGGCTACTTGCTTTCCTTTCACGTTCCCACCTTCTATCCTTCTTAGGCTTGTAAGGGTAATCGAAAAAGGGTTTAGATGTATGCACCAGTTCACAGTCAGCCATTTCCACTGCCTGTCCAGCCATTTTCACCCTCTTGTCTTCGATATGTGTTCTAACTACAGGAGGAAATGAATCTTTAAATTCTTCCAATTATTTCACTAAGAGCTTCATATGTTGTCCCTACCTTTAATGCCCATATCTAACAGTCAAACTTACTCTGCTTTACCCTCTCAAACTCAACATAGGTCTGCCCAGGCTATTTCCTTATATTCCGAAATTTCAGGGCATACTCATAAGCACTCAGAATAGCCTTTTTTTTTACTGCATCATACTCCAGAGACGTCTTCTGAAAGTAAGGCATCAACTTGTGAGCTTTACACCAACCTACTCTGTAAGAGTAATGTCCAGAAGTCTTTTGGCCATTTCATTTGCTTAGCCACCTTGTCAAACATCCCTTTCCTCAAATTTTGGGAGAGCTTGCACAAGCTTAGACATCTCCCCACTGGGCTTTAGGTTGAAGGTTTTTTCATCATCAGAACCTTCCTCAGCATCTGAGGCCCCCTTTTTAAGGTGCAGCCTTTTAAGCCGGTACTCTCTTTCTCGTTCCTTCTCTCTCTCCTTTGCCTGTATTTCTTTATCCTTCTCCCTTGCCTGAAATTCCAGTTCCAGTTTCCAAATGCTCCTTATGTTTCCTTTTCTTCTCTTTCTTTTTCCTTTTCTTTTGCATCTAGCCTGTTCAATTCCAATTCTCTTTATCTTTTTCTTTCGCCTCCAATTCAAGTTTTTTCATTTGTAACTGAATCTTAGTCAATTCAATTGACTCACATTCCCTGGAGAACGTAGTCTCTCTGGCATCCCTTCCAATTTCAAATGCTGTGCTATTATCTCAACTATATCTGCTTTCCTCGCCCCTCTGGGTAATTCTAACTCCAGCTCTTCCACCAATTCCGTTAGTTAAGTCTTGGTTAATTTATGTAAACCAGTCATGGTTACATTTTCCATCTGTAAAAAAGCCTTAGCAACTTCCAAAGCCCTTTCAGTTTACCAATGTATAAGAAACCTGATCTCCGTCCTTTTATCCTTTACAATTATTATTATGCATCCAATCACCCACTGTCCACGTTTCAAATCCCGCAAGAGCCTCTAATTTATGTTACGACCGGAATGGGAGAAATGCACAAATTATCAAGCCCACTACTCTGCAGGCCGTACCATTCATTTAAATGTTTAATTTTCTCACCGAAATGGCCAATTGTGTACCTATACCTCTAGTACCCAGAAGGAAAGAGACTCTGACCAGGCTTCTTTCAAAAGCTCAGAATGATTAATTTATTTTAGAACAAAACTTCTTTTAGCAAGTTGCAAGTTCACACACAATTGTAATCATGAAGTATAACTACCTATCTCTTCCTTAAAAATACACACAGCACACACACACAGGCAAACAAAGGACAAACAGATAGAGTCTCTCTGCAGAGATAGGCTTTGGAGGATAGGCATTATAAAAGAATGGATAAAGTCCGCAGGGTCTCGATGCTGTCAACCTGGAGTTCTCTTGTGTGCAGATGGACCTCTGGTCCCAATGGATGCCTGGAAGTTCTCACCAACTGGTTTCAGTTTTGCAAGTCCAAATGCAGACTGGTTACACTCAGATGAGGGTTCTCTGGCTACAGGTTGATAGCCACACACAATTTTAGGCAAGGCAGAGAAAGGGAGAGAGAGAGAGAGAGAGAGCCAGTCAAGATAGCCTTCCAAACAAGCAGGTTCACAACTTAATTTTTTTTTACTCTCAGCCATGTGACTGCCAATTTGTCTTCCAGCTTTTCATTAATTAAAGTTCTTTGCAGTTCAGCACAAACAAACAACTCCTTCTCAAGGACCATATAGGTCAGGTGATTTTGGAAGAGGCCTGCTTGTTGACAGTTTCAAGGTGAACGCACGACCTTCTATTTAAAAAAAAATCCCAGGTTAGCATCCACATGTCCAGATCATGCCAAATCCTTTCACTTTGTAAAAGAAAACTCCAGTCTTGAGAGACATGATTTTAACAATAACTTCCTCCATTCCAGAATACAACTGTTCTCCATATTTCACGTCACTCGGCCAATTTTGTATCTATGCTGCCACTGTCCCTTTTATTCCATGAGGTTCAATTTTGCTGGCAAGCCTATTACGTGGCAATTTGATCAAACATCTTTTGGAAATAAATGTACACCACTGTAAAAAACTTAGAGAGTGCAGGATGGGTTTCTTGTAAGAAACAGTAAACTTTATTAACAGACTTCAGAGGAGACTACATTTTTGTTCCAAGACCAAGGCTATAAAGCTCCGCCCCTAAGATTCCCCATGGTTAGGGCTGATTGGTCTATACAGTCACATGATCCCCATAACAGTAAGAAATGGTTTAATGTACAATCATTACATCCCTCCCCATTTACTTTTGTTTTACCCTCCTATTTATAAAACATCTGAACCCATATTATATACAATTATATACTGTTCTTGCCATTATAAATTTAATCTTTGAGGAGGTTTTCGGATCTGGGTAGAGTGATGCAAATCCACAATTGGAGATTCTTCCATTGGATCGACTTGACCAGGAATTGCAGCTTCGGGGACATCCATGGACAATGGCAGTTCAGAGTTATTTACTTCAGCAGTGACATTCGATATGTATTCTTTGTCAATCTGGCACCTCAGGTGTCGAAGCTTCGACTTCGATTTCAGGTGGATTAACTGGTTGTTGGAGAGTTTTCGACTTCTGAGATGATCCACGTGTTTCCTAAGAATTCTGTTTTCCACTTTTACCTGATAAGATAACGGCCCTGTTTCGGGGACGATTGTACCAAGGACCCATCTCAGTCCAGTTGCAAAATTTTATACAAAAACTGTCTCTCCCACAGTAAACTCTCGACCTTTACTGTGAACGTCATTATTCACATTCTGACTCCCCTGGTTTCTCTCCAACTTCCCCGCTAAATTAGGGAATACTAGACTCAATCTTGTATGAAGTTGGCACTTCATTAACAATTCTGAAGGTGTTAAACCAGTGGTCGCATGAGGAGTTGTGCGATAGCTGAACAGGAATCTTGAAATTCGTGTTTCTAATGTTTCCTCTGATTGTTTCTTCATGCCTGTTTTAAAGGTTTGTACCCTCTTTCCACCAAGCCATTAGATGAAGGATGGTACGATGCTGTTCTGACGTGTTTAATCCCATTTAGATTCAAGAATCTTTGGAATCCAGTGCTAGTGAAAGCCATACCATAGTCTGATACAATAACTTCAGGTAAACCATGAACACTGAAACTCTGGCAGTTTTTCAATGGTTGCAGATGAAGCGGGTGATCTCATTTCAACACGTCCATCCATTTTGAATGTGCGTTGATAATCACCAGAAACATGGTACCTAGAAATGGACCTACATAGTCTATATGTAGTCTAACCAAGGGTCAACCAGGCCACTCCCACGGATGCAGCGAGGCTGAAAAAGGCAACTTCTGCTGTTGCTGGCACTGTAGACAGTGTTTCACCATTTTTTTGATATCACTGTCTACACCTGGCCACCAGATATAACTTAGTGTGAGCATCTTCATTTTTGAAATTCCACTACGAAGTTCTTCCGATAATGGTTCTCTTCCTTGGACAGGGATACTGACTCTTGGTCCCCATAATAAAATACCACCTTGACAACTGAGTTCAGATCTACATACAAAGAATGGTTTCAAAATTTCAGGAACTTGGGCATTTGACCATCCTTGCAATACTTGTTCACGGACTCTTGCTCAAATTGGATCCTGATTCATCCAATCTTTATCTGAATTGCACAGACTGGTGAGGAGTCCAGGAAATTTTAATGTAAGTACTATCTCTTGAGGTACTGGTACATGTGTAATGCTATCAAGCAAAGGGAGAAAACTGAGGGCGTCTGCGTTTGCTTTATGCACACCTGGATGCTGCATAAAAGTGCACTCACATGCAGACAAAATTAAAGCCCATCTTTGAATTCTAGCAGAAACTATCCTGAGCTTCACTAAACAATCCTAACAGTTGTTTGTGATCTGACACTGTGGTGAAGTGTTGACCATGTGAATATTGATGGAACTTATTTACTCCAAATAGATAAGCCCTCTTTTTGAAACTGTGAGTATCCTTTCTCAGCTGCAGAAGGGTTCTGGATACATATCCTATCGGTCTTTCAGATCCATCCTCCATCTTGTGTGACAATACTGCTCCTACTCTATAGGGAGATGCATCACAAGTGAGTATGAATTCCTTAGACAGGTCATAGTACAGTAGCAGACACAACAGTTGTAGAAGCTTCTTAACTCTAGTGAAGGCTACCTCTTGATGAGCCTTCCGGGACCAGCTGTGGTTCTTCTTCAATAATAAATGCAAAGGGGCTAACACTGTAGATTGGTTAGGCAAAAATTGGCCTTAATAGTTTACCATGTCCAAGAAAGACTTGAGCTCTGTGATGTTAGTGGGAGAGGACGCTTCCTTGATGGCCCTGATTTTCTCCTTTAATGGGTGCAACCCTTGGGCATCCACTTGATGACCCAGATACGTAACTTCCTTTGCTTGGAAGGCGCACTTTTCTTTTTTAAATGAACGCAAGCTTCTAAAAATCTCTTCAGAACCTCTTCCAGGTTTGTCACGTGCTCTGCGTCTGTGGATACTTTAATTAAGACACCGTCCAAGTATACTATAACTCGGGGGAGTTCTTGTAGTGAGCTTTCCATAGTTCTCTGGAAAATTGCACAGGCAGAGGACACACTGAAAGGTAGGCATGTATATTGGTACCATGTTTATGGTGACATAATTTCTTGATGTGTTGTTGAGCTCGAGCTGCTGATACATTGGCTCATATCAAGTTTAGTACAGGATCTTCCTCCTGCAAGTTTAGCAGACCAACCTTTGGGGTTGGGTACTTGTCCAATTTCGCAGCCTTGTTTACTGTTAATTTATAATCCCCACAGATGCGAATGATTGGTCCGGCTTCAGTACAGGGACTATGGCTGTTGCCCAATCTGAAAACTGGACTGGCTGTCTTATTCCTAATTTCTCCAAACGACATAATTCCGCATCTACCTTTTTTCTCAGAGCGTAGGGCACAGGTCTTGCCTTATAAAACCAGGCTGTTGCTTCAGGGTCCACGTATACTTTAGCTTGTAGACCTTTGATTTTCGCCACCTCATCTCGGAATGCTCTGCCATATTTTTTCAACTCTGGAATTCCTCCAGTCTTGAACTGAAAAATTTCTGACCAATTTAGTTTGACTTCCTTCAACCAATTACGGCCCAGAAGGCTAGGTCTATTGTCAGTTACAACAATTATTGGCAGCAGAGCTATCTGTATGATACAGGTACACAGGTGATGCCTTTCAACCTGTATGGCTTTTCCTGCATATGTTTTTAATAGCAGTTTCCTTCAAACTCAATGGCTGGGTACCTTCTCTGAGGTATTCAAAGATGTGTTCCCTCACCAATGTGTCTACCTCCATGAACAGAGGCTTTCCATTTACTTTAAGTGTAACAGTGATTGGTTCAGTTTTCCTGGCCTTCAGATTGTGTAGGGAATAAACATCAGCTTTAGTATCTTCTGGCTCTTCTATATTGTGCCTTTCATTTAACTTGACTTGCTGTTGGAATGGCTGCCTTGATCGAGTCCTGCAATTTTTAATAAAATGCTCTTTTTTGTGGCAGTAGTGGCATTATGCCTCTTTAAATCTACAGACTTCGGGTACATGATTTCCCATACAACAGTAGCACTTTAACTTCTGGGTTACTGGTGAGCTGCCTTCAGCGTTTCTTTTTGCTTTTCTAGTGGTAGGGGCCATGTTCCACTTCACTATAGCCTCCCTGATCTTCGCGCAATGTCTGGCGGCAGGTTCCTGCCCTAGCTGCAAAACGGCGCCACGTTGCACACTCTGCAAAGCCTGCGAATCCCTTTCATCACTCTCCATTGCTAGTGATACCTCCATGGCATGCTTCAGGTCTATCTCAACTTCTGCAAGCAAATGGCGCTGAATGGCGTCGTCATTTATGCTGCAAACTAAATGATCTTGCAACATGTTGTTTAAAGTATCACCAAAGTCATGGTGCTCTGTTAATTGTTTTAACTTCACGATGTACGTTGCAGTGGGCTCACTGGGGTCCCTTATTCAAGAATTAAACTTGAACCTTTGCATGATCACTAAGGGTTTAAGCTAAAAATGTCTTTTCACGAGGTCGACTAGCTCGGTGAAGGATCTGGAATTTGGCATGGTCAGAGCTGTCAAGCTATGGATTAGGTTATAGGTTTTGCTCCCGCGGACCCTTAGCCTTCTGTTTCTCCTCCACTGTTATTTCGTTGGCTATAAAGTAGAAACCTAATCGCTCAATGTATTGACTCTGGACCACAATGGATGAGATGAGTCGTAGGGGTCAATTCTTCCACAGTGAGCCATTGCTGGTGAGAATACTTCTCTTCTTCCCTTAAAATATCGGAATACTCACAGTCGCGAGCCAAGGTGCTGCATCGGCGCTTTTTATCCTCGTCGCCACTTGTGATAAACTTGGAGAGTGCAGGATGGGTTTCTTGTAAAAATCAGTAAACTTTAAGACCAAAGCTAAAAAGCTCCGCCCCTAAGATTCCCCGCGCTTAGGGCTGATTGGTCTATACAATCACAGATCCCCATAACTATAAGAAATGATTTAACTTACAATCATTACAACCACATCAACTGCCTTACCCTTAACAACCATCCCTGTTACCCCATCAAATTAGTTGAACACAATTTGGCTTTAACAAATCCTTCCTTAATTAATTCACGCTTGTCCAAGTGATTGTTAATTTTGTCCTGGATTATTGTTTTTAAAAGCTTTCCCAGCACCGAGGTTAAACTGCATGGCTTCTAGTTGCTGGATTTATTTTGGCACACATTTTTGAGCAGTGCTGTGGCTCCACCCTTGCATCTAAGGCGGATGGGAAGATTACGGCCCTCAGCAGCAGATTGGGGGCCAGCACTCCAGGCAGGCTTTAAGGCCCTCCCTACCTGTTTGGGTGCAAGTGCAGCAAAAGGCTGCCCTGCCGAGGGATTCCACACCACCCCCCACCCACCACCCCAGCTTCACAGTGGTGGTCTGGCTGCTATTTCTTGTTACTTACCCTCTACTGCAGTTTGCTGCTCCTCTCAAGCTGGAAGGCTTCTGATTGGCCTTCCAGCTTTGAGAACCCCTTTGCTGCCCTTATCCATATCAAATAATGGGGCACATCCATGAAAATTCTAAAGAGTGACTGTGGGAAATAGGAGCCTGGACTGTTTCCAAATCCCGGGCACGTGCACTGAGGGAAAATCCAGTTCTCTAACTCTATTGTCATCCAAGAATACATTTATTGTACTTATAAAACTGGTAACAGAGAAGTAAAACAGTAGTTACATACAGTATCTACAAACTCTTGAATCTTTAGAATTGTACCCTTTAATTTATACCGTGTCTCCGTTTTCTTCCTATAAGATACAATGCTTCCAATATAGATTTGGTATTCAGAACAAGGGACAGTAATTGAGAGTTAAACTGGTTAAAGCAGAAATAAAAACTTTGCGTTCACGGTAGTTTTATGCCCATGTTACAGAAATCTGGATAGTCCATTGATTTGTAAAGTGTTTTATTCTTACTGATCATCAGTGTTACTTACAATGCTCATCATCAGGGAATGATATGAATAACATTTAGATCAATTTAGTTTGGAAACAACTTTAAAGACATACAGAAAGGGTGCTTATTAAATTTTTTAATGGTGACAATGAATGCATCATATACATGCTGGATTTTGCAGAGAATGAGTGGCAGGTGCTTCTGCTCACTGACCCTGACAATAGTTACAGTACCTTCAGATGTTCAGAAAAGATAGGAAAGGAAGGAAAGGAGGAGGGCTGACGATATTGATTAAGGAGGGCATTGCAGTGCTGGAGAAAGAGGATGTCCCAGAGGGTTCAAGGACAGAATCAATTTGGCTAGAGCTAAGGAATAAAAAGGGTGCAATTACATTGCTCCGTATAGTCCACAGGCCGTCAAATAGTGAGAAGCACGTAGAGAACAAATCTGCAGGGAAATTGCAGAGAGATGCAAGCATTATAGAGTAGTTATAATGGGGGACTTTAATTACCGGAATGTAGACTGGGACAGTGGTAGTGTAAAGGGCGGAGAGGGGCAAAAGTTCCTAGATTGTGTTCAGGAGAATTTTCTACAGCAGCATGTGTACAATCCAACAAGAAAAGATGCACGGTTGAACCTGGTTCTTGGAAATGAGGTGGGCCAAGTAGATCAAGTGTCAGGGGGGGAACATTTAGGAGACAGTGATCATTGTATTGTGCGTTTTAGGATGATGATAGAAAAGGATGATAGGCAATCCAGAGTAAAAATAATTGACTGGACAAGAGCCGACTTCGATGGGGCAAGAACGGAGCTGGGCCAGATAGAATGGAACGAAAGATTGGTGGGGAAAACTGTAGTTGAACAATGGGCTACCTTCAAAAAAGAATTGGTTTGGGCACAGTCAATTTTTATTCCATTGAAAGGGAAAGGTAGGGCAAACAAATCCAGAGCTTCCTGGATGAAAAAGGAGATAGAAATTAGGGTAAAGAAGAAAAACTGTGCTTATGACAGATGTCAGGTAGAAAACACAATTGCGAACCAAGAGGAATACAGAAGGTTCAGAGGGGAGGTGAAAAAGCATATTAAAGAAGCGAAGAGGGATTGTGAGAAAAGACTGGCAGCCAACATAAAGGGGAATCCCAAAGTCTTTTACAGGCATATAAATAGTAAAAGTGTGGTAAAAGGAGTAGGGCCGATTAGGGACCTAAAAGGGAATTTACACATGGGTGAAGAGGCCATGGCTGAGGTATTAAATGAATACTTTGCATCCATCTTTACCAAGGAGATAGATGCTACCCAGGCCATGGTGACAGATGAGGAAACTCTGTCACAAGAAGGATTCAAAATTGATAAGGAGGAGGAAGTGTTGAATAGACTGTCGGTACTTAAAGTTGATAAAGCAACAGGACTAGATGAGATGCATCCAAGGATATTGAAGGAAGTGAGAGTAGAAATTGAAGGGGCACTGGCCATAATTTTTCAGTTTTCCTTAGACTCAGGGGAGGTGTCAGACGACTGGAGAATTGTAAACATTACGCCCTTGTTCAAAAAAGGTTGTAAGGATAAGCCCAGCAATTACAGACCAGTCAGTTTAACTTCAGTGGTGGACAAGATTCTAGAAACAATTATTCAAGATAGAATTCGTCACATGGAAAAATATGGATTGATAAGGAAGAGCTAGCATGGATTTCTAAAGGAGAAATCGTATTTAACTAACTTGCTGGAGTTTTTTTGAAGAGGTAACAGAAAAGGTCAACGAGGGTAATGCTGTTGATGTGGTGTACATGAACTTTCAAAAGGCATTTGACACAGTACCGCACAACAGACTTGTGAGAAAAGTTAATGCTCATGGGATAAAAGGGACAGTAGCAACGTGAATACAAAATTGGCTGAAAAATAGGAATTAGAGCATAATGGTCAATGGATATTTTTCGGGCTGGAGGAAGGTTTGTAGTGGAGTTCCCCAGGGGTCGATATTAGGACCTTCCTTTTCTTGATATATATTAATGATCTAGATATTGATGTGCAGGGGACAATTTCAAAGTTTGCAGATGCTACTAAGTTTGGGAGTGTTGTAAACTGCAAGGAGGACAGTGTAGAACTTCAAAAGGACATAGACAAGTTGGTGGAGTGGGCAGATGGGTGGCAGATGAAGTTCAATGCGGAGAAGTGTGAGATGATGCATTTTGGTAGGAAGAACATGGACAGACGATATAAAATAAGGGGTGAAATTTTGAAGGGGGTGCAGGAGCAGAAAGACCTGGGTGTATATGTGCATAGATCATTGAAGGTGGCAGGACAGGTGGAGAGCAGTTAATAAAGCATATAGTATCCTGGGCTTTATTAATAGGGGCATAGAGTACAAGAGCAAGGAGGTTATGCTGAATTTGTATAAGACAGTCGTTAGACCTCAGCTGGAGTATTGTGTACAGTTCTGGGCACCACAGTGTAGGAAGGATGTGAACATATTGGAGAGCGTGCAGAAGAGATTTACAAGAATTCATCCAGGGATGAGAAACTTCAGTTATTACGATAGGTTGGAGAGGTCGGGACTGTTCTCGTTGGAAAGAAGAAGGCTAAGAGGAGATTTGATAGAGATGTTCAAAATCATGAGGGGGCTGGTCAGGGTAGAAAGGGAGAAGCTGTTCCCTCTCGTAAAAGGATCAAGAACGAGAGGGCACAGATTTAAAGTGATTTGCAAAAGAAGCAAGTGTGACGTGAGAAAAAAGATTTTCACAGGAGTGGTTCCAGTCTGGAATGCACTGCCTGAAAGTCTGGTGGAGGCGGGTTCAATCGAGCATTCAAGAGGGCATCGTGCAGGGGTATGGGGTAAAGACAGGGGAATGGCCCTAGGTCATAATGCTCACTTGGAGAGCCGGTGCAGACGCGATGGGCCGAATAGCCTCTATCTGCGCCGTTAAAATTCCGTGATCTACAATCTTTAGAATTCAAACTCATTGGAATCGTGCCCTTTATTTTGTACACACTGGGGAGCCCGCGCTGCACAACCGGAACCTTCGTCCGGGGCAGGCGGGTTCCACCCGGAGTGTTGATGGGTCCGGGCCAGTTTGTCAGTAGTTAGTGAGAAGTTGGAGGGGGGGGCGGGGGAGCCGCGGATAACGAGTGATTAACCAACCACTCACAAGCCAGTTAGACAGCAGTAACCGAGGAGTATCGCGGGAGGCCTGGGGCTGGAGCTGGAGCCGGAGCCGGGCACATGGCGGCGGTGTCGGGCCGGGCGAGTGGCAGCGGGAGTGAGGAGCATCCGGAGTCGGAGGCCGGGCTCGCGGACGGGGAGGAGGGGGGCGGCGCCGGGCGCGCGCTGGAGGCCGAGTTCGAGCACGCGGCTCAGCACGTGCAGCAGGTCGTGCACGAGGCGGGACGGGAGACCCTGCTCTACCTGTACAGTCGCTTCAAACAGGTAACCAAATACCCCCCCCCCCCCCCGGGAACAGGTAACTAAATACTCCCCCCCCAGGAATAGGTAACCAAATACCCCCCAGAACAGGTAACCAAATACCCCCCCCCAGGAATAGGTAACCAAATACCCCCCAGAACAGGTAACCAAATACCCCCCAGAACAGGTAATCAAATACCTCCCAGAACAGGTAACCAAATACCTCCCCCCCGCGGGAATAGGTAACCAAATACCCCCCAGAACAGGTAACCAAATACCCCCCCCCCCCGGGAATAGGTAACTAAATACCCCCCCCCAGGAATAGGTAACCAAATACCCCCCAGAACAGGTAACCAAATACCTCTCCCCCCCCCCCAGGAATAGGTAACTAAATACCCCCCCCCCCCAGGAATAGGTAACCAAATAACCCCCCCCAGAACAGGTAACCAAATACCTCCCAGAACAGGTAACCAAATACCTCCCAGAACAGGTAACCAAATACCCCCCCAGAACAGGTAACCAAATAGCCCCCCCAGAACAGGTAACCAAATACCCCCCAGAACGGGTAACCAAATACCCCCCAGAACAGGTAACTAAATACCCCCCCAGAACAGGTAACCAAATACCCCCCCAGAACAGGTAACCAAATACCCCCCCAGAACAGGTAACCAAATACCCCCCCCAGAACAGGTAACCAAATACCCCCCCAGAACAGGTAACCAAATACCCCCCCCAGAACAGGTAACCAAATACCCCCCCCCAGAACAGGTAACCAAATACCCACCCCAGAACAGGTAACCAAATACCCCCCCCCAGAACAGGTAACCAAATACCCCCCCCCAGAACAGGTAACCAAATACCCCCCAGAACAGGTAACCAAATACCCCCACCCCCCGGAATAGGTAACTAAATACCCCCACCACAGGGAACAGGTAACAAATACCCCCCCAGTACAGGTAACCAAATATCCCCCCCCCCCCCCCCAGAACAGGTAACCAAATACCCCCCCGGGAATAGGTAACTAAATCCCCCACCCCGGGAATAGGTAACTAAATACCCCCAGAACAGGTAACCAAATAACCCCCCCGGGAATAGCTAACCAAATATCCCCCAGAACAGGTAACCAAAAATCCGCCAGAACGGGTAACCAAATACCCCCCTGGTTACCTGTTCTGGGGGTATTTAGTTACCTATTCCCAGGGATGGGGGTATTTAGTTACCTATTCCCGGGGGGGTATTTGGTTACCTGTTCTGGGGGGGGTGCGGAATATTTGGTTACCTGTTCTGGGGGATATTAGGTTACCTGTTCTAGGGGATATTTGGTTACCTATTCCCGGGGGAGTTATTTGGTTACCTGTTCTGGGGGAATAGGTAACTAAATACCCTCACCCCCGGGAATAGGTAACTAAATACGCCACCACAGGGAACAGGTAACAAATACCGCCCCCCCCCCCCCCCCCCCCCCCACAACAGGTAACCAAATATCCCTCAGAACAGGTAACCAAATATCGCCCAGAACAGGTAACAAATCCCCTCCAGAACAGGTAACTAAATACCTTCCCCAGAACAGTAACTAAATACCCTCCCCAGAACAGGTAACCAAATTCCGCCAGAACAGGTAACCAAATATCCGCCAGAACAGGTAACCAAATACCCCACACCAGGGAACCAGTAACAAATACCCCCCCACCCCCATCCCAGAACAGGTAACCGACTACCCCACCCCGGGGAGCAGGTAACAACTGCCCCCCTGGGAACAGGTAACCAAATACCCCACCCCAGGGAACAGGTAATCATATACCCCCACCACAGGGAAGAGGTAACAAAAACTCGCCATGGGAATGGGTAACCAAATATTTCTTGGAAACAGGTAACCAAATACACCCACCCTCCCCGTGAATAGGTAACTGAATAACAACTCTCCCTCAGCCCCACCCCCCCACCGGGAAGAAGTAACATATACCCCACACCACACTCCTCCGCCGGCACACAGTGGCAGCAGTGTGTACCATCTACAGCATGCACTGCACAAATTCACAAAGGCTCCTTAGGCAGCACCTCCAAACCCATGACCACTACCACCTAGAAGGACAAGGGCAGCAGATAGCTGAGAACTCCACCAGCTGGAAGTTCCCGTCTCAGTCACTCACCATCCTGAATTGGAAATACATTGTCGTTCCTTCACTGTCGCTGGGTCATAATCCTGGAACTTCCTCCCTAACAGCATGATAGGTTTACCTACACAAGGACTACAGCAGATCAAGAAGGCAGCTCACCACCACCTTCCTAAGAGCAACAAGGGATAGGCAATACATGCTACCCCAGCCAGGGAAGCCCACATCCTGTGAATGAATAAAAAATGGAAAAGTTATCAAATACTTCCTGGGAACAGGCAACAAAAAGCACCCTCCTCCCCGACCTTGAGGGAAGAGGCGCCAAATAGCCCTCTCCAGGTGGAGGCGCCGAACGCCCCCTCTCCGGGAGGAGGCGCCCAATACCCGCCCCCTCTCCGGGAGGAGGCGCCCAATACCCGCCTCCTCTCCGGGAGGAGGCGCCCAATACCCGCCCCCTCTCCGGGAGGAGGCGCCCAATACCCGCCTCCTCTCGGGGAGGAGGCGTCCAAAACCCGCCCCCTCTCCGGGAGGAGGCGCCCAAAACCCACCCCCTCTCCGGGAGGAGTTGCCTAACAGCCTCCCTGCTCCTCTGGTAGAAGGTGCCAAATACCCTCCCTGGCTAGCAATACTAAATACCCCTCCCCGGGTGGAGGCGCCTAGTAGCCCCCTCCGGGTGGAGGCGCCGAACAGCCCCCTCCGGGTGGAGGCGCCGAACAGCCCCCTCCGGGTGGAGGCGCCGAACAGCCCCCTCCGGGTGGAGGCGCCGAACAGCCCCCTCCCCTGGTAAGAGGTACCAAATACCCTCCCCGGCTAGTGATACCAAACATCCTTCTCCGGTAGGCGCGCCCAATACCCGCCCCCTCTCCGGGAGGAGGCGCCCAATACCCGCCCCCTCTCCGGGAGGAGGCGCCCAATACCCGCCCCCTCTCCGGTAGGCGCGCCCAATACCCGCCCCCTCTCCGGGAGGAGGCGCCCAATACCCGCCCCCTCTCCGGTAGGCGCGCCCAATACCCGCCCCCTCTCCGGTAGGCGCGCCCAATACCCGCCCCCTCTCCGGTAGGCGCGCCCAATACCCGCCCCCTCTCCGGTAGGAGGCGCCCAATACCCGCCCCCTCTCCGGTAGGAGGCGCCCAATACCCGCCCCCTCTCGGGGAGGAGGCGCCAAACACTCCCCCTGGCCAGCGATACCAAATACTCCCCCCCCCCGGGAGGAGGCGCCAAACGTCCCACCCTTGGTAGGAGGTGCCAAAAGCCACCCCCCCCCCCCCCCCCCCCCCCCCCCCCCATGGTGGAGGTGCCACTAAGCCCTCCCCTGGGAAGAGGTACGAATACCCCCTCTCCCCGGGGAAGCGGTACCAGATACCTGTCCCTGGGAAGGGGAACCCTATTCCCCCCCCAATGGAAGAGGTAACAAATACCACCCCCTCCCCCTGGAAATAAGTAACAAACAACCCTCTCCCTTGCGGGCAGTGGTAACAAATACCTCAGGAAGAGGTAACCAAATGCAAATAATATTACTTTGCTGGTAATCATAAGGCCTGGACTAATGCTCAGGAAACACGAGTTCAAATCCCACCATGGCAGCTGGTGAAATTTAAATGCAGTTAATTAATAAATCTGGATTGGTGACCATGAACCTACTGGAATGTGGTAAAAACCCATCTGGTTCACTGATGTTCTTCGGGGGAAGGAAATCTGCTGACCTTGCCTGACCTGGTCTGCATGTGATTCCAGACTTACAGATGTGTGGTTGAATCCTAACTGTCCTCTGAAATGACCTAGCAAACTAATCAAAAACAGAATTACCTGGAAAAACTCAGCAGGTCTGGCAGCATCGGTGGAGAAGAAATCAGTTAACGTTTCGAGTCCTCATGACCCTTCGGCAGAACAAAAAAAAAACATAAAAGCTTTTAGCTTTTTGTTTTTAGCAAACTAATCAGTTGTATGAGGGAGGAGCACAAATGCTGGCCTTGCCAGTGATGCTCACATCCCATGAAGGAATAAAAATGAAAGTAAACTTCTCCTATTTCAGTCCCTAACCCACAAGGCCACCCTCATGTTTGTCTCTTGCCTGGATATCTTGCTAACCTTAATCCGTTTTTTTTAGATATAGGCATAAGACCCTGCTTTATGAGCTCCAGAAGGTATTGTACAAAAACCTAAGCCTAGAGTTATGTCCTTGACAGAGATAATAGGCTTATGCTGTTCTGTGTTTTTGTCAGCTCTGGCCAGCTGCTATAGAATCTTTCTTAATAAGTGAGAAGAGAGAGAGAGTGCTGTTTCTATAATATTCAATTAATTCCTTAAGATCTTATAAGGTTACTAGACAAGCCATTTTTTACATTGGGTAACAGTAGATTTTAATACATGACTGTAAATCTGCACCTGGCTTAGTAGACTGATCGCCTGTGCTTACTTCTCTGTATATTACTGCACCCAAGTGCACAGGATCAAACTGGTGCAGATAAATCTCTGACCATACGGAGAGTAGTATTGCAGGTGAAAATGTAGGTAAAAAAATCATTAAAATTGTTTATGGTATGGGAAATTATGGCTGGTGTTATGATCCACGTAGAGACTGATAACTTTTAAGAGATAAATTTCCCAGTGACCGATGGAAAGAATCACATGACAAAATTTCACATTTTTAGAACATTACTGAAACAAACATACTAAAATAAACAACAACTAAACATTACTTAGTAAAATACGCTAAACGACAGAAAAGCAACTTTGCCCATTAACTAATTAACACAACCGAAAACCCCATGACATGTTAAAATGTTACACCTCCCTCTCAGCAGATATGTATCCTTGTAGACAGAGCCCCAAACTCCTCTCGGCTTCCAAAAGGATCCCTTCTTTCCTGTCACATCCCCTTGGTCTTTAAATCTCTACAAGTCCTGTCTCTTCAAACAGAGGTCCTGTTCTCACCAGCATTCTGTTTGATGGTTAACACAAAAACAGTCTTTCCTTCCGCTTGGCACAGCAGCAGCTGTTTTCAGTCTGCCTCTCCAGTTTTCTCTTCCTGCATGAATCTGAGAGTCTGTGTCCAGTAAGACCAGCTGCCTCTCTTTTGTGTCAAGGTGTGAAAACTGGTGCTTGAGTTTCTATGGGTTTTGACCTGGGCCTCTAATAGCCTGACAACCACATAAGCCTGTTTCCAGGGAAGTAGTACAATTACACCATCCCCCATTCCAGGACATTCCGTTTTACCTTAAAACCTTAAAAGAGACAGTTTCAAACATAACCATCTTATAAGATCTTGCCTTATTTATAATGCTGGTGAATGAAACTTTCAGGATCTAATGTCAGGCATGGTAACATTGGTAAACAGAGATTATTTTTTGTTGCAGAAATAAATTTTATCCTTCAGCAAAGTGGAAAATATACAAGCACTGTCCGAAAAAACACTACTTACATAGTAAAAGTCAGTTAAAAGACATGCTGGGGTACAGAATACCAGCTGGGTTAGCATTGATAACTTTGATTATTGCACTTGCATTGTTAGTGTTGGCCTTGGTGCATCTAAACCACAGCCATCTATTTGGCTACTGGCTACCGAACCCAACTGTCTGTAGATTGACTCCAGGTGCTCAATATAAATCTGCAACAGGAAGGATGTGGTTATTGAAACTGCCAAAGAGAACCCCAGTCAGCCAATGACCCTGTCCTCTTCTCCAAGTTCTCAGTCAGCCAGAGTTGTCAGTCAATCTGCATCTTCCCCTGACTGGGGCCTATTCTTTGATTTGTATCAAGGTGGATTGGGAATATTCCTCCCAGGCATCCTTAAATGAAAGCAGTGATGACTCCAATTCTTATAATCAAACAGCCATTCCTCAATATTCAATTTCTGATAATGGTAGAGATGTTTCTGATTCAGTGTAATGGCCATGAATTGATTTAGGATTGTGCTACTTAGCTGACTGCTTCTCTGTTTGAGCTAGCCACTTTATTCCCTTTTTGTTACTGATGGGAATGTGAATTTTTCACGTGTAATATCCATTTGAATGATGGAAAAATAACCAACAGTACAATGATACGCATTTTTCCTTTCTAGGTTTAAGCTGTACTTATGATTTCCAGCAACTACAGGTTGTCACTGATGATGATTGGTGATCATAGAATCTTGCAGGACAGAAGGAGGCTATTTGGGCCTTCATGCTTGTGCTGGTTCTTTGAAAGTGCTATTCAATTAGTCCCACTCCCTTGCTCTTTTCTGTTAACCCTACAAACTTTACTCTTTTAAGTATATATCCAATTCCCTTTTGATTGTTACTTTTGAGAATCTGCTTCCAACACCTTTTCAGGCAGTTCGGTCCAGGTTGGCTGGTTCTTCTTTCAGCTTTTCCCGTGTTATGTGGGATCAACACAACGCTGGTTGATCACCTTCATGTCAACCATCATTTTTGGATTTGGTGGGTGGTTTTACAGCCAGATACTCTTCCTGACGTTATCTCGCCATGTTTTTCCAGGCTGGGGGCCAGCACTGATACTGGTTTGCCTGCCAGTGGCTGGATTCTTTTGTCGCCAACAAGTCCTGAAGTGGAACTTGAAGCCAGGGCCTTCCAGCTCAGTCCCTGGTGTGCTGTCCATTGAGCCACTCCAGCTCCGTAGGTAGTTCAGTCCCCTCTGGTTCTTCTACCAATGATCTTAAATCTGTCTCTTTGGCCATTCCTTCTGCCAGTAGAAACAGTGTCTCTTTATTTACTCTAACAAAACCTCTCTAATTTTGAACACCTCTATTAAATACCCCCTTAACAACTTCTTTAGCTCTGCAAGTTTGCCCAGGAATTGCTGCAGCAAACAGACTCTTAGGTGTGTGCTGAGTTAGCTGATGTAAGCCCGGCCCACGCAATTGTTTTTGGCTCTTCTGGATTAGAGCAGGAAAGGTTGGCCAAGGTTTCCTCTCTTGAGTACTGCCCATTGATCCAAGTTGGAAATGCATACACGCATGTTCAGTCTCAGCTTCAAGGCCCTCGTTGTCAGATGGAGTGCCAGCATTCACTGTTGGAGTTCACACCTGAGTAATAGCCATATACTTCACCCATCGCCAAAGGAATCATACTCCAGCATGGAACCAAGAGGGGAGGAGACAGTTGGCTGTGCCAAAAAAAGAAATGTGATTTTGGTCCAGGAATGCAATCCCTGTGAAGACCTGACAGTTTTAAATTGGGTGCTGTTTGTTTTATTTGCTCATCCCACATTGGTAATAAGCTGCGTTATGATGTGATCAAGTAACGTTGAACGGTGTCACTCTGAAGAGATTGACAAAGAAAAGAGATAGAGGAAGGAGTTTGTAATATAAAGTGAGGAAATTATAGAACGCCTGGATAATTTTATACAAAGCTAAACTTGCAAATGTAAAGCTCTCTCTTGTGAGTGGAATAAATTGTACAGTAGGAAAAATAGTCCTAATCCGTCTAGCTGAATATTTGTGAGCTCCGCAGTGATAAGGCAGTGTTTGTGGTACATTGGATACATTTATTAAAAACAGAGCAAGACGATAGTGGTAAACGAAAGATAAGAGCATGGTTGCACATTCTGGAGCTCTAAAGGGCAAGAATTTTAGGTTGCGTCTTTGAAACCGTCAGTGTTTTTCCCATATGGTTGGACTTTCCTTCAAACTAAATTTCTGACATCCACAGGCAGTGACCATTGTTCTACTGTCTATCGATTCCAAAGATCTAAGCATGCACTTCTTTAACTTTTGACCCCAACTTGTTGAAATGAGATGAACATTTCTTCTGCCTCTTGCTGGGAATGGTCCAAAGAATAAAAACAATTTCAAACTAAAAGTAAAAATTGCAGCCCATGTCCTGTCACATTGCATCATTTCAATGAGGTTTGTAGAAACTGACCATTTTCAATTATCAATAATTTCAGCTATTATTCCTGTGTTTTGTTTTCTAGGCCAAATTTGGGAAATGCAATGTCCCAAAGCCTGGATTCTTTGACTTTGAAGGCAAACAGAAATGGTAAGTGGTTTTAAAAAAAATGATTTTTTAAATATAAGTGCTAAATATAAGTACCAATATATGTTTCGAGAGAGAGTTAAATATGCGTAGGATGGAATAAACACAGTGCTGGAAATACTCAGCAGGTCTAGCGTAGCATCTGTGGAGAGAGAAAGAGTTGTTTCGAGTCCAATATGACTCTTCATGTGCAATCATGCTCTCATCTTTGGTGTACCACCATAGTCTTGGTCTATATTCAATAAATGTATCAAATATACCTCAAGCATTACTTTGTCACTGTGGAGCTCACGATTATTCAGCTGCAGTGAATAGGACTACTTTTCTTGCTGTACAATTTATTCCACTTCCTGTTCTGAAGAGTCATATTCAATTCAAAATGTTAACTCCGTTTCTTTCTCCCTAGATGTTGCTAGACCTGCTGAATATTTCCAGTATTTTCTGGTTTTATTTCAGATGTCCAACCACAGTATTTTGCTTGTATTTGTTTGTATGGGTAGGATGGAGTCCAGTCAGAGATTCGGATAAAACCATAAAAGCAACGTTCCAGTGGATTGCTCAGCCTCAAGGTTGGGTAACTGCTTTTCATTCTACCCTGATATTAGTTTGGGTTTTGAGATACATATTTTGCTTTTACAAGTTGAGATTGAAAATTTTGTTTTTTTTTGCGTGTGGACATTTGCTGTTGTGCCGGTCCAAAAATGAACTGTCAAGTGCTGGAAGCCTGGGTTGATTTCCCACTATTCATACGTTGTATTTTTTTTTTTGCCTGTTCAAGTTTGAGGACCAGTGTTCAAGAAGGATCAACTGAAGTTTTCTGTGCTTTTGATTTGAAGAGAGGTATTACTAAAACCAGAAATATGAGCATGAGCGCAAGGTGGTGAATTAAAATGGCATGTAAATGGAAGGTCAGGGTCATGCTTGTGGACTGAGCGAAGATGTTCCACAAAGCAGTCACCCAGTCTGCGTTTTGTCTCCCCAGTGTAGAGGAGAGCGCAATGTGAGCAGTGAATACAGTATACTAAATTGAAAGTACACTCCTTGTTGAGCTCTGGGAGGGATGTTGGTGCCTGTAAATCTGAATCCTGGCCTGCACGTTTTGGAAGAGGAAGGGTCAAAATTTAGAACATGAACAGAAGTTGTGCCCAGCAGTATATCTGATGAGGCAAGCCAAATCTGAACATTTTGCTTTCCTTTAGATATCTTCAGCTTAAATTGTTTCTTGTTTACTGACAGGGAAGCATGGAAGGCAATGGGTGATATGACTGCACAACAGGCTATGCAGGAATATGTTGCAGCTGTAAAGAAATTGGACCCAGAGTGGAATCCTAAGGTAATGTTACAAGGAAGGCTGAAAAAATTTACACCCTCAAGTTGTGAGGTTTAGAAATAACCACATTTTCTATTATTTGCTTCCTTTACTCTTCCTTGATCTTTTCTTCACTACATTCTTGCTCCCTCCTATCCTACGTGACCAGTTACCACTCTTTCCTTGGGTGTCTTTTCTTTTGTCCTTCAGCTTCTCGCTGTAGTTGCATAGTTCAAATACATCCGTGACCAAGTGAGAAGTTCGTGGAATTCTCTTTTATATTCACAAAGTTAGGATTATAAACAAGGAAACTGCACTGTATAATAATGTGTGGATATGTAATAGGTTTAAAATAACTGGTTACAAAATTGGATAAAGGAATTTCAAATCTGTGCATTACACATTAGTTTCTAATTTAATATCCAGGTCAGTGTACTCTGATGACACTCAGGAATGTCATTATGCCGCTTTAGCCTGTGCTTTCCTTAATGTGGGTATGCGTTTGCACCCATTGTGGCAGAGAGATATGTTAACAGGCAATAACCCATTCTCTCCAAAAGGAGGAAGCAAAGATTGGCGCTTAACCACAGCATTTTTGTTATCATTTGGCTGCTGAAGTATGAAGGGCACAGGCAGATGCCTGGGAACAGCATATCTATGGTTCCAAACCTCTCCTCCATTGTGGGGGTTTTCCTGGGTCTGTTCTGGACCTATTGATAAAGATTGTTTGCTATGATTAGTCAAATTCTCCATTATTAGTGTATCATGATGGCAGAAGGTGAACTAGGTCAACCTTAACCTTGGCCGCCTTTGCCAAGCAATCCCTATGTACCTGGTACTTCTCATCTTTTGATGCATCCATCCTATGAAGTGGATTCACTGCAAGAGTTCCTCAGGGCAGTGTCCTAAGCCCAACCATCTTCACCTGCTTCATCAATGACCTTCCTTCCATCATAAGGTAAGATAGTCGTTTGGTAGTATAGAACTTGAGTATTGCTGAAAAAAGAGACATGTCGAAGCTCTTCAGGATACTTCAGAAGAATACCAATATAGGGGCAAGACAACAACTTATAGTGTATGTGAAGAGAGTGCTGATTGGTTGGCAAATGGAGTCTGATTCACAGAGGCGTTGACAAGGAAAACGCACCGGTTAATGGTGACTGACAGTTAGCTGCCAAGCATTGTTTGAAATTTAAACCAGGCAGTTTGACCCTCACTCATCAAGGCATTGCCCTGAAGAATGAGTCAGCGAATGGCTGCCACTTATTTTGTTAAGCTGAAACGAGCTCAACGTGTGTACAGGTTTTTTCTGCCTGCAAAGAACAGGACTCTGTGTATTAATATATGTAGCTTCCAGTACATGCAAATGTGCCACACTGTGAGCCTGACTGACAATCTTAAATTGGTTGTCAGCATAATTCTTAGCACACTGAGGATTATTTAGCAAATGTTGCCCAATCGTGGAATCAGATCTAATGTTGGACACTGTTTTGAGTTTTGCAAGCATGGGCTGGTTGGATATGGCCTGTATCTTGTCCGTTGCCAACAGTGTGTCTTCAACGGAATGACTCCTAACCACCTACCCCTCACATATCATCCACATATAGGAAATATGTTTGCTATGTTTAAATCTGCAGTTGCATGTAATAATTTCCTTACATGTCTTAATGGGCTCAATCCTGCAGTTAAACTCTCCTTTGAAATGGAGCACTCAAATGAAATCTCCTTCATTGACATACTAGTTGAGAAATCTGCCAGGGGGTTTTCTACCACAGTCTACTGCAAGCCTGCCTTCATTGGTTAGTATACGCATTGGGATTCTTACAGTCCCACACGCTATAAGATTGGTCTTATCGGTAACCTTGTAAATAGGGGCTGAGCCATTTGCTCACCATGCAAGCTTGATGCTGAACTAGGGCACATCAAAGGCATTCTGTAGGATAATGCCAACCTGATCAGATCATTTTGTGATGTATATCACACAAACGCATGGTTTTTGGCCCTGAAAAATGTCCAGTCTACCTCGGATTACCCCGGAAGGGCAAGAGATCTCAAAAATTTGAGCAGAGGTAAAGCTAGCTGTTTTACGCTAGCAGTAGCAACACGAGTGGTATTTGCCACTAACAGGGTGCTGCCATCAAGCCAAAAAGACATTCTGCCTATCGCACAAATGAATAATGTGGTATATGAATTTCAGTGCCAGTGTGATGCTGAGTATGTAGGCAGTAAGTTCCAAAGACTGGCGGATTGTATTAAACAGCATGCCCCAGGCGCTGTTCACAGTGGGCAAGGCACAGACCATACCCAACCAGCCTGTGCTTGCAAAACTCAAAACACAGTGTCCAACATTAGATGTGGTTCCGTGATTGGACAACATTTGCTAAATAATCCTCAGTGTGCTAAGAATTACGCTGACAACCAATTTAAGATTGTCAGTTGGGTTCGCTGTGTGGCGCATTTGTGTGTACTGGCAGCTACATATATTAATACACAGAGCCCTGATCTTTACAGACAGAAAGAACATGTACACACATTGTGCCTGTTTCATCTAAACAAAATAAGTGATAGCCATTCGCTGACTCATTCCTCAGGGCAATGCCTTGACAAATCAGGGTCAAGCTGCCTGGTTTAAATTTCAAATAATGCTTTGCAGTTAACTGTCAGTCACCATCACTGACGCATTCTCCATGGCAATGCCTCTACCAATAAGTCCACTTGCCAACTAATCAGCACTCTCTCCACATACAGTATACATTGTTGTCTTTGCCCTATATTGGTATTCTTGCAAGTGTCCTGAAGAGTGCAAGACGAAAAGCTTTTGTCCCTTTTTTCAGCAATAAGGTAAGATCATAAATGGGGATGTTCGCACAGCGCTCAGCATCATTCCCAACTCCTCAGATAATGAAGCAGTCCATGCCTGAAAGTAGTAGGACCTGGAAAGCATTCAGGCTTGAGCTGATAAGTGGCAAGAATTTTCTATTCTTTCATGGGATGATGTGAGCATCGCTGGCAAGGCCAGCATTTGTTGCTCATCCCTAAACGCCATTGAGAAGGAAATGTGAGTCACCTTCTTGAACTGCTACAGCCTGTCTTATCCTACCGTGCTGTTAGGAAGGGAGTTCCATGTTTTTAACCCATTTACAGTGAAGGAATGGCGATTATAGTTCCATGTAGTTTGAGATCGTGTACAACTTAGAGAAAAACATGTGATAGGGTTCCCATGCATCTGCTGTACTTTTCCTTCTAGGTGGTAGAGGTTGGGGGTTTAGAAGGCATTGTCGAAGGAACCTTGACAAGTTGCTGCAGTGCATCTTGTAGATGGTGCACATTGCTGCCACTATGCGTCAGTGGTGGAGGGAGTGAATATTTAAAATGGTGGATGTGGTGCTGATCAAGTGATCTGAGTTGCACATATCCAGGCAAGTGGGAAGTATCCCATCATACTCCTGACATGCCTTGTAGATGGTGGACAGGCTTTGGGAAGTCAGAATGTTAGGTTTTTGCTGCAGAATTCCCAGCATCTGACGAACTCTTGTATCTATGTGGCCGGTCCAGTTCAATTTTGGGTCAGTCGTAACCCCCAGGATATGACAGTGGGGGATTCAGCAATGGTAATGCTATTGAATGTCAATGTGAGCTGGTTATATTCTCTCTTGTTGAAGATGGCTATTGCCTGGCACTTGTGTGGCATGAATGTTACTTGCTACTACTTGTCCAAGCCTGAATGTTTTCCTGGCTTTGCTGCATGTGGACACAGACTGCTTTTTTTTAATTCATTCACGGGATGTGGGCTTTGCTGGCTGGACCAACATTTATTATCCATCCCTAGTTGCCCTTGAGAAGGTGGTGGTGAGCTGCCTTCTTGAACTGCTGCAGTCCATGTGGTGTAGGTACACCCTCAGTGCTATTAGGGAGGGAGTCCCAGGATTTTGACCCAGCGGCAGTGAAGGAACGGCAATATATTTCCAAGTCAGGATGGTGAGTGACTTGGAGGGGAACTTCCTGGTGGTGGTGTTCCCATGTATCTGCTGCCCTTGTCCTTCTAGATGGTAGTGGTCATGGGTTTGGAAGGTGCTGAGTAAGGAGTCTTGGTGAATTCCTGCAGTGCTTTTTGTAGATGGTACACACTGCTGCTACTGTGCGTCAATGGTGGAGGGAGTGAATGTTTGTGGATGTGGTGCCAATCAAGTGGGCTGCTTTGTCCTGGACGGTGTCTAGCTTCATGAGTGTTGTGGGAGCTGCACTCGTCCAGGCAAGTGGGGAGTATTCCATCACATTACTGACTTGTGCCTTGTAGATGGTGGAGGTGCTTTGGGGTGTCAGGAGGTGAGTTACTCGTCACAGGATTCCTAGCTTCTGACCTGCTTTTATAGCCACAGTATTAATATGGCTAGTCCAGTTCAGTTTCTGGTCAATGATAACCCCCAGGATGTTGATAGTGGGGGATTCAGTGATGGTAATGCCATTGAACATCAAGGGGTGATGGTTAGATTCTCTCTAGGAGATGGTCATTGACTGGCACTTGTGTAGCGTGAATGTTACTTGCCATTTGTCAGCCAAATCCTGGATATTGTCCAGGTCTTGCTCCATTTGGACATGGACTGCTTCAGTATCTGAGGAGTCGCGAATGGTGCTGAATATTGTGCAATCATCAGCGAACATGCCCACTATTGACATTATGATGGAAGGAAAGTCATTGATGAAGCAGCTGAAGATGGTTGGGCCGAGGACACTACCCTGAGGAGCTCCTGGAGTGATGTCCTGGAGTTGAAATGACTGACCTCCAGCAAACACACGCATCTTCCTTGTGCTAGGTATGACTCCAATCAGTGGAGGGTTTTCCCTCTGATTCTCATTGACTCCAGTTTTGCCAGGGCTCCTTGATGCCACACTCTGTCAAATGTGGCCTTGATGTTAAGGGCAGTCACTCTCATCTCACCTCGGGAGTTCAGCTCTTTTGTCCATGTTTGAACCAAGGCTGTCATGAGGTCAGGAGCTGAGTGGCCCTGGGTGGGACTTCGTCTCCACCCCTACCAATACTGTCATGGACAGATGCATCTGCAGCAGGCAGGTTGGTGAGGATGAGGTCAAGTATGTTTTTCCCTCTTGTTGGTTCCCTCATCACCTGCCGCAGACCCAGTCTAATGGCTCTGTCCTTTAGGACTCGGCCAGCTTGGTCAGCAGTGATGCTACCGAGCCACCCTTGGTAATGGACGTTGAAGACCCTCACCCAAAGTATATTCTGCACCCTTGCCACACTCAGTGCTTCATCCAAGTGGTATTCAACATGGAGGAGCACTGATTCATCAGCTGAGGAACAGTGATACATGGTAATCAGCAGGAGGTTTCCTTGCCCATGTTTGAAGTCATGAGACTTCATGGGGTTCGGAGTTGATGTTGAGGACTCCCAGGGCAATTCCCTCCCGACTGTATACCACTGTGCCGCCACTTTTGCTAGGTCTGTCCTTCCGGTGGGACAGGACATACCCTGGGATAGTGATGGTGGTGGATGGGACATTATCTGTAAGGTATGATTCTGTGAGGATGACCATGTCAGGCTGTTGCTTGACTTGCCTGTGAGATAGCTCTCCGAACTTTGGCACCAGTCCCCAGTTGTTAGTAAGGAGGACTTTGCAGGGTCGACAGGGCTGAGTTTGCCATTGTCATTTCCGGTACCTAGGTCGATGCCAGGTGGTCCGCCCAATTTCATTCCTTTTTTTTGAGACTTTGTAGTGGTTTGATACAACTGAGTGTTTTGCTAGGCCATTTTAGAGGGCATTTAAGAGTCAACCACATAGCTGTGGGTCTGGAGTCACATGTAGGACAGACCAGGTAAGGACGGCAGATTTTCTTCCCCAAAGGAGGAGTCGTGAATGGTGTCGAACATTGCATAATCTTCAGCAAATGTCTCCACTTCTGACCTTGTGATGGAGCTGAAGAAGTTTAGGCTGAGAACACTGCCCTAAGGAACTCCTGCAGTGTTGTCCTGGGACAAAGATGATTGACCTCCAACAGCCACAGCCATCTTCCTTTTTGCGAGGTATGACTCCAACTACGGGAGAGTTTTCTCCTGATTCCCATTGATTTCAATTATGCTACGGCTTCTTGATGCCACACTTGGTCAAATGCTGCCTTGAAGTGCAGTCACTCTCACCTCACCTCTTGAATGCAACTCTTTTGTCCATGTTTGGACTAAGGCTGTAATGATGTCATGAATGAAGTGGTGCTGGCGGAACCTAAACCAAGCATCAGTAAGTAGTAAGTTGTTGCTCTGTAAGTGTTGCTTAATAGCCCTACCATTAACACCTTCCATCACTTTGCTGATGATTTAGAGCAGATTGATGGGGCTGTAATTGGCTAGTTTGGATTTGCCTTGTTTTTTGTGGACAGGACAGACCTGGGTAATTTTTCACATCGTTGGATAAATGCCAGTGTTGTAACTGCACTTGAACAGCTTGGTTAAGAGGTGGCCTGTTCTAGAGCACAATTGAATTAGTTGAAGATTTGCATCTGTGATGGTGGGGATCTCAGGAGGAGGCCAAGTTGGACCATGCACTTGGCACTTCTGGCAGAAGATGGTTGCGAATGCTTCAGCCTTGTTTTTTGCATTGATGTGCTGTGCTCCCCTATCATTAAGGATCAGAATACTTGTGAAGCTTCCTCAAGTTAATTGTTTAATTGCCCACCACCATTAATGACTGGTTGTGGCTGTACTGCAGAGCTTTGATCTGATCCATTGGTTGTGGGATCACTTAGCTCTTTATACTGTATGTTGCTTCCGCTATTTGACATGTATGTCAACCATCCCTGGGTTGTAGCTTCGCCAGATTGAACTCTTATTTTTAGATCTGCCTGCGTGCTGATGTTAGCATGCTTTCCTGCACTCCTCATTGAACCAAGGTTGATCGACTGGCTTGATGGTAATGGTAGCATGAGGGATATACTAGGCCTTGAGTTTACAGATCATGGTTGAATATAGTTCTTCTGCTGATGGCCCACAGCACCTCAGGAATGCTCAGTTATGAGCTGCTGAACCTGTTCTGAATTTATCTATAAAGCATGATGGTAGTGCCACACATATGTGGATAATGTGCTCGGTGTGAAGATGGGACTTTTGTCTCCACGAGGACAGTGCAGTGGTCACCCCTTCCAATACTGTCATGGACAGATGCACCTGTGACAAATAGTTTGGTGATGGTTTATAAGGCCTATGTTCTAAGCATATTTCTGTATAGTTGTGAAACATGGATGAGCTACAGCTATCAAGAAAATAAATTAAACAATTTCCATCTTTGCTGTCTGTGGCGCATTATGTGTATAGGCTGGCAGGACAAAATCACTAATTGTGGCAGGCCTCACAAAGGCAGAGCTCCCAAGTTTGTTAGCACTCAATAAACAGAGGTGGCCTTGTTGGCTTGGATGTGTGAGCTGGATGGCAGGCAGTCACATACCCAAGGACTTTTTGAGTGATGAGTTAGCCGGAGCCAGACAACCTGTAAGGTGCCCAAAGCTCCGCTTCAAGGATGCTTGTAAGCATGACAGGAAGGCCCTAGTCATCGGCTATCACCACGGCGAGTCACTAGCTGCGACAGAGAAAAATGGCGACACCTGTGGGTCGGCATGCACCATCACGATGACCAGCGGTTACACTGGCTTTGCAACAGACAGCAACGCTGAAAGCAACAGCACACAACAACACTTGGTTGCTTGCTGTGCTGCACTTGTGGCAGAACCTGCCTCTCAAGGATTGACCTCTTCAAACATCAGCTTACTTATATGCAAGCACACTTGTGGTGGTAAAACATCTCAAGGCAGCTCACAGGATAATTATCAAACAAAAATTGACATCCAGAAAGCCATGAAATCCAGTTTAGATCAAAAAGAGATATGTCGTGTTTGACACCACACATGTTATGCAATCATATTTTTAGATGTTGGCAGTTTGAATATTGGTAGTTTGGACACATTCCTAAACGTAGAACACTCAGGCCATTGGCCAGCACTGCGGTACCTGAGAGAACATCAGTGGCAAGACCCTAAATCTGTAATTGTGTTTCACGGCCAATTAATAAGTTTTGAACTGGTGTAAGCAATTGTGGCGGCCTACTTGGGCTTAGGAAGATCTCTCAAACAGCAATGAAATGAATTACCAAATTAACCTGTTTTGGTGCTGTCCATTAGGAATGTTAGCCAAAATGCCAAGAGAACTCCTGTTTTGTTTTGTTCAAATATTGCTATGGGATTTTTTAAGTCGATCGGAATAAGCTGGCTGTTCTGAAAGATGACAGCTTTGACAATGCATCGTTGTCTTGGTTTTGCACAGATAGGACAGCCTAGATGGTGTGCTCAAACCCTGGAATGGGAGTTCAAACCCACAAACTGTTGAGTGCCATTTCTGTAATGCTTAAATCTAAAATGAAAGTAAGACAAATTATCATACAGCTTGGCAAAAACTTATCAACAGATTGATACTTGGTGAAAAGTTTTCATAAGATACCAGGCTAGCCAATCTGTTCCCAGGCCTTTCCCAATGCCACCATTCGCATAAAGAAGTGATGATAGAGTGATTATTACTGCTGCTCCATCCCTGTGACTGTAGAGAGGCAGGAAGCAGATGCCAGATACCTCCAAACAGCAACTCAGTTTGAAGGCTGAAACAGAACGTAGAGGAAGTGGCACTTTGCATCAGTGATCCAAGGTAGTGAGCTGCTTAGTTTAACCCCATGGACTCTGTTAGAGTGCCTTGTTCTGAGGGGCATCTTATTGTGTTGCTCTGCATAAAGTCGGCCTTAGAACATAAGTTTTAAGATATTGAATCATAGAGTCTTATGGCACAGAAGGCGGCCATTTGACCCGTCATGCCTGTGCCGCTCTGAAAGTGTGTCCAGTGTAGTCCCGTAACACCGCTTTTCCCTCCATAACCCTGCAAACCTATCCTCTTCAAGTATGTGCCCAATTGTCTTAGAAAAGTTTGTATGGAATCTGATTCCAGCAGCCTTTCAGTTGGTGCATTCCAGATCTTAACTACTCTCAATGTGAAAATAAGTTCTCTTAATTTCCTCCTCAATCTTTTGCCTGTCCAATTTATGACCTGGGTTATTGATTCATTTGCCAAGGAAACAGTTTCTCCCTACTTGCCCTGTCAAAATAATTTTGAATACCTCAACTGGATCTTCCCTTAACCTTCTCTATGGAGAATACTCCCAGCTTCTTCAATCATTCCACATTGCTGAACTCCCTCATCCCTGGTATTCTCATAAACCTATACCCCTTGAGAGCCTTGACATTCTTTCTTAAGTGTGTTGCTTAGAATTGTAAACATCACTCTAGCTGAGGCTTAGCCAATGATTTGTAAAGGTTTAGCATGACTTCATTGTTTTTGCCCCTACTTAGAAAGCCAAACATCCTATATGCTTTCTTAACTATCTCATCAACTTGCCCTGCCACCTTTAAAGATTCATGAATATGCACCCCTAGTTCCTCTGTTCTTGCACATTCCTCAAAATGGCACTATTTGCATTATACTGTCTCTCCAAGCTCTTTCACCCAAAGTGCGTCACTTCATACTTATCTGCATTAAATTGCATTTGTCACGTGTCTACCTAGCCTGTTTATGTCCTCTTGAAGAGTGTTACTATTGTGCTTATTGTTTACTACATTCCCAAGCTTTGTATCTTCTGCAAACTTCAAAATTGTACACCTTTATCACCAAGCCCAGGTCATTTATATATAACAAGAAAAGCAGTGGTCTTAATACTGACCTCAGGATCCTCCTGCATACTTTTCTCCAGTCAGAACAACATCTGTTCACCATTATTCTCTGCTTTCTATCACTTTGCCAATTTCCTACCTAAGTTCTCACCATTCCCTTAAATGCCATATGCTTCTATTTTCAAAATAATTCAGTTATGAGGTACTTTATTGAAGTCTTTTGAAAGTCTGTATATACATCTACTGCGTTGCCTTCTTCAACCCTCTCTGTTGCTTCATCAAGAAACTCAATCTGGTTAGTCGGACACGATTTGCTTGTAAAATGGCTTTCCCATGTTTCAAGTGAGAATTAATTTTTCCCTTAACAGTAGCTTCCAGTAGTTTTCCCATCACTGATATTTGACTGATTGGCCTGCAGTTACATCTTTTGTGAACATGGGTGTAACATTTGCAATCCTCTGGCCCTCTGTACCATTCCAAAATCCAAGGAGGATTGAATGATTGTGTTCAGAACTTCTGCTATCTTCATCCTAGTTTCCTTGGCAATGTAGCACGCATCCCATCTGAAATGGGTGACTTGCTAACTTTGAGTGTTGCCAATCTATATAAAATCTCCTTTCTATCTATTTTTATCATATCCAGTATTTCTACTCTCCTCTTCTGCATCATTAACTTCATCCTTTCATTTTGTGAAGATAGGTGCAAAGTACTCATTTAGTACCTCAGTGATGCTCTCTGTCTCCAATAGAAGATTTCCAGTTTTGTCCCTAAACGGTCCCACCTCTTCTTTAATTATGCTTTTACTTTTTCTATGTTTATAAAATATTTTGGATCCTCCTTTTGTTTTGCTATTCATTAATCTTTTCTGATGCTTTCTTTGTCCTTACGCCCTTTCTTCAATTTCTTTCTGTAATCTGCCTAATTTTCTGTTGTATTCTTTACCTGACCTTTTTTTGTAACCATTTTTCTGTTTTGTTTTAATGTTTATTTCATTTGTCACCTTGGGAGCTGTAGCTTTGGAAGCCCCATCTTTCTTGTACCTGAGCTACCTCTGCCTTGAAGGCCTGTTATTGCTCGTTTAGTGTACTGTTTTCCTGCACAAATTTTTTTTCAGTCCATTTGAGCTAGATCTCTTGAATCGCTGAAATTGGCTCTATTCAAGTTGGGTATTATCACTCTTTATTTTTCTTTGTCTCTTTCCACAGCTACTTTACAGATAGCAGTGCAGGTTACATTAGCAAATCAGTTGAGTTCAATTTCCAGATTACATGCTGAAGCTAAACAGTCTTTTAGTTATGCTACACTTGCAATGCTGTGCTTAGCTCGAGTCACTATGAAATAAGAGGGAGCACAACTCCTACAAATGTACAGAGTAGAGCAAAGCTGATCTTTGGTCTCAAAGAAAAGAACTTGGGAATGGCTTGAGTAATTGGGCTCTTCAGTTGTTTGAAAGAGGTGTCTCAGGGAGGGCCTTCCAGAAAGGCGCTTTTTGTGTTGGTTCCAACATTATCCAGGGTGCATTCAAATTGATGTTGTTAATAAGGATTTACCGAATAATTTTAGAAAAATTCGTTTACTTACTTGGTATTAAAATCCATTGTTGAATTCATGAATTGATTTTTGCCATAGAGCCCTGAGTCAACTCCAGTTAGATTTGGGAGTCTTGGGGGTTCATAAACACAAATGGCCTTATTATCTTTTCAGTGGACAAACATAGTGCCATAAATGGAAGTAATCGCGATTGTTTCCAGGTGTACCCTCTAAAGTTTTTAACTGCTGTTCAAGAGCCATGACCATACATTTTTAGCCAATTTGACCTTTTAGGCAGCCTCATACACAATATGTTGAATGTAAACAAATGCATGCTGTTACATTTTTAGGTTATTCATTTGACTGAATGAAGCAACTTGTGTCCGACAATCAATTGGGTGCTCAATAGCATCAGTTTCAGATGGAGCTATTTCTTTCTGCTGTGCAGTTGTAATAATTTATCCACTTCATTTATCTGGCTGACTGTTAATGCCACTGAAGGCTGTTGACTCATGGATAATTCGCTCTCAGGAGAGACTTTAAGCCATCTATTTTCACAATGTTGTGTGTGTGTTTTTAATTTCGGTAGTATCCTTTCAGAATAAGCAATGAAAAATAAATTTGGCTTACTTTTCCAAAATGTGGAAAAGAATGCTCGAGTTTTGTGTTCTTTCAACGGATGAACTTTGCCATCTCAAGTAAATATATAAACAAGTCCATCCTGATATAATTAGACTTTTTGACCCCTCCCTACCTGAATCTAAGGATGCTATTGTTAACTATTGGGTGGCTAAATATACAGTATAGCCAAGTATTCAGTGGCTAAATATACCCTATAGTTAAATATTCAGTGGCAGCAACTAACTCAGACTGATGTTTGTAATGAGAGGAATCCAGCATTTTATGTTCCATGTTATTGCAAGAAACGGGAAGTAATTTTCTCTTCTGTAAGAGTTCGCTTAGAAACTTCAGCTTTGATTCTAGCCAATGTAGTACTTCACCAGATTGATTGTACATGTAGCTAACTGCATAACATCCTTCTCTACATAAGGTGGCACTGTCAGATCACATTCATGGAATATGCAAGTTGCTGATTGCTTTACAGCAGGTGCTTTTACTCTGTTGATCTCTTGTTTCTGATACACCGAAACTGAAAGAAAGCGTTGGATTTTTAAAAACTCAAATAAGTAGCTTAAACTAGTTGACACCATGGGGGTGGAAAGGATTGCTGTTGAATAGCAATTTAAAAGTTCTGCTTAATGTAATCGTTTTAAACATTAGTGAACAAAAACATTTTACAGAGCAATTTTAGAGTCTTGGCTTCCAAATTCCTCCTTGTTGAAATGGTGCCAATACCTTTTCAATTCTGCACATTCCAGAATAGCTTGAATGTTAGCCTGAATCAGTTTTTACTAGTAAATTCTTGCCTAGGGATAAAAGGAAACCATGGCCTGAAAAATAAATGCAAAGGGTTCTGGGAGAGATTAGGTGCTACAGTGGATGCTCACTGTGGTATCTGGGTGTGAAACAATCCAAACAAATGGGTTGGCACCAATATTCTCTTTCATTTTCTCTTTTTCTGTCTCTTTATCTTTTATTCTTTATTAATTTAGTTTGTGGCAGTCTAAATCTACTTACCACTGGGAGCTGATCCCCTAGTGCTAACCTGACAATCTCATTTGGGCCACAAAGATGACTGATGTTAGAGGTAAGAATGAATCATTTGGATGTCTGGATGCTGGCAGCTGGTGTCCAAAACCAGGCACGTCCTCTTTCCAATTGTTACCCTCTCTCACCTTGATGAGCTCAAAAATTATAAATTTAAAAGTGATTCAAGGGAGAGCAACCATAGTGGACTTTTGTCTCCATTGACTAAATTTCCCATTGGGCCCAATCTGCAGTAGTGCTGAGTGGAGCCCATATATCGGAGTAGACGCAAAGGCCTATTACAATGCATTATTCCACGTCACTGGGATCAGTGTTGAGTTTTATCCTCTTCCAAACTTTTAATACACTGTATGGGAAGCAAGTTCTTAGATTTAAATAAATAGTTATTTGTTGATGAGCTCTTAATCTCAGCATTTTGCATAGCCCTTGGTTTCCATGGGCAAGATGTGATCATGTTATACTGCAGGGGGGGAGGAGGAGACTTTTCTCTGTTGTTGTTTAGAACCTAGCTTCGCTCATGGATGGAACATTATCTTATTCTTCAATCTTGGCTATTTCTTGTTTAGCAAGTTAGCTAGACAGGGACATGCAAATTGGAATAAAAGTAAAATACTGTGGACGCTGGAATTCTGAAAAACGGAAAGTGCTAGAAAATCTCAACAGGTTTGGCAGCATCTGTGGAGAGAGAAACAAAATTGATGTTTCAAGTCTCTTCTTTGGAACTTCTACAACTCTTCTTCGGCACCCAATGAAATGAGAGAGAGAGAAGTTTCATCCTATCAGCTGGATTGGATTTAAACTCAGATTTTGCAGACAATGCTCATTTTACCACCATGTTATGCTTTCCTCACACTGGAGCTTTTTTTTTAATCAGTCGATGTGCTGAATTGTTAGCACAAGCAGTAGCTTGATTTTTCTATGCTTGTATGGAAGCTCTTTTCTGCCATGTTTATCAACCTAACAAGATTTTGGGTGCTTATTTTATTTTGACAAGGAGCAGGTAAAGTTATGTTAAGTTGGCAGGTTCTTTATCTGCCAAAATTTACACTGTTGCTGGGAGTAATGCAATATTCACTACTGAATTATTGTCCTGGGAGTGGATATTCATCCAGAATGATGTGATGGGCTTTGTATGGAATCGAAAGGTGTGCATTTTTTATTGTGTGTTTTGACATGTCACAAATTAATTTAGATGAGAGAAGCTGTATGTTGAAATGGAGAACACCTTAACTTACTAAGGTGCGTTTCTATTTATTTTCCAACTAAGTAGTACTGAATTCTTTGAGTCGTAGCAGGAGCTCGGACAGAACGGGTTATTTTTCTGATTTCCAGGGAACCAGTTTAATCCTTTAATTTTTCTTTCTAGATGTGACTGTACATAACTAGGTTAGTTCCGTGCTCTAATATATTGCTCTCAATATTGCAATTCCTGCAACTTATCTGGAAATTGAGCCCCTTTCATTCTTGCACAAAGGAATTGTCCTAGGCTTATGAAACCACTTCCTTTCGATTATCACAGATTTGTGAGTCTTGCAGGGAAACAGCACGTGGTGGTAATAATGGGTTATACAGGATTGGTACATACCAGCACCATAACTGCACTGGTAATTGCAGCTATAAAGCTTTTGGAGAAAAGCGGAAGGTTTTATTTGCTAAATGTTTTTTTTTGAAAAAAAGACTCTGGTTTCAGGCCGTCTATTGAATTCTGTCAGACTGGGCCTATTTTAGACCAGGTAGGTGTGATCCCATAATGATGGTTGCTATCATTAATAGCCTGTTGTTAACGGGTGCATAAACCTCGACAAAGGGCTAGTTTAATGAGCAATTGATTACAAGATACAGTTATCCCATTCTCGGGTTTCCTGTGGGTATTGCATTCCAGCTTGCATAAGGAGAACTGGATTTTCCAGTTGCTGTTTCAATGGAATGGTGGATATAATTTTAATATAGTCATGCAACCTCATGGAGTTTTTCTTAATGGCTATCTGACTGCAGAGTACTTTATGATAATGATCAGTGAATGATGTACACAATTTATATCCTGACCAAATATAATTTGCTTTGCTAAACAAATAGGTTATTCATCTCCAGGAGTCCAGTGTCTCCTGCAAAAACTGTAAAATGGGCAGGAGTGTGTTGGTCATGAGGGTAAGTGCTGTAGTTTATGGGGTTTACACAGGGAAACCTCCTTGGCTACAAATTACTGTAACATGTTGCAGAACATGCTGCCTTTCGTGGGTATTAAAACTGTGCAGCATTTGCAGATAGATAAATGCTTTTGGGTCACTTCTTAGGCTAGAGTGTAGTTGAGGGCAGCAGGTTATCAAATTGAAAAATTAATATTGTGGTGAGAAGTGATAAAGTTGCATTTTAAAAGAAAAAGTGGGTATAGTGCATTGCTACATTTGCATGATCCTGGCTGCTAAGTTTGCTTCAAAAGTGGCATCCATGCTATGCGCACATACTGCTGCCAGGGCTCTTGCTGCACCTATTAGCCTGGGAGTCAGGAGCATGTGCCTGAAGTATGCAGAGTAGGCAAATTGTGCATCATTTAGCATGTAAAGCCGATTTGATACTAACATTGCCATTTTTGAGCTTGCTGCTCAAGCACATGCCATATTCTAAACATGGGTGTTCAGCAGCAGGAAGGATCCCTCACCAGTATATTTGAAGAGATCATCAAAACTTAGAGGTTAATTGCTAATTAATCTGTTTGAGTTTGTGGAAGTGCTTGGTTGTTTGTAGAGTTATTTAAAGTTGGTGAAGTTGACAGAGGGTGGAGAAGGGTGGGTACCAAACTCTGCACAAAACCCTGTGCCAAGTTGGAGCCAGACTCATCATGCTCCTTGACAGTGGCAGCAAGCTTTCTGTCAGGCTTCCAATGCACCAAGCAGTTTTGTGTGCACCCCATCAGTCTTTTTTCTGCAAGCGGGGCCGAAGTTGAACAGACAAGAAAAGAAATAGTGGCAGAGGCGCAGATCTGGAAGGCCTGCCCCCATTTCTAGCGCTGCCCATTTTCATTAGCACTTGAAGGGGTTGGGTTGTAGCCTGCAGTGTCGGGTGCACTGTTGAGTTGATTGCTGAAGTAGTAAATCCATCATTTTGATGACTTTGGGTGAGTTTTAGAAGTCTTTCTAAATCGTGGCAGCACAGTGCAGTCAGGAATGGAACAGGAGGCTATTTGCAATGGCGGAAACATTCTGGAAAGTGCAAGTATATGGAGCTTTGCTGTTAAGTGAACTGGAAAGGGCCAGGGAAGGAGTTGGAATTGTACAAGGAGGAGGATAAGAGGCAGGAGTGTGTTCATTGGCAACGTGGGGGCTGCTTTCACACCAGCAGGGCATCAGGCCATTCAGCCAGGCTTCCAGTAGCTCCACCCGAAGAAAGGAAGTCCGCCACTGAAAATGTATGTAGCTCCCTCACACCTGCAGGCCATTGAAGCTGCGCATGGGCAGTACCGCACATCACAAAGAAGGTCACCAGGCAGCAAGAGGCCAAGGAGGAGGAGCCAAGAATACCCTGAGCACCAGGTCTACCACAACAGGCTCACCTACCTGGTGATGTTCAAGCATCAGTGCAGGAGGAGACTTTGACTGTCCAAGGAAGTAGTGACTGACAGCTGTGCCTTCTTAATGACAATTTGTCCTCTAGAACCACCGATTGAAATGCCCTGCTGGTAGCACTGAAGTTGACGGTGGCCCTCAACTTCACCTCTTGTTCATTTTAGGGCCCTGCTGCTGACCTCTGTTGGATCTCACAGTTGGCTGCTCACCACTTCATTCACACCATTACAAAGGTGGCTGGCTTCATGGGTTTCACTTCAATAGTCGGCTTCCCCCAGGTCCAGGGCCTGATTGACTGCACACATGTTGCCACCAAGGCACTCACTGACAGACCTGACAAGTTTATTAACAGGAAGGGCTACCATTTCATCAATATCCAGCTGGTATGCAAACATAGGAAGAACTTCCTGCATGTCTGTGCATGCTTTCCAGGCAACTGCCAAGAGGTGTTTTTTACTGAAAGGGTCAAGTCTGCCTCAGCTATTCCATCCCACACCCCCAGGTATGTGAATGGATTCTGGGCAACAACAGATACCTGTTAGGGAGATGGCTCCTAACTCTCTTGCAAGATGGTTAAACGAGAGCCACCTGCACACCAGGACACTCGAGGTTTCGATGCCTTGTGCATGGCTCTGGTGGGGCCCTGCAATACACACCTGACTGGGCGTCCCGCATGGTCGCTGTGTGCTGCATGTTGCATAACATGGTACAGCAGAGGGGAATGATGCTTACAGAGGCAACTACAGCCTGTAAACAATGAGAGATTGCAGGATAAGGTGGAAGTGGAATGTGAGAAGGTGGATTATGTTGGAACATGTCGTCACCCTCTATGGTTTCAGCTCCACCACTGCCATGGTCTCCGTCATGATTGCACCAATGGTTGCCAACATCGTTTCTTTTATAGAAAGGGCCAATGATATCATCATCAGAGGAGGAAGCGCGGGATGAGGGAGTAGAAGGGCCTGTGAATCAGAGGGAGAGGACTCATTATTGGGCAGATCTCAAAGAAATGGCGCTGGAAGGGCCATTGTTGTAAGGGACTTGTTGACCTAGCAACAGTTCAGCTGAGGGATCCTGAGTAACTGCTGATGGAATACATGCCTGGAACTGGAAGAGACCTGGGTCTTCACATAGAGATCAACCAATATAACATCCTTCACAACGCAGCCGTCACATCTAAGAATCCACTGGCACCAGTGAGAACCTGGTGAACTCTTTTTACATTGTAAATACTGTTTGTAGAACTGTAAATAGCATGCAAACCATCACATAAACCAGTTAATTTATTTTAATAGTGAGTGAGAGAATTTATTCACCAAATACATATATAACACACCATAGTGACTAATTAGTGATCAAGCGACGTGGTGCCCTACGGGCATGGACACTCCTATGATGTTCTCCCCTTGTTGCCTTGGTGGTGGTAGAAGCAGCCTGTACACATCTTTGGCTTTGTGGCTGTCAGGATCATGGCAGTTGGCTTTGTTGTGCAGGGACCCATTGGGGCTCTTCCTGTGACTGCGTTGCTTGCATCTCTGGAGGTTCAGCTGTTGTCACGGGAAGCTGTGCCACAGATGCTCCCTATGTGAGAAGAGCCAAGCATGGTGAGGTTCCAACAAGCTACTTGGAACTCTCATCCTCCTCTTGAACATCCTCAGCTCTTGGTGGGCTTACCCGCTGACATGAATGGTTCTGCTGCTGGGGCGCAACTTTCATTCCTTTCAGCCACCATTGGGCCACCTGTGTTATTGACCTGTTCAAGGTCCTTAGTTCCTCACGTACTCCACAGATATCAGGGCTCAGGCTCGGAAGTGCCTGCTCCCAGCTCGGAAGTGCCTGCTCCCATCTCCAGGCCCTGAAGTGCCTGGCCCAGGCTAGGAAGAAAGCCATACAGCCTGGGCAGCACATCACATTGCTGTTAGCTTCACTGCAGATGCTGTTGCATGTGGCTGTCCATAAGGTTGGCCACGCTCATAGGAGGTGCTCATGCATTGGAATCCCCAAGACTTGGTTCATCTGGACTCCTACATTCGCAGTGCATGAGCTGGCAACACTTTGGGGAACTGACAGTTAGCCACACATTTGCTGTTCCAGGTACTGAGGAAGCCAAGGGAACATGCAGTGGGTTGTGAGATTACTTAGGGTTCCTTTATGCTGGTCCAACTTTCACAGGACATCAAACTATTAGGCAGCAATGACAATACTACTCTCAGCCTGATGTTCATTCAGCACTTCTAGTAATAATGTTTCCTTCAGCGGAGACCTCCAGAGGCGGTCATTTTATTGGACCTGAGATGGGTTAGACCCTCCTGCAATTGCGTCGCTGTTTGTGTCTCCATGCTGGCATGGGAAGTGGCAGGCCTGACTCTAGCCCATCCCCACCTCCCCTCAATGAAAATTGCCCAGGGTTGCGGCATCAGGAAATTTCCTGACTCCTGATTCCCACCTCCAAGAGAAAAATCTGGCCCTGTGTTTTTTCTTCATTGATCTCTTGTCCCTCCCACAGCAGTTCTTGACCAGGTAACAATTCTTGGGCATCTGAAATAAAGGCACAAGGGTAGGATTGGGATGGTGGAATGTTGTTGGGGGGTGGGGGGGTGGTGCAGGAGTAAGTGGAGGTGGGGGCGAAGCAAGAGGTGCATGCTTATATACCTACAGTCTGTAAACCATGAGAGATTGCAGGATAAGTTGGAAGTGGGATGTGAGAAGGTGGATTAAGTTGAAACATACCGACACCCTCTATGGTTTCAGCCCCAACGCTGCCATGGTCTCCGTCATGATTGCACCAATGATTGCCAACATCGTCTCTTCTATAGAAGTCAGGTCATGTAGCCATGCCAGTTCTCTGCTGATTAGCTGCAGCTGCCTTCAATTGTGGGTCACCTTGTCCTGCAAGAGAGAGAGATTTGCATGAGTGAATCGGTGCAATGTGTTGAGCGATGTGCCAGCCACAGTTGAACAGTGTGCAAGCTGAGAAATGCAAATGTGAGGCATGCAGCAGTACAAAGTGAAGTGAGGTGAGGGAGTGCATGATGGATATGAATTGTGCTGGATAGGGAATGTTGGTAGGTGAGTGAAGAGGTTATGTTGAATGGAACAGTGTGTGTGGCTAGTAATTCATTTGTAAGGATATGCGATGTGAAGATGCATTCATTCACCTTGACCACACGTATGTGGTCATTGAACCTTTTTACGGCACTGTGTCCAGGTCCTTGGAGCTAGATTGCTAACATTACCTGCTCCCACTGCCTTTGTATTGTCTTTCTCAGGGACCTCCTGGGCATCTGAAGGATGAGTTCGCCTCTCCTTCTGCACCAAGACTTCCAGAGCTGCGTTGGAGGACCTAGGGGCACCCATTTGGGCATCTTGTGCTATTTCTTCTCCTCTTTCTGCTCAAAGATTCTTCTTGAACCAGGTCCAGCAGCTAGATGAGAACCAGACTGCACATTGCCTTTAAAAGTTGCAGGCCAACTTTAAGCCATGCTAGCCGTATATGAACTTGGGGCTCCTACTTAGGCATGCAGCCAATCAACAGCGTGATTTGTGCTAGCTGCACACTATTATTTAAATAAGCAAGCAGCATGAAGTCTGCATGCTGCCTGCAGCCTGCATTGCTACACATGGATGTGGGTCAAACACGCATTGTGACTCTAGCACCCAATTACTGGCCTAATCCAATATTTTCTACTAAAATAAAAGCAAAATACTGTGGATGCTGGAAATCTGTAATAAAGTCAGAAAATGCTGGAAGAACTTGGCAGGTCTGGCAGCATCTGTGAAGAGAGAAACAGAGTTAAAGTTTTGAGTCTATATGATGACTTCAGAGCCGAAGAGGTAGAAATGTGATGGATTTTACACTATTGAAGAGGGATTCGGGTGGTGGAGCAAAATAGAAGGTCAGGGATAAGTGGGAGCTCAGGAGAGATTTGACAAAGTTGTCATGGACCCTAGACAAAGGGAGTGTTAATGGTAGTGTTAAACACTAAAGGTTCTAACAGTGGCTTAAAGGTGTTATTTTCTACTATTTTTATTATTTTCTACCAATATTTTCAACTGAAATTGCGAATGGATTCAAATTTTTCTTAATTTCCAATGTGTCTCCCATACAGCACCTATCAGATAATTGAGCAACCTATATGAATGGTACAGAATACCCTAGGCATGAAAATTAAGACTGGTGCAAAGAGCAGAAGCTACATGTAATCTTCCTTGGGATAGAAGGTTAATTTATGTTTTGCAAGGAAATTGGTAATAGTTAAATTGTGAAAGAAGGCAAGGGCGGAATTGTTCCTATCCTGCCTCATTAATCATACATTCTTGGGAAACACGCCAGTTACTGGCAGTGGCGGTCTCTGGTTTGCCCGCTACGCTGTCACCTTGCTGCTTCGACATGCTGGGCGCCATATTTAAAGTGTAATCGCGTGGACACCTCTTAGTGCTTCCAGCTCAGGACTGCTGCACAGAAGACATGGCCTGGAAAGGCAAGAAGACTGCAGCCCCCTGATTCAGTGACGCGTCCTTGGAACGCCTCTTGGACATCGTGGAGGCCTGCCGTGACGTCCTCTACGCCAGCTCTGGCTGCAGGAAGGGTAGCAACATTACCAACCCGGCTTGGGAGGTGGTGGCGGGTCAGTGCCAGCGCCCTGCAAAAGAGGGCAGCCACCCTGTGCCAAAAGGATGAATGATTTCCTCCATTCCACCGGGGTAAGTTACTCTTCTCATCATTCTCAACTCACACACCCATCACAGATCTACAGGATCTCACTCACTGCCAGTTCGAGGGACATCACCATTCACTCTCTCTCACACACATTCATTGTCCTCCTCCTGCCCATGGGATTACTCACCAGTCACACATGAAAGGCATACTTATCATCTTGTTTGGCAGCTGTCCTGCTTACACTCTCTCCACCTGTATTCATGCAGGACAAGCTGGCACACAACAAAAGGGAGAAGTCTCGGACTGGTGGAGAAATGCCTGAAATAAAGGTCCTCACTGACTTTGAAAACAGAACCATCCAGCTGGCTGGCGAAGGTCTGGACCCTTCCTTTGCTCATGGTGAGGTCGGCGGTGCTCAACCAAGTGAAGATCCAGCAGTGCAACATCCGTCAGATAACCATGCTGTGAGTGATGTGTCCTGTTTCACAGGCCACTGCCATGCCCTAATCACCTCTCCTTGCTTTCATAGCACATCTGGGAAACAGCTGAGGGACTCCAGTACTCAGGTCCTCGACTCAAGCCCGGAGGACGCCTCAAGAGAAATCTGCTGAAACGCTCATTGAAGACCCGCCACAAAGCTCACCCACATCCTCCACCAGCACAGAGACACATATCTCAGTTGGACCAAGCTTTAGAGTAACCTCGGGGTCACAATCTGGTGAGCACATCGCACTGTCTGATCCACAGCAGGGACTTCCCAGATTTCTGGCACTCAGAGGACAACTGGAGACCAGAAACCTACCGAGTCCGAGTCAGTTGACAAGCCTCTGAACTTGATCATATCTCAGTTGCTGGAGTTGCAAAAGCCAGCTCAGGAACATCAGGAAGGATATCCGCTACATTCCTCAGATTGCACAGCACGGTGGAGGAGTCTGTCCACTTTCAGTATGAAGTGACAGCGCCAACATGCCAGTGCATTAAGGTCAACACTGGCAGGATGGCAGCCACCATAGAGACCTTGGTCCAGGATATTGGTCCTGCACTGCTGCGCGACTAAACTCCATCGCTGACGCCATAGTTGACCTCCAGCAGCGTCAACACAAGAGGGGTGTGGGGCAGCCCGATTTCACTCCAGCTTCCCCTTCTCAAGGAGTCAGCCAACGGCCCTCAAGCACCCTTAGGGAGGAGGATCAGCAGGTGCACACTTCGGGACCATCTACTGAGGTGACTCCGGGAATGCCCGTCCCATCTGAATCCCCTCTTCCTGTGACCCCATCCTGTGGATGTCGGGGGAAGCACCAAGACATAGTGGCAGGGTTAGGAAGGTTAAGAAGATGGAGTTGCCAGCCTGGGCACGGATGTTAATCACTTGTACATAATGTTTACTTAGTTAATAAACTCCCAAGAATGTCTCCTTGCCTATTGCTCCTTGTTCTGATGAGCAGTGTTTGGGTTGCTCAGATGTGAAACCCTGTTTCCTGCATAAAATAAAGGCAGTTGCCTCAGCCCAGGGCCTCCTCCCTGTGCTTTGTGTAACCTTCCCAGCACACTGATGGTGCGCCTTCACAGTCACTGGACAAATCAGTCATGCCTGCACCTCGATGAGGATTATCATTGCTGCCAGAATGCCTTGGGCCAGCAGCAGAGAGTTCCGTCATTCTCTCTGTGTGGCCCCAGCACCTTTGAGGGGCGACTGGCCCCCATCTCATCAGCATCTAGTGTCTGGTGACATGTGGTCCTGAAGGGTTCAGCTCATGAAGGATGCCACAGGGTCAGGAGAAGTTTAAGTTTCCCAGCTGCACCTCCATGATATGACCCTGTTCACAGAGTGCAAGCGAGGTGCATTAGCAAGATAGGAATCAGGCATTCACATAATCTATGTGAGGATCTATGGAGTGTCCCCACTGCATGTCGTCATCGTCCTCCTGGAATTAGGGACTATGGGCATCCGCTGCGTCTCCATGACAGGAGTCTTATCACGAAGGGTATGTGCGCTGCCATCAGCCAGACAGGAGTTAAACGTTCACAGATGCAATGTGAGGATCTATGGTTGTCTCCTCACTGTACGTCGTATTCAACCACCATGAACCTAGCAGCTATGTGGGACTCCCGAGCACGCCTGCCTCGTGTGGTCAGTGCGATGGTCTCATCGCTGTCATCCTCGCCTTGGAGGGCCGCCTCAGTCTCATCCCTGTCGACGTCCTTCTCATCGGAGGAGACATTTAGCTTCTCCATCTCCTCCTCGGCCAGCTCCTCTCCCTGTTGCAGCGGCAGGTTGTGAAGGGTGCAGCAGGAGACGACGATGTGTGACACCCTCTGTGAATTGTGTGGTAGTGCTCCACCAGACTGGTCCAGGCATTGGAACCTCATTTTCAACATTCCAATGGTTTGCCGCACCAAGGCGTGAGTTGCAGCATGAGCCTCCTTGTACCTTCTCTCTGCTACAATCTGAAGCCACTGCATGGGCGTCATCAGCCATGTGCTCTGCGGGTAGCTCTTGTCCCCGAGGAGCCAATCCTGCAGCCTCTCTGGATTGTGGAAGTTGTCAGGGATCTGAGACCTATTGAGAATGTAGGAGTGGTGGACACTCCCTGGGAAGCGTGCGCAGACCAGCAGGATGCGTTTATGGTGATTGCACACCAGCTGTACATTCAGCGAGTGGAAGCCCTTGTGGTTGATGTAGTTGACCACTTGTTGCCACGGAGATCTGAACGCCACTTGACTACAATTGATGGCACACTGCACCTGTGGGAATCCTGAGATTTGGGCAAATCCCAGCGATTGTGCTTCCTGGCTTTCCTGACCCCGGGCTAAATGCACAAAGCTGTGTGCCTTCATGAAGATGGCATCTTAAACCTCATGGATGCATTAAAAAAATTTTTTTTTAATTCATTTGCAGGATGTGGGCATCACTAGCTAGGCTAGTGTTTATAGCCCATCCCTCATTGACCTTTTAGAATGTGGTGGTGAGCTGCCTTCTTGAATTGCTGCAGTCCCTATGGCATAGGTACACCAAAGGTGTTGTTAGGAAGGGAGTTCCAGGACTTTGACCCAATGAAGGAACGGCGATATATTTCCAGGTCAGTATGGTGAGTGGTTGGAGAGGAACTTCCACGCGGTGGTGTTCCCAAATATCTGTTGCTCTTGAACTTCTAGATGGTAGTGGTCTTGGGTTTGGAAGGTGCTGCCTAAGGAACCTTGGTGAACTTCAACAATACATCTTGTAGATGGCACACACTGCTGCGACTGTTCGCCGCTGGTGGAGGGAGTGAATATTTGTGGAAGGGGTGCAAATCAAGTGGGCTGCTTTGTCCTGGATGGTGTCAAGCTTCTTGAGTGTTGTTGGAGATGCACTTATTCAGGCAAGTAGACCGTATTCCATCACACCCCTGACTTGTGCCTTGTAGATGGTGGTGAGGCTTTGGGGAGTCAGGAGGTGAGTTACTCACAGCAGGAGTCCTAGCCTCTGATCTGCTTTTGTAGCCGCAGTATTTATATGGCTAGTTCAGTTCAATTTTTTGGTCAGTGGTAACCCCCCTGCATATTGATAGTATGGGATTCAGCGATGGTTGTGCCTTTGAATGTCAGTGGGCGATGGTTAGACTCTCTCTTGATGGAGATGGTCATTGCCTGGCACTTAGGTGGCACGAATGTTACTTGCCACTTGTCAGCCCATGCCTGGATATTGTCCAGGTCTTGCTGCATTTGGACATGGACTGCTTCAGTATCTGAGGAGTCTCGAATGGTGCTGAACATTATGTAATCATCAGTGAACACCCCCACTTCTGACCTTATGATGGGAGCAAGGTCATTGATGAAGCAGCTGAAGATGGCTGGGCCTAGGACACTACCCTGAGGAACTCCTGCAGTGATGTCCTAGAACTGAGATGATTAACCTCCAACAACCACAATCATCTTCTTTGTGCTAGGTATGACTCCAACCAGTGGAGAGTTTTCCACCGATTCCCATTGACTCCAGTTTTGCTAGTTCATCTTGATGCCAGACTCGGTCAAGTACAGCTTTGGTGTCAAGGACAGTCACTCTCGCCTCATCTGTAGAGTTCAGCTGTTTGGTCCATGTTTGAACCAAGGCTGTAAATAGGTCAGAAGGTGAGTGACCATGGCGGAACCCAAACTGACCCTCAGTGAGTAGGTTATTGCTAAGCAAGTGCCACTTGATTACACTGTTGATGACCCCTTCCATCACTTTACTGATCGAGAGTAGACTGATGGGGCGGTAGTTGGCCATGTTGGGATTTGTCCTGCTTTTTGTGTACAGAACACACCTGGGCAATTCTCCATTGAGGATGGGGATCTTTGTGGAACCTCCTCCTCCTCCAGTGAGTTGCTTAAGTGTCCACCACCACTCATGACTGGATGTGGCAGGACTGCAGAGCTTAGGTCTGATCGGTTGGGTTATGGAATTGCTTAGCTCTGTCTATCACTTGCTGCTTATATTGTTTGGCACACAAATAATTATGTGTTATAGCTTCACCAGGTTGATACCTCATTTTTAGGTATGCCTGTTGCTGCTCCTGGCATGTCCTCCTGCACTCTTCATGGAACCAGTGTTGATCTCCTGGCTTGGTGGCAATGGTAGAATGGGGGTTACAGATTGTGGTTGAGTACAATTCTGCCTCTGCTAATGGTCCACAGTGCTCATATTTGCTCAGACTTGAGTTTCTAGATGTGTTCTGATCCCACTTAGCATGGTGATAGTGCCATACAACACGATGGAGGGCAACCTCAATGTGAAGATGGGACTTTGTCTTCATTGTTGGGACAGAACATACCCAGGGATGGTGATGGCAGTGTCTGGGACATGATCTGCAAGGCATGATTCCATGAGTATGACTGTGTCAGGGTGTTGCTTAACTAGTCTGTGAGACAGCTCTCCCAATTTTGGCACAAGCACCCAGATGTTAGTGAGGAGGACTTTGCAGGGTCGACAGGGCTGGATGTGCCGTTGTCATTTCTGGTGCCTAGGTGAATGAAAAGGTCCATCCTTTTTATTGACTTTTTCGTGGTTTGATACAACTGATTGGCTTGCTAGGCCATTTAAGAGTCAACCACATTGCTGTGAATCTGGAGGCACCAGACCAGTTGAAGATGGCAGATTTCCTTCCCTAAAGAACTTTAGTGAACCAGTGATAGTGGTTTCATGGTCATCATTAGACTTTTATTGAATTCAGATTCCACCATCTGCCATGGTGGGATTTGAACCCGGGTCCCCAGAGCATTACGCTGGGTCTCTGGATTATCAGTCCAGTGACAGTACCACTACGCTACCACCTCCTTTGTGCGTGGAGGCTTGCCATATCCCACAAAGGTCACCTGTGGAGCCCTGAGAGGAGGCACTGGCATAAAAATTGAGCGCCACTTTCATGCCATTGGCAGTGGATGCCCTCCATGTCCCCGTGGCACCAAATCCTGCAGCAGGTGGCAGATGTGACCGATCAGTTTCCTGGATATGCGCAGTCTTCGGTGACACTGGTTCTTGATCATCTGCAGGAATGATAAGTTCTGTCTATAGACCTTAGGTCTAGCTAGCCGCTGACCAGCGATGGCTCGCTGTGGCTTTTCAGCGACGTGTGTGGGAGCCCCAGCCACCCTTTCTTCCTAATGATGCTGCTCCTCCCTTTGCCCAGCCAGGTGCCTCCTTTGCTCTCTTCTCCATTGCCTCTGCTCTCTGTAAGCCATGAGGCATTAGGCTCGGTCACCAGGCTCCATGCTCCTGATGTACTCCTCCTGCAGGATGAAAGAGAGAGAGATGCGTGGGTACACTAAGAACATATCTTGATTAAGTCTGAAGGCCCGTTAACACATCCCAGAGAGTGCTGGCCACCACTTGGATAGCCAGAATTTAGTGCACTGCATGGCTGCCCGAAACCCCACCCAACTCGGCCCTACTCCACCTGACTGATTTGTCCATTGGACTGCATGCTGTGCTTTCAGCTCAGGCTCAGGCATTCTCTTAACCTGTACTGCAAGGCTGCATTGTTAGCTTGAACCATTGGGGAGACTGGTCCAAACCTGAATGATGACATTTGCAAGGGGCTGTGAGCAACCATGGCCAGTTTTCGCATGGAGATTGTACAACGTGCACAGTCGTCCAATTGCTCTGCAGTCCACTAAAACGTTCATGAATTTGCAGTCTGTACCAGGGTAGTTGAAAAGCCCTGGAACATTTGGTGGCACTTTCATGACTCTTCATTGCTTAAGTGGGCAGTTAAGCTAGAGACCCAACTCCAAGCATGTCAATGTGACTGGACCTGAACTATCTTGGCTGCGGAGGAATGGTCACATGAGACAGGATTTTCCTGATGCATGGTTCCTTCCCCACCATCAATCGTAGGGCAGCCCTTGTGCCCCGCACCCCCCCCCCCCTCAACCAAAACATGCCTCAGCTGCAGTGCAGCCGTTGCCCCCACCTTCCCAACTTGTCTCATCTGCAGTGCAACCCTTGCTCCAGCACTGCATTGTCAGCCAGCTGGGAAAATACGACTTGTCTGTGCCCTTGCCTGAATGCGCAGCGCCTCAAACTTGAGATCTAACAGGTGTCCCCCGCGAGCGTTGTGCAATGTTACTGTGCACTCACCTCCGAGTTCCACTCGAAGTGCAGCTCGCCAGGTGCACGCTTCATTAATGCCGTTGTGAAACACGTTGGCGTGATTGATGATCCAGCTTGGGGGTTGATTCCGATGAGCAGGGCTTACAATGATATGCAGATGCATTTAAATGAATATTCAAATGAAGTTCCTGATGTGCAGTAGTGGGGAAACATGGCCTGCCATTGATGGGCAGAGTGGACAGTTGCAAACTGGTTTCACAACGGCATGAAACCGATTTTTGGCCTTCCTGCCATATTGTCCACTCACGCCCGTCATGATGCTCGATGCCAACAGGGATGCAAAATTCCGCCCAATGTCTTCTGCAAAGCTTGGTCAAAAATGACGGTGGATAATTTATAGTGCAGAAAATGATGGTCCTACCGTATGTATTGCTCTGAGACATTCCAACAATTCTTAAGAAAAAAATTAAATGTATTCATGTGGCTCTTTATGAACATTATTATGACAGAGCCTTTTATCTAAAGAGTACAGTTCAGCCGAGGTGAATTTGTACCCCTTTTTTGAGGAACCCGTAACCAATTAAGTGCTCCATTTGAAAGGGGCACTCCTACCAAATGTAACAAAAACAAAAATTTTAAAGGAAACTTAGAATAACATTCCTGGTGCTGCTGATTGGCCCCACCTATTCCCCAACCCCTGCCTTGGCACCCACCACTAATTAAATGAAAAGAGGGTCTCTAATTACTCCAGATAAATCAACAGACTCCTAAGTCCCTTCACTTTCAGTTATTGATCCTTTTTATTACATTTAAAAATGCTATCTTGGCTTTAAGACAAAAGCATAACTTTATGCAGGCACAAGTCTGAATTCTATGTAAATGTGTGATCTATAGATCCATCAGTGGAAAAGGAGCCATTTGACATTGTATAGATTGAATCTTTGTCCGCCTCTCTTTCTCATTCCCGTCTCTCCCTCTCTCTCGAGCAGGTACTTATAAATAGTAGCCCTGTGACACCTTGCCTTGAAATTAAAAAGGTTCCAAAATTTGTACTCTGGCTTTAAAATCATTCAGAAAAATAAATATCATTACAGCCTGTGGAAAGACAAGCTTTCAGTCATTGCTTTTGGAAACAATGCTAGGACATTTATCATGCTGCAGAGCCGGGGGTTTACAAGCACAGGGCTAATTTTTAACACTTGCCAGCTGACACTGTTTATAGCTCCGCAAACAATCCAGACTTCAGACCCAGGCTTTTCAGTGAGGGTTGAATATAAATGTTAATGACGATACTCATGCATCAAGTTTTATGTGCCCGTTTAATTTGACTTTTCTGACAGATGAAATTCCTCATGTCTTTATGTTACAATCTTGTTTTGTTATTTAAGAAATCTGGCATTCTTTATTACCAGGAAATAATGTCGCTGCTATTGGTTAACAAGTTCTGATTTGTTGAGGCTAACAGGTTTTGACTATTTTTGTCATCTAGTCGGGTCGCTCTTTACTTTGGTATGATAGATTTTCTTAACTGCTTATGATTTGGCACTGTTTCGCCAGTCCAAAATCTCAGCCAGTTGCTAATATATTTCTGTTTTTCCTGATATGACTTTCTTAACCTTACATAGAATATGGAACACACAAGCAAAAACTTAAACAAGCCATTCAGCCCAACTTGCCAGTGCTGGCATTTATATTCCACTCGAGCCTCCTCCCATCCTTTCTTGTCTGTCAATGTAGCCTTCTCTTCCCTTTTCCCTCATATGCTTAATCTAGATTCCCCTTAAATGCATCTATGCTATTTAACTCAACAGTTCCCTTTGACAGCGAGTTCCACATGCTCACCATAATCTGAGTAAAGAAGTCTCTTCTGAATTCCACATTGGTTTCTCGGTGATTATTTTATTTTGATGGCCTCTAGTTTTGCTCTTCCACACAAGTGAAAATAATTCTGTGTCTACTCTATCAAGACCTCACATAATTTTAAAGGCCTCTGTTAGGTTACCCATCAGCTTTTCATTTTCAAACAGAAAGAGATCATCCTTTCCTGATAGGTATAACATCTCGTAGTATCAGGTTTGTAAATCTTCATTGCACCCTCACGAGTGCCTCTTTTTACTTTTCATGATATGGCAACCAGAATTCTAAACAGTAGATCAAATGTGGCCTAACCTAGGTTCAATACAGGAGTAGAATAACTTCACTGCTCTTCAATTCTGTCTTAAAAAATCTTGTGTATTCATGTATTTTCTGTCTGCTGACACAGAATTACTTCTCCTGTCATGCAATAATGCTGTGGCTTTGTGCTACTGATAAACTTACCTGATATTTCTATTAGCTCTGAGTTTGGTACTATTGCTTATTTCCCTTTGACATCTCCCAGCTACCAAAATACATGGAGCTGTTCTGCACAGCACCACCCTCCTTGGAGCTCCTGATGTCTGCGCCCTTCTACTGCCTGCCAATCTTCCTTCTGAACCCATGGCTGCAGACTCCCTTGGTCAGTTGTGGTTCTCTCCTCTGCGACCAGACCACCTCAAATCTATGCCCTTAAACCCAAGCCTGGTCATTACTAGGAACCGATTTTAAGTTAATGGCCTGGATTTCCCTGTACTAATGATGGCAAAACTGTTAGCTTTCACTGTCATTATTCCTCTGAAACTGAAACAGATGTTCTTCTGGAGTCTGCACATGTGCTGTTAAACACATAAATCCAGAAGTTGCTGTTAGTGATTCTGCATTTCTCCATAGGCTGTGTCGTTCAAGTTCCTACAGAATGCAATCAATTAGAAATTGGGGAACTGCCGAGAACGCCCCCATTTACACTAATATCGCGGTTAAAACCCCTGAAAAAATTATATGAGGTGTAACTGGGTTTTTAATGGCGTAGGTTATCAATACTGCTGAAGAATCTTTTTGATCCTGAGAGGCTAATTTTACAATTGAGTCACACCAAATTTTGCTATTCTGATAATTCCAGGTTTTAATTTTTTTTGAAATTCATAATATTTCAATTTCTTATGTACTGTAAATCATGGTATATAATTTGACCTGACACATAATACAGCCACCTTTTTCCGGCCCCAAAAATTATGTTTTTGCATATACTTGACGTAAAAGTCGATTCCCCCCATTTCCGCCTCAACAGGTTATGCTCGCATTAGTAGTCAGCCTCAATTTTTCACCTCACAAATGCATGTTGTAGTTATCACTGTTGCAAGAGATCAAGCAGGCGCTTTGGTTGTATTGAGAAGATGCGTGGGAATTTAAGACATGCGTACCCTTTGCTTTGGATGCGAATGACATTGCAAAATGACAACCACTTACTCCCATGCCAGTGGTCGCTTTTAGACTTGGCGTATAAGTCGGCCCCCGTTTTTGGAGAGATTTTTCGAGGCTTCAAAAGTCAACCAAAACGCTGACATCTACAGAATATGTTCCAATTATTTGTTTTGCTCTCTAAAATTCCTCAAGCAGTGATTTAGGAGAAGTTGTATTTGTTTAAAAAGAATTACGTACTCGCCTGAGTTTTAAGTATTTTGCAGTTGCAGGAAGTTATCCATCCCAGTAACTGGGCTGTTATGTGCTTTCATTACTTTGGAGTTCTTTGGGAGCTACATTTTGTAGTTGTGGGATAATTGAACGAGAGCACGTTATTGGTGGGAAAATCATAGATAAATGGCAAATTAGATATAATTGCACAACAGCCATTCTAGAGACAGTGATGCATTTCTAAGGGGATTCGCCTGTCTGTATTCCATTAGGTAAAGCATTTTTGCGATTTCATGCTCTGTGAGAGTTACTGCAATAGGGCTATCCTGCGTTTGTAAACTGTCTCTGGATGCACTTCGGGGCTTGAAGGCAGGACCACCTGCACACGGGTGGATCTGCCATTTCCTAATCCTCTCTTGTTTTCTTCCCTCAAGGAAGGAAAAAAAGCCATCTGCAATTATTGCTCACACAATTAGCATCCTCCTGATTTTCTGTGTTCTGGGTAATTGTGGTTGTCAAATTCAATTAGCTTCTTCCTAAGTTTCCCATCTGCAGGACAAAGGGATGCCGAATGGTAGAGGAGCTGCAAGTACTACCTGTCTCGTTCATCAAATGCTTAGCAGCTACTACTGAAATGCCTGAGACCAAAAAGCATCAAATGAAAAGATGTCCCTGGTTTATTTAATTTCACTGCATTTCGCACCCTAACTGTGCTGCCTCAGTCAGTTTAGGTGCTGCAGTGCAGATCCAGATATAGCTGAAATACCAAGTTCTTGGAGGTTAAGTCAACTAGCTAAATAGAAGAGCAAGCTCCCAGTGCTCCTGTTTAGACAGATGGTTGCAAAATGAAGCTTGGGATTTTGTTTTTTTTTTTCTCTTTTTTTTCTGTTTCATGGAGATTGGGACAGAATTAGTTAATTGTTCAGGTAAGGGCCCTTATCCTGTGAGGAAGAGGACAAAAGCCTTCTATTAAATGCTTTCCGTGAACTCTCTGTTTGATGAATGCAACAAGGTTTAATAAACATTAGTTGACAGGCTATATAGAAAACTCTCTAATACCTTCACATCCTTCCTAAAGTGTGGTGCCCAGAACTGGACACACTACTCCAGTTGAGGCTGAACCAGTATTTTATACTTTAATTGGGTAAGTGATCTGGAGAATTGTGCTGGAATGCCAATGGGTAGGTCCCATACTTACCTGAGGAATAATGCATACTGCAACAACCCTGCTTCTGTGTCATTCATTCTGTAATTTGAACTTCCCAACACCTGGGAATGAAATCCACAGACATTGAGGTGTAAATGTGGAAGATCTTGCTTGACGTAAATAAACGTGGTGCTTTGGGTTAAATTGTAGGAATTGTTGTGCTGCTGTAGTCTTACTATTAAAGACTACTGGCAGCCTGATGTAAAGCTAGTCTGTGGCATGAGGTAGGCCAGCCTTTCCAATTTACTGGCCTAAATAACATCTGACTAAATTCAGAAGCAAAAGATTGATTTTTCTCTGTAACCTGCCAAGTGTCGTTTCAGGCTATAAGGAACAAAGCTGTCACTTACTGTCAAGTTGAACGATGCATTTCTTTGAGAATTTCTCCTTTTTCTATAAGCATTTTCAGCCATTATTTTTGTTTTATTTTCCTCACGGTTGCTTATAAACTACTGAGCTGAATGTTTGTAACAGATAAGAGCTTATATCTTTTTTAAAGAGAAGTAGGTGGGGAAAGCTTTCTTGACAGAGTCGTTGACATGGCCTTCTATGCACTGGAGGTAAGGTGCCATTTGTCAGTAGGTTATCCAGCACTGTCTATATCTGTCTACAGTAATTCAGTTGCTGTTCATCTTTTAGGTGGTGAAGTTAACTTTAGAGCCTGCTGCTTTCAGCAAGAAGAATAACATCGCTTTGGATGACAATCATCAGCTTGTTAAGAGATTGTAGGGCCAAGCATCCATATAAATAGATGTTACGTCAAGGCTAGCAGCAGTGAGCAAAACATGTCTTCAACTCCTGCAGATTAAGATGATCCAGAACGGTTTGAAACTTTGGAGAGTATCATTGGGGTCCACTGTTGGAAGGGCATATCAAGGACTTGGAAAGAGTGCAGCTTTGCCTGAATGGTGTCAGAGGTGGGACTTGGATTGTGTGGGGAGGGTGATCTTTTCCTTGGACTAGGGAGGGTGGTGGTAATTTGTTAGAGGAGTCCAGAATTGTGGAGGCATTTTGTGGAATGAATGGGTGAGAGGCTGTGTCTAGTGGTTGGGTGGGAGGTGGGGAGGATTTGTGGGGTGGTTTGTGGATGGAGGATAGAGTTTTGAGGATGTGGGGGGACCAGAGATGACATGAGGAAAAGGAAATTGCAAAGTGGACTGTTGTGATCTGGTGTGGACTGCCTGGAGGGGTGATGGAGGCAGATGCAGCGCTGGGTTTCAGAAGAGAATTAGATAAGTACTTGGAGGAGTAAGTTTTCAGGGCTGTGAGGAAAAGGTAGAATAATGGAACTAATTGGATAGTGCTTTCAAAGAGCTGACACAGGTATGATGGGCTAAATGGCCTGTGCTGTATCCTTCTATGATTCTCTGACACTGTGTTCCAGTGTAAACTGCCTGCTGTATTATGTCTCTTCCTTAAGATTTGTATCTAGATTCTTTTTATTTCTCATGCTACAATTTTCAACAATTTCATTTTTTTGTATATATTTCTCAACAGTTGTTCGTTTTCCTGGTTCCGTGAGATGGATACATTATTTGAATACTTAGATGAAAGTAAAGGGGAGAAAGGCTAGAGTCTCCAATGTTTTTACAGTGGAGAAACTGGAAGGGGACCCTTATTTTTCAAATTTTCAAATCCTTCCATGGTCATGGGCTTCATCCATGAAGGTTGAGAGGTGACCTACTTGAAACATGTAAAATTCTGAAGGGAGTTCTGAAGAAGAGTCATATTTCATTCAAAATGTTAACTCCATTTCTCTCTCCACAGATGCTGCCAGACCTGCTGAATATTTCCAACCCTTTCTTGGTTTTTATTTCAGGTTTCCAGCATTTGTAGTACTTTGTTTTTTTAAGATCCTTATATTCACTGGCGTTTATTGTCCTTTCCCATTGTCCTGAGAAGATTTTTTCAACTGAAACAGTTTGAGACGACTGAGGGGTTTGCCACTTTAGATAGCACTTAAGAGTCAGCAATGATAGTATGGGACTGGAGTCACAATATAGGCCATGTGGGGTAAGAGTGGCAAGTTTCCTTCCCTAAAGCGCATCAGTGAACCAGTTGAATATGTGCGACAATCTGACAGATACATGGTCATCATTACTGATACCAATTTTTTATTTCCATATGTTTTCTTTTAAACTGAATTCAAATTCTCAAACTGTCATGTGGGTTTTTAAATCACATTCTCTGGGCTGTTGGTTGAGGCTTCTGGATTACTAGACCAGGAATGTTAGCATGGCACTGTTATACCTGCATCCCCCTGGTACCAAAGTATTGCCATTACACAGCTCTTGTTGATTGACTTAGCGGTCTATGTATAAGACTTGATAATGAGCTTAAATATCTTGGGGGGGAGGTTTTGAGCTCCAGTTTGTCAAAAATCCTCTTTCACTTAGTCTATATTTTGGTTTAGTCTTTACCAATTGAAAAGGTTCCTTGGTAAATCCCATGGAAGGGAACTGAACTAAATCTTTGACATCAAAGTCGAGATATTTGGGCCCTTCATAATCAGCTCGACCCATAAGCTAGGTGATGTATACTGTGCTGTAGAGGTAGCAGTAAACAAATTAAGCTTCTGTTTGTGTGGAATTTCATCAGCAGTTTGTAACACTGATTGCCTCTGTTTTAATTTTGCCAAGTATATCCCTTGAAGGCCTGAAGCACTATATTCACACTTGGTTTAAAAAAACAAGAGGGATTCCCATCTAAATAGGACCTGTTGACATTGGGGAATTTGTGAATTCACAGTGAAATAATTCAAATCCACTCGTATCTGTTCCACACAGCACTTCTGTTTACAAAGGCAAAGTATTGGGCAAGATGTGTGCGCTTACAACCTAATACAAGTGATGTACCCTCCGGATATTTGGATGTCTCAGCTCTGTGCTCAGAGTATTGGTAGCGCACTGTGGGAAAGATATTCCAAAATGTATAAACAAAAATAATGTTGATGTCTGTTTACCCGAAATAAATTTTGGTGACCAGAATTACTGAGTAGAGGGAAGTTGTTTTTTTTAAACATATTTAAAATATTCTCTTCGCTTTTTGTAAATGAGGACTAAACTAAACTTTGTTCAGAATCTTTCTTTAAGTGAGAAGACTGTTTCCCATTTCCCATATCCTAATAAATCTGTAATGGACAATAGTCTAGTGCATATGGTCCTAAACTGGCTATGCACATTCCCTGAGTCACAATTGAATTGCATAAAGCCAATTATCTGTGGGCTGACACCAGAATGAAAATGACCATGAAAGTTCCTGGGATTGTTGTAAATACAGAACTGGTTCATCAATGTCTTTCAGGGAAGGGGCCATCCTTACCCAGTATAGCATACGCCTCAGCAATAAATAATGAGAAAAAATGTCTCTTGGTTAGAAGCTGCTAAACCTGCTTTATGTAGCAGAAGATCCATCTGGGTGACCTGTGTGTTGAGTTTGTGCTCAGTTTGTCTTTGTCATATTGCACACGAATCAACTTTGTCAGGATCCTGGATGCTGACCTCGCTATTCTGGTACAATAAAAAGCTCAATTGCTTCCTGTTACGTGAGGATGAATATGTCCCTGAATAACTTGGTTCCTTACTCCACTGCTTGTGGTATTGTGAAGGAAAAGCATTTGCATAGTCCTTGCCTTGCAGAGAGCAGTACTCAACAATGACAAGTGTCTGAGCCAGATGCAGCATTGTTATGGTGTGCCACTGGGCTCCAAGCAGTCCAATTCTGCTGGATCTCACTTTGTGTTTCCAGTGAGGAGAACAATCAGCCAGCTGGAACATTCTACTTCAGCTGTTAGAAGCATTTTTTTTTCATATTCTAAATCTAACAATCGTTTTTTTGAGACTGTCAGATGAACAAAATAGTATGGCTTGATTTGAATGGTAGTTCTTGGAAGTTCTCTGGTGAATTGAGCACTGCCATTGTAGTTTCCATGAGAAAGGTAATGAACTCATTTATAACTCCTGTATGCATACACTGTTTCCATTAACCTTCTGAAAAGGGAAGAATGAGAAATTCATCATGAGCCTACTAAAATTACCTTTGTTAATATCACAGATATAAATATTCTCCTTTTATCCCAGTCTTCCTGGGGACAAATCTGTGAAAAGTATATCATTGTCAAAAAAGGCAATAGTGATTTAGCTTTCTTTCTGTTTCGATTGTGTGATAGTTACTAAATGTTTAAATCTGTAGTGTTAACAGCTGTAATCTTATAAGGTTTGTGCTGAATTTCCATTATATTTTAAGAATTATAAAGAGGTTTGTCACATTTTTCATGGTGATTAAGATGGTAGAGTAATAAGTTCTGTTCTCCAGAGTGCCACCATTTGAGTCAAAATTTATTGTTCTTTATCCAACATAGCCCCACAAATGTACTGCTAGCAAGCAATATCAAAAGATTTGGAATAGCTTGAAGAGAGTTCTTTGGCTGGCTGATTACTCTGCTTACTGGGGAAAAAGCTGGTGATGAGAGCATAGAAACTCTTAATGAGGTTCTGTAAGAAACTAAGATTGTAACAACTGGATCAGGTGCTGATTCAGAGCCTGATCAAACTACTTTTCGTTTTTATTTTTACTAAATTTTATTCTTCTATTAACTACTCAATCAGGATATTGGTACAAGTTCAGTCTGATGTCTGGTATCTACCACTGCTGCTTCACACTATCGAATCCAGCTTAAAAGATGACAAAAATTAAAGGCTGTTTACCTAGAACAGAAGTTAAGAGGAGATCTGATAGAAGTGTTTAAAATCATGAAGGGTTTTGAAACAGAAAATAGAGAAAAATATATTTATTTCCATTGGTCAGCAAGTTGGTAACAAAAATGCCATACTGTGGGAAAAAAAACAAATGGAGACATTTGGAGAAACTGCTTTATAGAGAGGGTGTAAGAACTTGGAATGGCCTATCAGAAATAATATGGAAGCAGGATCTATAAAAGAATTTAAAAGGGAAGTGGATAAAAATTGGGGTAAAATTAGAAATGTTAAAAAATGTCAGGGAACGGAAATGGATCTAATTGTTTAGCTTTTATGGGAAGCTCGCGCAGTCAGGATAACTTGTGAATTTCTTTAATTCATCAATTCAAATTGCTGCTACTACTGTAATCACCGGTGGCTGATTTAGAACTATCTGATATTACACAGCATAAGAAAAAAAAATCTCCAGCCAGAATTAATGTTTAGAAAGATAAAATCTATAAACTAGATATACTGGTGTTCAGTGGTGGCTGGTGACCTTTCTGACAAATGAGGGACAGCTGTACATGCCTAACCAAGCCAATGTAATACCGTGACAACCGGCCTATCCTGTGAAATCTAACTACCAACCTTTATAAGTTGCATATTGTATTTTTCTAACTGCATTACTCAGCGATTGTTTTAAGCTTTACCTCCAGGATTAAGCAATGGAAACTTTATTTTTTAAAAGAAAGGCGTCAAGTGGAGTTTCAACAGACTGGTTTGGGAAACTTTAATGCTCAGGGCTGTCTAAAATATAATGACCAGCATAGATAAGTGGTCATTGTTTACAAATTCCTGAGGCAGGATTGAATGATAAGTGACAAATAGATTTTTTAAAAACTCTCATTTGTCATTAAGATAAAAGCAAAATACTACAGATGCTGGAAATCTGAAACAAAAACAAAAATTGCTGGAAAAACTCAACAGATCTGACAGCATCTGTGGAGAGAAAAAGACAGAGTTAACGTTTTGAGTCCATATGACTCCTCTTCAGAACTTAAGAAGTAGCAATGTGGTGAAATATATACTGTTAAAGGGGGTGGGGCAGGTGAAGCTGGATAGAAGGCCAGTGATAGGTGGAGGCAAAGGTGAGATTGCAAAAGATGTCATAAACAAAAGGTCAAAGGGGTGTTGATGGTGGTGGTACTGGCTAAAGGAGGTGCTAATGGTGACATTAAGAGTAGAAAGCAGGATGAGCAAGTGACAGATGGCCCCAGCGGGGGTGAGGTGCGGGGAGGGGATGGTGTGGGAAAAAAGATCGAAATAGGCTAAAAGTTGGGGATAAAACAATGAATGGAAATAAATTTTAAAAAAATAATAGAAGTAGGTGGGGAAAAAATATATAAAAATTAAAAAATAAATATTGAAAAAAGGGGATCAAAAAGGGGTGAGGATGGAGGAGAGAGAGTTCATGACCTGAAGTTGCTGAACTCAATGTTAAGTCTGGAAGGCTGTAAAGTGCTTAATCGGAAGATGAGGTGCTGTTCCTACAGTTTGCGTTGAGCTTCACTGGATCACTACATCAAACCAAGGACAGACATGTGGGCATGAGAGCAGGGTGGTGTGTTGAAATGGCAAGTGACAGGTAGGTCTGGGTCATGCTTGCGGACAGACCAAAGGTGTTCCGCAAAGCGGTCACCCAGTCTTTTTGATCCCCCTTTTTTCAATATTTTAAATTTTTTATATATGTATGTATTTTTTCCACCTATTTCTATTATTATTTTTAAAAATTTATTTCCATTCATTGTTTTATCCCCACCTTTTAGCCTATTTCGATCTTTTTTCCCCACACTTGTCCCCTCCCCCCATCCCACCCCCACTAGGGCGATCAGTCACTTGCTCATCCTGCTTTCTACTCTTAATGTCACCATTAACACCTCCTTTAGCCAGTATCACCACCATCAGCACCCCTTCGACCTTTTGCTTATGACATCTTTTGCAATCTCTCCTTTGCCTCCACGTATCACTGGCCTTCTGTCCAGCTTCAACTGTCCCACCCCCTTAAACAGTATACATTCCACCACATTTCTACTTCTCTTTAGTTCTGAAGAAGAGTCATACAGACTTGAAACGTTAACTCTGTCTTTCTGTCAGACCTGCTGAGTTTTTCCAGCAATTTTTGTTTTTTTCTCATTTGTCATTCATTATTTGAGCCTTTGACTGCAAACTATGCGGTCTACAGCAATTTGGGTGACAAGAAAGCAGTGAAATCCTGGTCAACCAAAGAAGGCAAAGAAATTAGCAGTGGCAAGACTGGTGAAGGTGTCATGAAGATTGGTGATCCCAGTAACAAAATGGTAACCCCCTTCTCTTTCTCGTGTGACTCTGTCCTGGACGCAAACCGTTGCAAGAAATGTTTCCTCTCAATCAGTTAAGGTCATCTTCTAAAATAAGACCTTGTTGAGGGTTTGGAGGAGACTTACTAGAATGGTACCAGGATCCAGGGATTTCAGTTATGTACTAGAAAGCTGGGGTTGTTCTCCTTAGAACAGAGAAGGTTCAGGGGAGCTTTACTAGAGATGTCCAAAATTACAAAAGACTTTGTTAGAGTATATAGAGAGGACTTGTTTCCACTAGCAGGAAAGTTGATAGCCAAAGAGCACAGGTTTAAGAACAGTGGGGAAATATGAAGTTTTTGTTATGCAGTGAATCACGATCTGGAATACAATACCTGAGATGCTGCAGATTTGAAGTTCTCATGACTGTGTTTAAATTGCTGTATGGTCTTGACCTTTCCTATTCTGTAACCTCTTCTGGTCTACAGTCCCGATAATGTTGCCTTCCTCCAATTTTAGCCTCTTGTGCTTCCCCAATTTCCTTCACTTCTCCTTTGGCAACTGTGCTTTCAGTTGCACAGACCCTTAGCCCTGGAATTCCCTCACAAAACCTGTCTCACTTCTTTTAAGAGGCTCCTTAAAACCTGTCTTTGACCAAGCTTTTGGTCTCCGTTCCTAATACCTGTTTACGTGGTTCAGTATCAAATATTGTTTGATAATGATTTTGTGAAGCATCTTTGGAATGTTTTACTATGATAAAGGTGCCAGAGCTTTGCAGGCTGTTGTTGAAAGGGTGGTAGAATTATATTAGTGACTTTCAAAAGGGAATTGGACATCTTGAAGAGGAAAAATTTTTAGGGCTGTAGGGAAAGAACAGGGGCGTGGGGTTAATTGGATAGAGCCAGCAGAGGCACGATGGGCCAAATGGCCTCCATCTGAAACATAACCTGTGATTTCAAGTTCATTCTAACTCTGAAACTGAGTCAAACTTCACCACTTCCCTTCACTACTGTTTATACTGGACATAGTATGAAAATTTCAAAAATCGTCATTGTATATTTACTATAATTCTATTGACAAGACTGTGCTATTATCAAGCTTTAGCTAGCTTTGTTGTGAATTAACAGCAGTGGGATGTACCTTTTAACCAGCATGCTCAGACTTGCAGTTTCTCTTTCTGTCAAAACAGAATTGCCTGTCTGCAAATGTTACACTAACAAGATATAATTAGTTCCTGTCAGCTAAGCCTTTGAGTGGTTATATTGAGTAGTCAGGAGTCTTGGACAGGAGGCGAAATTGAGCTGATACTGCAGCCGTGGCTTTGTTTTTGAGTGAAAGCTTATGTTGTGTGAAGAGCAGTTTTAGTTGAAGTGCAGTAAACTTTTCAATGGTTTTTGCCACCCTACAAATGCCTACAAAACCCATTTTAATGAAACAATGTTTGTGGTGGCAATAGAATAATGGCAGTGAGGATCGTCAGTTTAAACCTCACCTGCAAATACACTTTCACAAATTATGGACAGCACAGTTCACTTATGCTAACATATTGGCATGTCACTTGAAAGTTCACATTGATTATGGGTTATTATTGATTGCCCATTTGCCAATATTTTCATGTTCTTTAAGTTGCATTCTTAAATCACAGGATGCAGTGGTTAAGTTAGCCCATTCAGCATGCATTTTAATTGTGAAAGCAGATTGAGAAGGGAATTTTGGGTACTTCAGGACAACAGATTTTAATGTAACATTGGATGAAGATCTGTGTCAGAATTAATATAAGTATTCCCACAGTATCACTGATTTATTGACTTTTTTCCCCAGATATATTAAGTTATCTGTTGTGCCATTCCTTGTTAATGTGAGCCTCACAGGCCAAATCTTCTGGTCTCTGGATCATTAGAGACTTGAAGTGCAACTGAAGACATGTGTCGGGACCCTGTAGATGTCCTGATGCATGGACCTAAGTGAGAATCACTGGGAAGTTTCAACTTCTGATGGGCAATTCCCCTACTCCCCGTGACCCTCCGCTAATGCCTTTGGACAGTTCTGCGTCACTTGCCTGGGGAATTACCTAGGAAATGTTAGACAGTTTAAAACCTAGTCTAACACCAGGGTAGCGACACAGCTGACTCCCTAATAACTTCCTGACCACCCAATTACCTGCTCTAACCACCCAACTACCCCCGACTACCCTCACTGATTATCCCCCCGATCCGACCTGATTTCCCTGCCGACCCAACCCAACTACCCTTCAACCTGACTACCCCCAACCTGAATACCCACTTACCCACCTACCCAACTCACCCACCTCATCCACTTACCCACTTCACCCATTTACCCTTCTAAATACTGTGGGTACAAAAGCAGATTAGAGGCTGGGAATTCTGTGGAGAGTAATTCACCTCCTGACTCTCCAAAGCCTGTCTGCCATCTCCTAACTATCCAAAGTGAGTCTGGAGTGTTAATAATGGAAAATAAGGGGATGGCAGATGAATTGAAAAGATATTTTGCATCGGTCTCCATGACAGAGGATACAAGTAACATTCCAGAAATAGCTGTAAATCGGGAAGTGATGGGAGGAACTCAAGAAAATTACAATCAACAGGGAAGTGGTACTTAGCAAATTGTTAGAACTGTAGGTTGACAAGTACCCAGGTCCTAATGGATTTCATCCTAGGCCCTTAAAAGAAATGGCTAGTGAGATAGTTGATGCGTCGGTTCTAATTTTCCAGAATTCACTAGATTCGGCAAAGGTTCCAATAGAATGGAAAATAGCTAATGTAACTCCTTTATTTAAGAAAAGGAGGGAGACAGGAAGCAGGAAAGCCAGTTAGCTTAACATCTGTCACAGGGAAAATGTTAGAAGCTATTATTAAAGATATTATAATAGGGCACTGAGATCAATTTAAGGCAATCAGGCAGAGTCAACATGGTTTTGTGAAAGAGAAATCATGTATAACCAATTTATTGGAGTTCTTTGAAGAAGCAACAGGTGCTGTGGATGAAGGAGAACCGGTAGATGTACTGTACTTAGATTTTCAGAAGGCATTTGATAAGGTGCCACGTCAAAGGTTATTGGGAAAAATAAAAGCTCATGACGTAGAGGGTAACATATTGGCATGGATAGAAGATTGGCTGGCTAACAGGAAACAGAGAGTAGGCATAAATGGCTCATTTTCCAGTCGGCAGGATATGACCAGTGGTGCGCCACAGTGATCAGTGCTGGGGCCTCAACTCTGTATAATTTATATAAACGATTTGAATGAAGGGACTGAAAGTATGGTTGCTAAATTTGCTGATGACACAAAGATAGGAAGTTAATTTGTGAAGAGGATATAAGGAGGCTACAAAAGGATATAGTTAGGTTAGGTGAGTGGGCAAAGACCTGGCAAATGGAGTATAATGTGGGAAAATGTGAGGTTGTCCATTTTGGCAGGATGAATAAAATTTCATATTATCTAAATGGTGAGAGATTGCAGATCTCTGAGATTCTGAGGGATCTGGGTGTCCTAGTGCATGAATTGCAAAAGGTTTGTATGCAGCAAATAATTAGTAAAGCTAATAGAATGTTATTGTTTATTGCAAGTGGACTTAAGTGCAAGAGCAGGGAGGTTATGCTTCAGTTGTACAGGGCATTGATGAGACCACATCTGAAGTACTGTGTACAGTATTGTTCTCCTTATTTAAGGAAAGATGTAAATGCATTAGAAGCAGTGCAGATAAAGTTTACTAGATTAATACCTGGAATGAGCAGGTTGTCTTATGAGGAAAGTCTGGACTAGCTTGTATCCGCCAGAGTTTAGAAGAGTAAGAGGTGACTTGATTGAAACATTTAAGACCCTCAGGGGACTTGATAGGGTGGATGTGGAAAGGATGTTTCCTCTTGTGGGAGAATCTAGAACTCAGGAGTCACTGTTTCAAAATTAGGGGTCGCCCATTTAAAACGGAGATGAGGAATTTTTTTTCTCTCACAGGATTGTGAGACTTTGAAATTCTCTTCCTCAAAAGGTGGTTGAGGTAGAGTCCTGAATATCTCTAAGGTAGAGGTAGTTAGATTCTTGATAAGCAAGAGGTGAAAGGTTATCAGGGTGAGCAGCAATGTGAAGTTGAGGTTAAAATCAGATCAGCCACAAGTCAGGAGTGTGATGGAATACCCCCACTTGCCTAGATGAGTTCAGCTCTAACAACACTCGAGAAGCTCGTCACCATCCAGGACAAAGCAGCCAGCTTGACTGGCATCCCATCCACCACCTTCAACATTCACTCCCTCCACCACTGATGCATAATGGCAACAGTGTGTACCATCTACAAGATGCATTGCAGCAACTCATCAAGGCTCCTTCAACAGCACCTTCCAAACCCGAGATCTCTACCATCTAGAAGTACAAGGGCAGCAGGTGCATGGGAAAGCCACCACTTGCAAGTTCTCTTTCAAGCCACTTGGCATCGTGACTTGGAACTATGTTGCTGTTCCTTCACTGTCGCTGGTCAAAATCCTGGAACTTCCTTCCTATCAGCACTGTGGGTGTTCCCAAAACACATGGACTGCAGCGGTTCAAGAAGACAGCTCACAACCATCTTTTCAAGGGCAGTTAGGGATGGGCAATAAATGCTGGCCTAGGCAGTGACGCCCACATCCCATGAACGAGTATCAAAAATCCTCACCCATTTACCCACCTCACCCATCTCACCTACCTACTCACCTCACTTGTGCTCCCAGTGTGGCGACAGGCCTGTCCGCAGCTGCGTTAATACTAGTGGCAGCAGAATGAGACCATTAAGTAGTCATTAATTGTTCAGTTAAGGGCTTCAATTGGCAGAGGGGTGGGAGGGCTGACCATGTGCCTTCCCACCCTGGACTTAATTGGGGTGGAGGTGGGAAGATGGCAGGGTGCTTGCACACCACCCTCCTGCCTAATTAAATGTCCTCCCCACTTCCAAACAAGTCACTGGAGAGGTCAGAAGATTCTGCCCAATGAAACAAAATTCTCTCTCAATTGGGTTAGGATTGCCCATGTTGGACCAACGAAGATCAAGTGTTCCAACTAAGTCTGCACAGACTGGGGATTGAATTTGAGGCAGTCATACTCTGTGTGGCTCAGCTGTACATCATGCGATACATTCATCTGGGAAAGTGCAGTGCGCAGCGTTTGAGTTTACACGAACATTTGACTGTCAAATGGTTTCTATTGTCAAGTTTATTTAAAAAAATGAAAGACTTGCCTCTTTCATGGCATGCAGCATCTCAAAGTGTTTACAAATAATGGAGTGCTTTTGAGTCCGATCGTTTCCACTGCTCGGAAGATCCAGGCCACTGAGTTTAAAGGGAACTCTGCCTGTGATTCATTTGGTATGTGTGCATCGCAGGAGAAAACTGCATGTCCGGGGAGTTCAAAATGGGGTTCCAGCTTTATAGACTATACAGTCGATTGCTGCTGTTCTGTTAGAGTAGTGCAGGCAAAAATATGAAAAACTGAGAGTATATTGAGCTTTTTTCTCATATTGTATGTTTTCTATCAAAAGAGACTCACATTTGGTATGTTACTAATCGGTTTAGGTAATCAAATTGTTTGGAACTATGCATAACTTAAACAGGGTCTAATAGGAACAATATAAAACTCAATGGGCAGAACCTTGTGGAGGCGACAGGGGTCTAGGTCTCACCTGCCAGCTGGAGAGCTGCGAGAGACCTGCATTGGCTCCTTTGAGGGAGGCCCACTGAAACACATGCTAATCAGGCAGTCGAGAAGTCGGGGGGGGGTGGGGGGCGGGAGAAGTCCTGCTTGCAGAGAACTGCTGGCCAGTCAGAGGAGGTGGTGACCTGTTGGTCATATTTAAATGTCAGCAAGGAAAGTTTGGATCAATACAATCTCCTTCCACAGTGTTCAACAATTTTACTGTCCCCTGTTGGATCTCTACTATTTATAATACTACAAATGTTTGTAGGCTTAAATCACAATAGGAAAGCTCGTCATAGATCAGTGCATTTGGTATCTGTCAGCCTGTGTGAACACAATATTCTACAGCTTACTATGAACACCAATAATTCTATAGTTGCATAAAAATCACAGGATCATATCAGTGAAAGTAAGCTGTGTATTTGCATAACAATTGTAACCTGTCTGTCAGTGACAAGTGTGCAGGGGCACTGTTGTGACAGACTGTCACGTAGAATTGCAGCAAAGAGGGAATTTCAGTCCTGATTTTATTGACAAATTGCTTCCAAAGGCATGATGTAATCACCTTTGATTTGACTAAAATCGAATTGACCCTTTGGAATCATATGATAGAATGTCTAGACCTGCCACTTGGTATTTCAAAGTTTTCTTGTTTAAGTCATCAGAAATATTGAGTTTAATGGAATATTGAGAGGGTTTTGGGTAAGAGTGCTGTACATAGATCCAGATTGAACTGAATAGGCAATTTTGAAAAATTCGAATTACTGTTGACTCCATATAAACTTCAAGAGGCACGAATTGTAATCTATCAAATACTATTTTCATTCATGGCCATTATGTGGAATTGCTGATCAAGACATAGCATAATTAATGTACAATGTATTTTTTACTATATGTAAAAATGTTACTCGGGGCAACAATGAATATTATTAGTTCAAAAGGACACAATCTATTCAGTTGCTGTACTGGATATACAGAGAAGTATCATCTAAGAATCCTCCCTCCTGAGTATTTTGGCATTTTCTGTTTTTATTTCTGATTTCTGCAGTATTTTGCTTTTGTTCAAAGATGTACCCTGTGCAGTTATATATTTGGTTATTTTTTTCCTATCTGACATTCTTAACACCTTCCTGGGACCTCAGAGACTAACAGTCTATACACTGTCAGCACAGATTCTTCTGCCATTGTCTACAGATGTTCCACCTTCTTCTCAGTGAAACAACCCAGGTCCCCTTTTAATCTTTAGCGGTTAAACCACCCAGGTTTACTGTCAGCAGAATTCATAACAGATTACATGACTTCTTATTCTTACATTCTATCCTTAATAAAAGTCACAGTCCCAAAATATAACAACCTTAACTTCATATTTGTAACAATTCTCCCAATGAAACATGCTCTGCTTTCCACACTTCATTCCCCAGAGCTAGATCCAGCACAGTTGCTTTCCTCATTGGACTGGCAACACATTGATCGAGAAAAATGTCTTTCAGGGCATGTTACTATCCCAGTCTATATTATGATAATTGAAGTTCCCCATCATTACCATGCTGTATGTTTTACAAGAAAGGGAACTTTGACTCAAAAGACTCTTAAAGGTTATGTGTTCATGGGCAGAATCTTCGGCTCGGCGAGCGGGGGCGAAGCCCACTCGCCGAGGCGTAAAATGACATGGGGTGACGTTGGGCATGCGTCCCGACGTTACCACACGTCATTTTGATTTTCAGTTTGGCGGGCACACAGCCAACTCAGCTGCATGCCTGCTGAACTGTCAAAGGCCTATTAACGCCATTTAAAAACTAATTAAGGCAATCAGCTGAGCTGCCTGTCCAACCTTAAGGTTGGTGGGCAGGCGAAGAGCCCAGGTGGCCTTCGCATTTTTCATGGAACCTCATCCATGGGATGAGGTTTCATGAATGATTCAAAATTTTCAGAAAATTTTTTATTAAAATTAATGCACATGTCCCAGCTCATGGCCAGGATTTTCCCGTCGGCGATTTGGGGGTGGGGCCTGCTCGCCAACAGAAAAATGACGCGGGATGACGTAGGGGAGGAACCCCCGATGTCATCCCAGTCCCTTTAAATTTTCAGGAAGGCGGGCGGACAGCGAAATCAACAGTCCGCCTGCCGACCTGTCAATGGCCAATTAAGGTCATTGACAGGCTAATTAAGATTGTTAAAGACCCTGCCTGTCCAACCTTAAGGCTGGCGGGCAGGCCAGGAGCCCCAGCGGGCGGGATGAGGTTTCATGTCCGTTTTTAAAAAGTTTCATAAAGCTTGTGTGTTTCTTATTAACATGTCCCATCTCGTGTGACATTGTCACATGAGGGGGACATGTTAATAATTTTAATATTTTTCTATTTTTGTAGTTTTTTTACCTGTCAGTAATCTCCCTGAGACAGCACTGGTCTCAGGGAGATGTGCGCTCTTTTGCACTTTGACAGATGGGGAATCCCTCCCCCCCGCCGCAGACCACTGGGTGGGCCTTAATTGACTCGCCCACTCAAAGTGATGGCGGGCCCCATTTCGGCGGCAGAGTTCGGCTGCCCGTCCGCCGCCGAGCCAGTGGGGCCCGCTCGTCCACCAAGGGCAAAATTCTGCCCCATGTGACAGTTTCACACAAGGGGACATGTCATAAAAATTTTCTCGCCACTTTATTATACTTCTTAGACTTAAAACTAATCTCCCTGAGGCACCTCAATGTGGCATCCTAGAGCCAACCATCTTCAGCTGGTTCATCAATGACCTTCCTTCCATCATAAGGTCAGAAGTGGGGATGTTCTCTGATGATTGCACAATGTTCAGCACCATTCACGAGTCCTCAGACACTGAAGGAGTCCATGTTCATATGAGCAAGACCTGGACAGCATTCAGGCTTGGGCTGATAAGTGGCAAGTAACATTTGCACCACACAAGTGCCAGGCAATGACAATCTCCCAACAAGAGAGAATCTAATCATCCGCCTTTGACATTCAATGGCATTACCATAGCTGAATCCCCCATTATCAACATCCTGAGGCTATCAATGACGAGCAACTGAACTGGACCAGCCATGTAAATACTGTGGCTACAAGAGCAGGTCAGAGATTTAGAATTCTGTGGTGACATCTTAAAACCTCTCCACTATCTACAAGACACAAGTTGGGAGTTTTTTTTAATTCATTCACAAGATGTAGGCTATGCTGGCTGAGCCAGCATTTATTGCCCATCCCTAGTTGCCATTGAGAAGGTGGTGGTGAGCTGCCTTCTTGAACTGCTGCAGTCCATGTGACGTAGGTACAACACATGGGCTGTGATGGAATACTCTCCACTTGCCTGGATGAGTGCAGTTCCTGCAAAACTCAAGAAGCTTGATACCATGCAGGACAAAGCAGCCTGCTTGATTGGCACCCCATTCACCACCTTAAATATTCACTCCCTCCACCACCGATGCAGTGCAGCAGTGTGTACCATCTACAAGATGCATTGCAGCAACTCGCCAAGGCTCCTTTGACACCACCTTCCAAACTCACGATCTCTACCACCTAGAAGGGCAAAGGCAGCAGATGCATGGGAACACCACCACTTGCAAGTTCCCCTTCAAACACACCATCCTGACTTGGAACTATATCCTCATTCCGTCACTGTCGCTGGGAAAGAATCATGGAACTGTCCCCCTGACAGCACTGTGGGTGATCTACACCACATGGACTGCGGCTGTTCAAATAGACAACTCACTACCACCTTCTCAAGGGCACTTAAGGATGCGCAACAAATGCTGGCCTAGCCAGTGATGCCACACCCTGTGAAAGAACAATAAAAAGATTAGCCTCAAACGTTCCTTGATAGCAAATTCCATATTGCCACCACTCTTTGACTAAAGACGTTTCTCTTGTATTTCTTATTGGATTTTTTAGTGACTATGTTATATTTATGACACCTAGTTTTGGACTTGATTTCAATCTTTCTCTAACGACTGCAATTGACATTCCGTCATGTTTCATTCTGGAGTAAGGAACTTCAGGAAAATGAAAGAACTTGGCAGTGCCTTGTACTTTCATGAGCTTTTTATCTACTCTGTCCCAAAATTAAAATGAGTTTGTATAGTGACTTATCATGTAGACTAATGTTGCAGCCATTTTGTTCCCAGGAAATCCCCACAAACAGCAATTGCCTGAATGGCCCATCAGCCTGCTTCTGTTTATGTCGGCTAAGAAAGGAATAAAATTTTAAAAATGTTAAAGTAGTTAGACATGTCTGACTTGGGAAAAACATGTTTAAACTTAACAATGCATAAAACCCAAGTGGCTAGTGGAAATTTACAAGTATAATGGATCAAACCAAAATTATACCAAAACTCTGCTTCACTTCATTTTTTGAGTTGCTAATTTTTTGTGTTTGTTGCTGTTTTAAAATAACAGAATCCCTCTTTGGCAACATTTTCTTTTCTCCTCAATCAAACTTTGAATAAGAGAATAACAGATGCCAAAATAATTTTGGCTTCTCGTCAGTCTGCAATTCTAGTGAAGCTTCCACTTTGGTTGCATCAGGGAGCCCTGGGAATGCTCACTTCTCTTAGATTTTTCATCTGAGAAATGCAGAGTACAAAGGTTCAAATGTTTATTTGCCAGCTTTATTTCATCATGCTTTTCAAGTTCGGTGTTCAGGGAGGAAAATGCATACAAACAATTGCAGAACTGTCAGCATTTTCATTGTTTGATGTTGCTGACTTTTTGGTCTGTATAACTGTGACCTCTGGTGAAGCTTTGTAAACCTTCTAGAAATATCACTCCATCCTGCAGAGCACATACTATTGTGTTGGACCAGGAGAGAAAAACGCAACTGACGTACAAAAGTTAACCGTAGAGGATAATTGATTCCTATTGTTCTTATTGAAAACATGACTATACAAAATGATCCTGACAGGCGATTAGTAATTATCTATTATGGGAGTTATGTAGTTTTTTTGATTGCTGATGGTCAGGACGGTTACTGGAGCTCCGCAATCTGACTGCCTTCATTTTAGAGGTGGGTTGGTTTACTTCACTGTATTTGAATGACCTTTTCATGAGAATATTCTTCGAAAATGTCTTTTTGTTTCTCGTACAGTGTGAGACATTGGCAACTTGCTTTTTCAGCTCTTTGTTTTTCATACTGCAGGTTAACAGGACAGCTGTGATAGTAAACATGAACCTAAAGTAGATGCGCATTTTTAACTTCCATGGTCGTGGTTCCATGAGTTCTTTGGGGCAAATGGCTAATCCCTACACTCCAGAATTCCCTCGCTCAACCCTTCCACATCATTCGCTTTTAAGTCTCCCCTTAAGAACTGCTTCTTTGTCAAAGCTTCTTATCACCCCTCTTGCATCAATTTTTGTTTATGTCTCCAAGAAGTGTTTCGTGATGCTTTTTCATGCTAAAGCACTCTATGCATGCAGGCTCCTGTTGTAGATTATCCACATCTGCACCTTTCAAAATTATTAAATCTGTTTTTGTCTCTTTGACAAAACTGCCTTTAAAATAAACTATTCTGTGTTCTTAGAAAAACCTGTTTCTATGACGCTTGAAATAATTTCTAGAACATTGCCCAATTTCTAAAGCAAACAGGCAGTGTGATGTTCTGAATTTTGGCAAAACAGATAAATGCAAACTAGATTAGTTTTACAAAGTTACTTTTCAAATGATTCAACAAGATTCTTACTGTTTCTCTATTTATTGTTGTGTGCTCTCTTTCTGTGTTTTGACAGATTTTCTTTTGGTTCCTGTGTGTTTGATTACTTAGTGTTATAGCCTGCTTGACTTCTTTCTGTCTTCCTGCCTTTCCTTCTGTGCCTTTTTTTCTACCATTGCTTCTTTTCGTTCTGTGCCTTTGTGTGTTCCTCCCATTTCCTCACCGTATTGCAAACTATAGCTGTTGGAGTTTTTCCTTTCAGCAAGTATCAGTTTTACAGCTGGATCTGCTTTCAGCAAGTAGCACTCTTCACTGTGAAGAAAAATTGAACAGCAATACATATGATGGAATGAGACTGGGGAGTTGAAACACAGACAGTGAAAAAGGTTGTAACTGTTGCTCCAGGCATACTGGTTCTGTGTTTTAGCACAGCAGTGTTGTGGAAGGACAGCTTCAGACAGATAGTTGAAAGATCAGGGCATAACAAAAAGAACCTTTTGCCTCAAATATTTGCGCGCCCCTAATGGGTATTTGCATTTCATGCTTGCACTGGATTGTTTTTAATGCATCAGGAAGGGTGAAATTGCGAAGCACTTCATTCTCACTAGAGAGCTGAAATAATCCTAATCGTTTTTGCATGTGTTGATTCCTTTACATTACCTGCCAGCCTTGAATTTGTCAACTCACTTTTTTTCATGAAAACTGTATTCTTGTTATTGTTGTAAAAGAAAGATATGAAGCATCAGTTGCACAAAATTCAACTGAAAATGAAGCATCAACTAGGGTTTCCTTACAATAATTTGAAGGCCATCATCAGTTTTTCCTTATGGACTCCAATTTATTCTTAGTAGAGTATTAGGTGAATATAGTTTGAATGATTTTGCAGTTTGCTAAAGAAAGGAGTTTTATAAGTTTACAATTAATACACCATTACTATTTCGAATTGACAGGCTCATTGGGCTTCACAAGAATATTGGCCCCATGTAATTGGAAAAAGTACAGAAAATGAAAGTGTAAATTTTCTAATATTGCTTGTCAAGCTGTAGATTTTGAGTTTGTACAAACTCCATCTGTTTGTGTTTCAGGATTCAGTGAAAGAATCTGATCAGAAATTACGGTTTGGTGGGCCTGTAGTCAGCAGCCTTTATCAGGAGGAGATGATCAGGTATGTTGGTGAAATGGTTTTACAAATGATCGCATTCACACATTCTTTTTAGGAGAAGTGAATAATTGACTGGTCTGTAGTTACTTATATAAACTGGTGGATATATCAACAACAAAAATTTGTATTTACACTGTACCTTTCAGCATAGAAACGTGTCCCAAGGTGTTTCATAGAGAATAAAGAATACTGCTGAACAGTTACTTAGATATGCATCTGCTTCACTATAAAGATTCTGTAATTGCATTCTGCAAATATTCTGTCATATGTTTAATTTCAGTTCCTCCAATTGAACTATTTCATTCCTAAATAAGCTGTTGATGCATAGAAATATCTCTATTGGATAATCATATAATTGTGTTCAGTACAGTCTGTGCTGTTCTTATGCAATTCTCCAAATTCAGGGTCATGCATTCATTTGGTAAATTACATCTTAATGCAAAATTCACAATGGTAGAAAATGAATCTTTAACAGATTAATAGATATCCTACAATTCCTATTTATCACATGAGGCAGGAACTGTGTGCAAGTCCATCAGAGATTGCATGGAGTCCATTTTGGAAGTAGTGCTGGCTTACCTTACTTCACCAAAACTTAAATGAATTAATGACTGTTGAACATCTTCCATTTGCTTACTGTTCTGACCTTTGTGATCTACTGCGCTGTGACATCATCATGTTTGATGTTGAGGTTGAGATAAAATCAATAATTGGAGCAGAAGATAAATCCTAATCAAAGGCAGTTTGATGGTGCAATTCTAAAACACACATCATTTGAAGCTAGGTAGACTTTTTAACTGTGTTTCATTCTTTTTGGGTATGTACATCTTTATAAGTGTTACTAATTTAGATGATTAAAAATAATGAGGTTATTTGGTTTTTAACCTTCTTCTGCTGGGTGATATTCCCTCCTGCTGTATCTGTCCATATAACCTCTATAATTTACAGAATATATAGAGAGCTCAATGACATTTCACAACAATGCCAGCATCATTTAATGTAAAAATATTTGCATTTGATGAGCAACTCCATTCTGAAATGACAAGAAACAAGAATGTACCAAACCGGTTATAAAAGTTAACAAGGAAAATCACACCTCCTTTTCAGGGACCTGTGTGTGATTGTATCTTTGACATGATCCGGGTGTGGGATTTTCAATGTTAACTTCCTTGCCAGCTTTAGATATCTCAATAACTGGTAAATGTAATGAATTAAGTGTTAGCAAAAGAATTGGATGTTGTTTGGCTGAAGTTGAATCTTGGTGGTCAAAACACTATTTGTAAGACTACAAAATAGATAAAGATTATAACTCTTAATTCCATGAATGAAACTTAGTTTGCTCCCCAATCACCTACCTTTATTTTATATTTAAGCTTTTAGCGTCTACTATCTTAACCAGAAGGTAAATTAATGTGTTAATCACACTTTCCATGACATCTGCCCTAAATCATCTGCAACACTGTGCTTTTGACTCTTGAGTTCCAGATCGTTTAGGAAGTTAGCAAATAAGAGGGTCCCAAAACAAGCTCCTGTGGGGCACCACTGGTAACATTCTCCCAGGCTGATGACAATCCCGTTCTAAAATATTTCTCATTCCCGATTTCTTTATTTTCAGTACCAATCTTTCCAAATGAACTTCGTCAAAAATCTTACTGTTTGCATCACCCATTCACTGTCTTACCCTTCTCAAACTCCATTGCCACACCCTCAAATAAAACCACTAAGTTAGATTGGCAAGACCTCCTGCGCATGAACCCATACCAGCTATCTTTTATGATTGTAATCTCCAGATGCTTCATTATCTTTAATAAGAGTTTCCATAACATTATTCATAATGGATGTCAAATTCACTGGTATGTAGTTTTTTGAGTCACTTTTAAACATGGGTAGCAAAAGTATGAGTAGCATCTGCTTTTCTGCAGCTCTTTTTGCATGTAGTATAAGAAATAACACAAGTGAGTTAGAAGGACATATTCAACAAAAAGAACATAATGTTGCAGCCAATACAGAGACCTGGCAACTTGCTAGACATGATTGAGAGCTAAATATTTAAGCTATAACAGCTTTAGGAAGGGAAGGGAAACTGGTAAAAGGAGGGAGTCGCAATGTTGATTAAAATATACAATCACAGCAGCAGAACTGAAGGATTTTAGTAAGGGTGATCAGGCGGTGGAAATACCATGGGTGGAGTTAAGGAAAAGCAAAGGATACAAGATTCTGGCAGGATTTGACGGCCAACCTTCAGTCAGCAGTGATGCAATTGTGTGAGGGGATGTAGGAACTTGCATAAATACAGAGATCAGGGAAAATTGTAGCAAGAAGAAAGCCGTTATAATGCAATATTTAAATTTTTACAGACTGGGAGAAGTCAAGCATTTCAAGTGCTGTACAACAACAGTTTGCATTTCTATAACGCTTTTAAACATTCCAAGGAGCTTCACAGGAGTGTTATCAAACAAGATATGAACCACATAAAGAGACATTAGGACAGGTGGCCAGATGCTTGGTAAAGGGGTAGTTTTTATGGAGTGTCTTGATGAAGGAAAGGAGGGGTAGGAAGGCAGAGAGGGTCAGGGAGGGAATTCAAGAATGTTGGACCTTGACAGCTGAAGCCATGACGCCAATAATGGAGCAATTAAAATAGGATGCGCAAGAGGCCAGAATTGGAAGACCACGCTAACTGCAAAGGCTTGTAGGGCTAGAGGAGGCTGCAGAGATAGTGAGTGGGTGAGACCATAAAGGAATTTGAAAACAAGGATGACATTTTTAAAATTGAAGTGCTGCCAGACTGGGAGCCAATGTAGGTCAGCTAGCCCAAAGGCGATGGGTGAACAGGACTGGTATGAATTAAGGTATGAGCAGTAGAGTTTGGGATGACATCAAGTTTATGAAGGGTAGAAAGTGAGAGAGCATTGGAATAGTCAATTCTAGAGGCAATAAAGGCATGGATGGTGGTTTCAGAAGTAGATAAGTTGAGGTGAGGGGGGTGTCAGGTCATGTATGGATGTAGTAGCATCTGTTTTTGGCGATGGAATAAACAGTAAATTAGAAGTTCAACTCTAGATCAAGTACAACACAAAGATTGCAGCCGGTCTGGTTCAGCCCCAGACATTTGCCAGGGAGAAGAATGGAGTTAGTGGTTAGGGATTGGAGTTTGTGGTGGAGACTGAAGACAATGTCTTTGGACTTTCCAATATTTGATTGGAGGAAATTTCTGTTATCCACTACTGAATGTCGGGCCTGCAGTTGGTAAATCAGAGAGTGGAGGGTTTGAGAGAGGTAGCAATGTGGTAATGCTGGATGTTGTCAGTGTAAATGTGGAACTTGATATATTTTTGGAAGATGTCACCCATGGGCAGCATGTAGATGAGAAAGAGAAGGGAATCAAGGATAGATCCTTGAGGAACACCAGAGGTAGTGATGCAGGAATGAGGAGATAAGTCATTGCTGGTAATTCTCTGGCTATGACTGGATAGATAATAGGGTAAGATAATTTTCCAGGCTATATTTTAACAGCATGTTTTGGAACCAACAAGTCACCAGGCTAGCTAGATTTAATGATTAGTCATGAATCAGAATTACTATATACGCTCGTGTAAAAATGTAATGTTTGAGACCAATTTTTAGGCCAAAAGTCAAGGGGTCGACTCTTGCATGGGTAATGTTTTCGAGGGGTTGACATATGTGCTTGATTTGGTTCAAGCCAAGTCCACAAAAGGCTATAATGAACAGTAGTAATTAAACATGAACTGTAGTAACTACCGGTTTGTTGTCCATAATCTGATCACATTAATAATTTGAACAAATAAAAACAAAAACTTAATCATATAAATGTTTTAAGTATTTAATTGCTAGCACTCACTTTCATTAGTATTTGTAGATTTACAATGAAATCAAATCACTAAAATCTCCAGGGTTATACTTTGGTTCTGAAATTTTTAGGCTTTGACCCCTGGAAAACTAGGCTCTACTTTTACATGAGGCACATGAAAAATTGCGTTTTTTTAGATCAAAAATCATGAGATTGACTTTTGCATTGATTTTTACACTAGGATATACAGTAATTGACAACCTGATATTAGGGAAACATTTTGAAAATAGTGAGCGTAATATGATTGAATTTGATATCTGGTTTGAGAGGCAGAAAAGATTGTCACGAACATCATTTTAAATTTAAGTTAAGGTGCATTTCAAGGGGATGAGAAATTAATTTGCCACAGTAAATTAGGCAGAACTGTTAGTGCGTAAATCTACAAATTAATAATGTGAAGTGTTCGGTACAATACAAAACCAGTACTTTACTGCTAAAGGGCAAAGGCTCTACTTGTGCAGTTCAGCAACCACGGTCAACAAATGAGGAAAGAGTCAGTGTCAAGCTAAAAGAAAAGGCTTGCGCAAATGTAAGGAAAAGTGGAAATCCAACGGTCTGGGGAAGCTTTAAAAAAACAACAAAGGGATATAAAGGAAGTAAAAGGTGATGTTAAAAAGGGCATGACAAAAAACTTAAAATGGATATTGAAGTTGATCTAACAAGGATACCAGTAGCACAGGGATACCATCAGTTCAGATAAATGCAATAAAGCTCATTTGTCAGCTTAGAAATAAAGGAGAGTTGTAGCCGATCAAAAGGCTAATATAATGCTCACCTTTATCTGAAGGAATTCAAAAATGAGGATGGTGATGCTTCAGAGGGTTGGCCAGATGCCCTCTGGAGTATGGCATTTGGTTTTGGGAACTGAACCTCAGGACATATATTGGCGATGGAAGGAATGCAGCTCAGATTCACCTGACTGATAATACTTAAAAAAAGACAGGTTACAATAATGTGTATTCCCTCAAGTTTGGAAGGCTGGAGGGTGATCTAATCATGATCTTTAAAATGATAAAGGGGTTTGATAGTGTAGATACAGAGAAACTATTTTCTCTGGAGGGGAAACGAGCATAAGGAGGCATGAAATTAGAGCTAGGCCATTGAGGAGTGAAATCAAGAAGCACTTTTTCATAGATCTAGAATTCTCTTTCACTCAAAGGCTGTGAATGCTGGGTCAATTTAAATTTATAAGACCAGGATTGATCTATTTTTATTAGGTTAGGGTATCAAGAGATACAGAATAAATGGAGTTAAGGTACAGATCTCCCATGATTTATTGAATGGCAGGACAGGCTCAAGGGGCTGAATGGCCTGCTCTTGTCCCTGTGTTTCTTTCACTAAGATTGACTGTCATTCAGCTATCTCATTTGACAGCACATTTCAAACCCTCAACTCTACCACTTAGAAGTTTAAGGGCAGCAGTCGCATGAGAGCACCACCACCTACAAGTTCCCCTCCAAGCCAGCACACCACCTTGACTTGGAACTATATCGCTGTTCCTTCACTGTTGCTGGGTCAAGATCCTGGAACACCCCCCTAACAGAACTATGGATGTACTTACTTGGACTGCATAAGTTCGATTAAGCAGCTCACCACCAACTTTTCAATGGCTATTAGGGATGGGTGACGGATGCTGGCCTCTCATAAAAGCTTGTGACTCTCATAAAAGCTTCCCCTGCCTATAAACTCCTCTCTCTAGTTTCTTCCTTATCGTGCTTCTCCAAGCTCATTTTATCCATGAGACTGATCTCTTGTTTCTTTGACCCAATCCCTACTAAGCTGTCACCACACGTTTTCCCTCCCTGGCCCTTATGTAAGCTGATATTGCACATGGTTCCCTTTGCTCAGGTACTGTCCTTCTCTTTCAAAATTGTCTCCCCTGCTCAACTCCACAATCATTAGAAAACGCCATCCAAACTTCCTCTCCTCCCAAATTTTTAAATGCGTTGTCTTTTCCTAAATCTGTGCCTTTTTCCCTACAACCCTCTACTTGAAACTCTCTTATCGGGTTTCTGCTTGGGACATGTATTGAACTGAAGCTAGACTGTACAACTGAGATAAACCTGACTCCATCTCATGTGAACAGGATTCAATTTAATACATATTTCCATAAGGTTCTCTCCCAGTTATTTCATTTCAGGGCTAAGAGTTCCAGTTTCTTCAGCCTTTCTTCGGAACTCTATCCTTTAGTCCCGGGATTAGGTTGTGGCTTTTCTGTGTACTACCTGCAAGAGTTGAATGTTTCCCTTCTGATTTGTGATCCAAACTGAATACCTGATTCAAACTGAGGTAATTAAAGAGGCCATATTGTTCGGCAGGACAAAATCTCCACTTCGTTGATGTTGAAGGAATTTACCTTAATGTTTTCATTGGCACTGTGTTCAGTAGTGCAAAATCACAAGAAAATATTTTTAGAGGGGCGAATATTTCCTCTCCCATCAATCAAAGTTTCAAAGTTGCCTATTTTGGTTTCTGCCGATCCTTCACTGGAGAGTTTGATTGGCCTGATTTTGATTTTGAAACTTTTTTTTTGAGTGAACCAAGCATAGTAGTCTAGAAACAATGGTTTGTCTGATGCTTTTAGGCTATTTCATTGGCCTGGAAGAGAATGAGATGACTGTCATTAACTGTATGCATGTGTACTGAGTGACAGGATCCTCTCCTGTTGGTGTGCACTATTGAATTGGTTGATGGAATTTTTATGTATTCATGGCACAGCCGCTCATGAAACATTGAACATAAACCTCAACATTTCCTCACATTTATTTCAGGAAGCGGTTACTTGCCAGTGCTCTGGATCAGGATGTGATAGACTGTTTAGAGCTATTGCAAGCTCTCCCAGGCATCTGAGAAAGATTGACTTACTGTTGATATGTGACAGAAGTGCCAATTCCAATTGGGGTACCAACATTTGTCATTTCTAGCCTCTGCTGAGCTGAAACCTTTGTACATACTGGTATTCATACAAAGCAAAGAAATTCATCCCTTCCTGTGATCATGATTCTGTTGTTGCTGAATAACCCTCCTTGGTTCATTATTCAGCTGCAAGCATCTCACTGTTGGGAATATTTGTAAAAATGCAACACTTATGACCACTGAAGAAACTACATTAATTATTGTTACAGGGATAATTAAATTTGTTAAGAAATCAGAAGAAAAATATCAAAGTTCTGGCTTTACGTGTTCAAAATCCAAATTAATTAGCTTTATTGAGTTTTGCGGCTGTGTAATATCCTGTTATTGTTATGGGTTTTTCGGTGAAAATTGCAGCATGACATGAACAGTGTAGAAAGTATAATTACAGTCTCATATGACATTTGAAAGCCAGTATCCCTAATGGGCCACTAATCCACATTCCCCATACACTCTACTTCTTCAACTAATCTTACTTGTGCACTGTGTTTCTTAATTCAGCCGTCTAATATGTTTCTCTTTGTATTCAAAAATGTATACAGAAATGAACATATAAAGGGCATGAAAGACTAGCAAAAAATATGCATTCCGAGTCCTATGATTTTCCATCAATTGTCATGTTCCGACACTAACACTGGCAGGAGAGCATAGAAGTTGAAATGGAGAAGTCAGGGTTTTTGGTTATATGCAGTGAATGTCAGTGGTTAATCATGAGTATGTAGGGTTTGCTGTTGAAGAGAATCTGTGCAGAATCAAGTAACTTGATAAAGAGCTGGGATCCCACTTAGCTAGAGGATTGGGAAAAGAACCAGCTCTGACACATCAAGGTTGCTGTACTAAAGCTGAAGAGGTTTGCAACATCGACTAAACAATTCTAAGTGTGTGAAAAAAGAGAAACATTTATTGCTAGTGATGAACTGCTGGACAAGGCCGGCATGTGTGCTTTCCCCAGAAGTGGAGTGAAATGGCCTATCTGCTTTTGGAGAAGTCCCTTCAACTACATCAGAGAATTGGAGGCTGAAATAACTGCAAGGTGCCAACTGGATGACTAACAAGACTCCAGCATCACCATGTAATATGCAGGCTCTCTCACAAAGGGGAAACTTCTCTTAGCGAATGAAGTGGCAGTGGAACCTTCACAGAATACTTAGCCAATCAGATGAGAATGACAAGTGATGAAGGAGCAACCAGAATAAAGCGTAGTTAAATTCCAGCTTGTTTGACAATTGTTTCTTGCAGTTTGGGTTTCTTTAATTTTTTTGAAAACCAGATACTTTTGGCTTCCATTGTTAATCCAGTGGGATAACCATGAACCCAGGGTACCTTAAACTTCAATAGATATAGAGGTTGTGTCATAGGGCTGGAGGATAGTAATTGTTCATGAAGGAAGAAGACTAGTGTATACTGGGCAACTATGGACCAGTCAGTCTAGCATCAGTTGTGGCCAAACACTTGGAACCCGTAATTCAAGATCACATTAGTGACTATTCAGAAATGCATGGGGATAGACAAAGTTAGTCAGAATAAATGTGTTAAAACTGCATTGTGTTTTACAAACTTAATTGTTTCATGAAGTGGCTTATGGGAAAGACAGTGCAGTAGATGTAACTTAAATGAATTTCCAGAAACAAGTTATGTAGGGTGTCTCACAGGAGATTTGCTACAATCATTCAAGAGTATGGTTTCAAAGGAAGTATACCATGGATTGAGAATTAGTTGATGGATAGGAAGCAAAAGCTTAATGGGTGCTGTTTAGATTGAAGAAGGGTTGGAAGTCTAACTTGGTCAGTGCTGGAACCACTTATCTATTTAGTTAAATAGATTATTTTAACTTGAATGTAGGGAACTTGATATTGAAATTTGTTGATGACACAAAATTAAAGATTTGGCATACAGGGTGGAGGCCTTTAAAAGTGCTCAAGACAGTACAGATCGGTTATCAGAAAGGAGAGATAGATGAGAGATGCAATTTAATTCCGTAAAGTCTGATGATATGCTTTTAGGGAGTGAAAATACAAAGAATAAGAGTCCACACTCGAGGAAGAACACTGAAGGGTATGGAGGAAGAGAGCAATCTGGGATGAAATACATAGTTCCTTAAAAATATGAGTGCAGTTATATAAAACAATAAAAGAGCAATAGAGATTTACTTGATCAACAAAAATTGCTCTGAGATTTCTATATTTAACTATTACAGGGTCCTGCTGAGCTTGCCCTGTTTGTAGATGAGTTGTGTGTAGTGCCTGGTTATGTTCCATAAGTTTAAAAGCTGCTTTTATCTTATTCACAGGTGCATGCATACCTTTGTTAATATGTAATAGTTTTTAAAAGCTTCATTTTAGTACGTTTGTCTTTTGTTACGTTTTCATATTGTAGCATCAACGTCCATGGGAAAAAGTGTGGCAATAGTAAGAGTTTAACATATTGCAGCTTAGAGGCTACAGTTCTCTGGTAGCACGAATCTCAGCTCATACCTTTCCCCACAAATCTTATGGGCCTTTTCACAGTTGCAGTGTGCAATGGTTTTCATTTCTAGCCCAGCAGCAGTAGCTTGCATTTATATGGTGAGCTGAATTTCTCTGGATACTTCACAAAAGGGGAAGAAAACCTAATAGTAAAGACGGGCCTTGTGAAGATTTTTAAAGGTAGTGAGAGATGAAAGGCAAAGGAGAGAAATTATGCCTTCGGTCTTCATGTTGCTCACTTTAGAATAAGGTTTGACTTGTCCATGTCTTGATACCAGATGGCAGCCTGACAGTGTAGAGGCTGACATGGGGCCAAGAGAAGTGGTAGAGAGCCAGAGCTGAGTATTATTAACATGTATGTGGAAATCTATCCCACGCCTGCTAATAATGTCACCAAGGCATTGTGTGTGGATGGGGAAGAGGTGCGGACCGAGAATAGATCCTGAAGGAATCCTGGAGACAGGTATTGAAGCCATTTCTGGAGACACACTGGCTCCATCTGGACAGAATGAAGTAGGATCATGCAAGGGCGGTACCGCTGAGTTAGACTAAGGTTTAAATTTGATAATGATAGCATGACCCATGTCAAATCCTGCAGAGAAATCAAGGGTAGTTATTTAGGATACTACGTTATATTTACAGTCACAGCGTTGAATTTGTGACTTTTACATGCACAGTCTTGGTCCAGTGAGAAAGATTAAAGCTCAGCTGGAGGGTTTTGAAGTGGGAGTTTTGGGGTAGTTGAATACAGAGCTGGGATGTCATACATTAAAGAGTATTAAAGAACTTGAGAGGAATGGAGAGGGCAAGAGAGGGGGCAGTAATGGAGAGTGCCACTGGGTTTTGGGTCTGTATTTTGACCAGGGCAATGAATGCAGCTTTGAAAACAAGGTTGATGCCTTCAAAACTATTAATAATGTCAGATAATGTAGCGTCTAGAAGGGATCAAGAATTGATGGGGAGTGAATGAATGAGCACTTGGTGGATGTCTCAAAAGTTTGAAGAGGGCAAGGAACAGATTGGAGATAACATTTAGTGTTCAGGGAAATCTAAATTAAAGTGAATGAGATGGTGGAAGGGGGTGGTGGTGGGAAACTGAGTTAAAAAGAGTGGGATATTGGGGGAAAGTTGGAAATGGAAGGACAGGAAGAAAAGGTAGCTGTTCAGATGATCTCAAGCTTGTAAATATGTACACCCCTGAGCTCTTTGCATTTGGTGTAAGAGGTGAGGGTGAAAGATGATTGGGTTTGATGTGGATGTTGGCGAAGGCGAGCCTTTGTTTGTCCCAAGAGCCCACAGAAGCCTAAACATTTTTGACACAATTGAAAAGGTTAAGAATAGATTAAGAATGTCTTATCAATAATAGCATATAAATGCTTGATTCTTTTGGCGTATAGCTTGTAGACAGTTTAAGGGATGTGAAAGACTTCATTTTAATACAGGTGTTCAACCATTTAAAATAAATAGGAGATTGTCACATGAGTGCATTGTGCTCATTCTGTTATGGCCAACAGTACTTTCAGCCCTTAACTATGTTAAGGTTTTATAATCAGAAATTATTTGAGTGGAATAACATCTTTCTAAGCATCTAAAAGGAGAAATGCCAAGTTAATGATTTGGTGTAACCCTTTATCAGAATTAAAGTTTGTTTTCATATTGACTCACTCTTGTTTCCCCTGAAGATGCTTAGGATAACTAAATCTAACATAATGTCAAACTGCTTAATCTTCTTGCGGACCCAGGACGGGGTTGCTATCACAATGAGCCAGTTTTGTGCATGTAGAATTGGCTGCCACTTGGGATTATTTTGTGTAGTGATATAAGAGATTTTAGTTCACAAGTAAACACACTATATCTGGGGCTAGATTTATAATTTTGAGACTGGAACCAGTAGCTTTATGGCTACTTTTATTTCCTTTATTTTAACTATGCATAACCCTTCTAGGATTAAGTTACTTTTGGTTTGAAAGGTAGAATTTAGATAGGTCCACAATGCCATAAACTGCACCAAGTGCCAAGAATCAAATTATTTGCAGTAGGTAGTGGGGGTGAGGGTGGGAGGATGTTGTATGTTTGCTGCAAGTTAAGTTTCAAGCCTAAGTGAGCATATGCCCCTTTCTGAAGCCCACTGCTGCCAACTTTGCTTCTGTGTACATTAGGATTTTCCCCTGCAGTAACAGTGATGGCATGTTGGATAGGATAATAGCTGAAGTTAGAAGTGTATGATCATGGAACAGTACATTGCAGAAGGAGGTCACTCAATTCATCATGTCTATGCTGGATCTTTAAAAGAACTATCCAGTTATTCCCATTACGATGCTATTTCCCCAAAGCCCTGAAAATGTTTTCTTTTCAAGTAATTATCCAAGTCCAAATTAAGCCCAGCCTGTTTCCTACTTTACTTTGTCTAGCTCCTTGGCTTCGCCCATCAAAAGGCCTATTTTCCGGGCTGTTTTTGAAGCTGTTGCTCAGATCTCAGCTGGTTTTCTAGGTTGGTGCATGTATTTAAACATGAAAATAATCAGATGTTATTGTCTTTTTTTCTCCCTGGGGTGCAGTTTTATTTTTTATTTGCTGCAGTACAGTGCCTGTACTGTACCCACAGCTTTTCCAAGTGTGCTATTTGTGAGAAGGAGGAAAGTAGCCTTTCAAGTTTCTTTTTTGTGTCAAATTAATCTTTACCCAGCTGGAGCTACCCCCACCCAGATCGCCTCAATAAACACAACAAAATGGGCACTTTTGCTGGGCAAGTAAATCTGAAACGCATGAGCTATGGCCACCGCCTTCCAGTAGAGACATGTACCCTATTTAAAAAAAAAGAATTGTGCTTCATGCAATTGTCATTGTATTCTGAGGTGAAAGGCTGCTTAAACTGGATGTTTTTCAGCTGAACCACAAAAATGTTTTAAAAATATTCTAGAATATTACATAATAATTTCAGTTGTTTCAGATGGGGGTTTTTAAATTCAAGATTATCAATTTAAAAAAAAGTTTCTTCTAAAAAATTGTTTACGTTGTTTAATGAAGCTGAAAGGATTGTGATGAATACTTGATCGCACAGTGCTGTAGAGCTCCCAGTGCACTGTGCCATGGTGACAGAGCACATGTTTGCACTTGTGATTCCCCACATGGCAAGATTCAATCTCTGCTGCGCCATCTGGGAGGCAGGAGTAAAAATAGAGAGCCACTATAGACTCTGAAGTGGCATTAGTTGGGAAATTAAGTAGAGAGGTAGGTTAGCACACTTATCAATTGCCTACTGGAACATGGCTTTCAATTCAACCCAGACCAAGGGGATGAAAGTAATCCAAAATGTTTTTGGGCATTCTTTGTATAATTCTGAGGGGGTATGCATATTAAAAAACTGTCCAGAAATAGCACAAATTGACATTTTCACTCAAAGGTAGTAAGGCCATCTGAGGTAGATATAGGATTGTTGGGTGGGACAGATATAGTATTATATTTTTTACCTTTTTTATTCCTGATCTGGAAGCTTGACACTGACACCTGAAGGTAGAACAGTGTACCATTCCCAGCAGCGCAGCATTAACACTGCACTGAGAAATATGAAACTCATTCACAGAGATTGAAAAATAGTTAACCCTTAAGCACTGTGAGTCAGTGATGGTCATTTTGTAAATAGAAAGGGGTGGGGGGTGGCGGTGGGTGGTGTGGTCCCTAAGGCCACCTGATTCCTATTCATCCACCCCCCAGTTTTTTCATTCTTTAGAAAACTCAGTGGATCCTATAATCATAGCTGCATGCTGACAGTGCACTTTACCCAAAAATGTTTATTTCCTTTTGGATAGGTAAACGTTTTTTTTAGAAATTAGTGCTCCCGTTTCAAGCATCCTACCACCTATAGTGTATCAAGAAATATTAACCTTATGGTTTAGGTAATCATTGTATTCTATGAGCCAAGGACAGTTCTATGAATGGAAGAGGGCCCCACTATCAAACCAAATTTTAAAAGGCCCTGGTATGATTATCAAAACAGTGACCTGATGAAGGATTCTGGTGCTATGGGAATCCTTATAGATGAGTTTACAAAACAATGATTTTTATATTGTGGAAATCACACCTTTATTGCTGTACAACAATTACTCCACTAGCACAAGTGATTTGTGACCATCTATTTTGTGAGCGGAGCCTGTATATGCTTATCCCAGTGGCCCGTTGTGTTTATTCAGTGAATAGCTGAGCTGGACAAAGCGCCAGGTTTCATCAGGTATCGATGCTGAGTTAGCAGGTCTCCGCAGAGTGGTATTGGGGGAAGACTGAAATTGACTTGAGATCGCTCTGGGTGAGGAAGATTGACCAATCTTCAAATTCCTGATTCCTAAATGTTAGTCTCTATTAGAAATGGATCTGTATGAACATTCGGCGAGGACGAGGGCTGCCTTGTCTGTAGCTTTCTGACACTTAATATTGGGCTCATGGGATGAGTAAAAGCAACCTAGGTACGGTGACAGAGGCTACCTGGTCTTTATGGAGCTGTACTGCAGTGAGGTGTCAATGCCTTGAGGAAAGGGAAAGGAGGAAACTAAGGAACTTATTGAGTATGAGGGCAATGAAAGGATTCAATAGTGTTATTGAGAATGACTTAAGGATAAGACCATAAGACGTCAGAGCAGAAATAGGCCATTCAGCCCATTGAGTCTGCTCCGCCATTCAATGAGATCATGGCTGAACTGATAATCCTCAATCGCACTTTCCTGCTTTTTCCCCATAACTCTTGATTCCATCACTGATTAAAATTCTGTCTATCTCAGCCTTGAATATACTTAACGACCCAGCCTCTACAGCCCTCTGCGGTAAAGAATTCTTCAGATTGGCTACCCTCTGAGAGAAGAAATTCCTCCTCATCTCTGTTTTAAATGGGTGCTCCCTTACCCTGAGATTATGCCCTCTGGTCCTAGACTCTCCCACAAGGGGAAACAACCTCTCAGCATTTACCCCTAAGAATCTTATTTGTTTCAATAAGGTTGCCTCTCATTCTTCTAAACTCCAATGAGTACAGGCCCAACCAATTCAACCTCTCCTCATAAGAAAATTCCTCCATCCCTGGGATCAACATAGTGAACCTTCTCTGGACTGTCCCCAATGTCAATATACCTTTCCTTAGATAAGGGGACCGAAACTGTCCACAGTATTCCAGGTGTGGTCTAACTAGTGCCTTGTATAGTTTTAGCAAGACTTCCCTCTTTTATACTTCATTCCCTTTGAAATAAAGGCCAACATTCCATTTGCCTTCCCTATTACCTGTTGAACTTGTATGTTAGCTTTTTGGCATTCATGCATGAGGACCCCCAAATCCCTTTGTGCTGCAGCTTTCTTCAATCTTTCTTTATTTAAATAATATTCAGCTCCTCTATTCTTCCTGCCAAAGTACATAACCTCATACTTTCTCATATTATATTCCATCTGCCACTTTTTTGCCCACTCACTTAACCTGTCTATATCCCTCTGTAGACTCTTTGTGTCATCCTCACCACTTGCCTTCCCACCTATTTTTGTGTCATCTGCAAACTTGGCGATAGTACATTAATTTCTCTAATCAATTCATTAATATATATTGTAAATAATTGTGACCCCAGCACTGATCTTTGTGGCACTCCACTTGTTACAGGTTGCCATCTTGAAAATGCCCCCTGTATCCCAATTCTCTGCCTTCTATTAGTTAGCCAGTCCTCTATCCATGCTAATATACTACCCCCAAAAAGTAATGTTAATATTATATAGAATCATGTTTAGACCACACTTTAAGCACTGCGCACATTTCTGGTCACCTTATTGCAAAATGAATTATAGAAGCAGTATAGCATGAGAAAAAAATTACAAGGATGATACTAGAACTGAGCGAGTACATCAATTTGGAAAGAGTTAACAGCCTTGGCTCTTTACTATAAAGAAGAGAAGACTGAAAGTTGACATGATACAGGTCTTTGAGTTATGAAAGGGTTTGATGAGATTTGATCAAGGGAATAGGTAGGTATGTGCATGAGGGAGAAAAGAATAGAAAGATTTGCTGATAGGGTCAGATGAAATAAGGTAGGAGAATACTTGTGTGAAGCATAAACATTGGCATTGACCAGTTGGGTTGAATGGCCTGTTTCCGAAAGCTACGCAGCACTGACTTTTAGCAAAGTTCTATTTAGACTACTTCCTCTTAAACTGGCTCTTGGAAAAAGCATCTTTTTCATTAAACCATTAGGTGGGAGCTGCACATAGCTATATTTGCAGTAAAGTATGTAGTACCTTTTAGGTGTTATGTTGCGGGGAGACAGTGATGTAATGGTAATACTATTGGACTAGTAATCCAGAGGCCCAGGCTAATACTCTGGGGAAATGCGTTCAGATACCACTACTGCAGCTGGTGGAATTTAAATTCAATTAATAATTCTGGAATATAAAGCTAGTCTCATTAATGCTGACCATGAAACTATCATCAATTGTCGTAAAAACCCATCTGGTTCACTACTGTCCTTCAGGGAAGGAAATCTGCCATCCTTAACTGGTTTGGCCTACATGTGATTCCAGACCCACAGCAATATGGCTGACTCTTAATGGCCCCCTGAAAAGGTGTGGCAAGCCACTCAGTTCAAGGGCAATTAGGGATGGGCAACAGATTGCCAGTGATGCCCAGATCCCATGAAAGAATAAACAAAAGGTGAAACCTATTTCTTTATATAGCTGTGTATATTATATAAAATCAGGGGAAAGAATATTTTTCACCCCAGTATGCATCTCCCCATCCAAGTGGAGTATTTTGTATGTTAAGTACACTTAAAGCCCCGATAGAGCTGTTTGCAAGTGGAAAAAAAGGGCAAAGATTTAAAAATTCCCAACCTTATAATCTTCCCACCATACCTCATGACTGCTGACTGTTTTGTAACTTATCTGAACACCCTGCTATTTTACCACTGACACCTGCAGACAGCTGGGCTCCAGGACCAGTTGTGACTAATATCCATTGAGTTTTGCTGACGGGCTGATTAGTCACTCTGGCAGACAGATGAACTGTTTTGGCAGATAATCCTGATTTATCATCAGGGTCGAGGGCTATTCATACATTATACAGGATGTCGAATACTGCTGTACCACCCAGCCACTCCCTCCCCCTTTCCAGGACTTGACATCTGGGCGCAAGAGGGAATAAACTCAGTTACCAATTTATTCGACTTGCAAGAAGCGTCTGGCCACAAAATAATTAAAAAGCTGTGAATCGGCTGCGACTGGTGCCTCAGAGACCCCCCCCCCCCCCCCCCCCTTTATTATGAAAAAAAATCACAATTGCGGCAATAGATAATAGTCGCACATTGCAATTAAACAGTGGCGGTGACAGGGGAGAAGAGATGCGCTGAGTTAATGAGCTTTCTTGCAGCTTGTGCACCGCACCCTCTGAAGTAGGAAAGTGATTAAAGCGTAAAGATAATTATAGATTAAGTGAAAATTTCTCCCAGAGGACATCTCAATATAAACAATAACTGTTGCAGGAATCCCACGTGGACTCGCTCTTGAACATGCTTCGCTCAAGTGTCATGTTTCAGCAACATCATGTTAGTAGAAGGTTGAGTCTCCTGTTTACTCCAGTAATTCGTTACAACATTGGTGGATCTTTCCCCCAACAACATTTTCCTGGTGATGCAGTGCTGGGTGCATACAATTGTAGGAACTTGTTCTATTCAGTTACGTGTTGCTTTCCAAAAGCCTGTGTAACCCTGCTACAATACAGGATCAGCATTCAGATGTTTTGATGGTATAGCATTCATATATTACCATTAAAACATAACCAAATTAGAGCACTATAGCACTAGATAGAGTAATTTATGCGCAATGTAATTTGACTTCAGAAAAGGAATTTTATAGGAAATCAATTGTGTGATATACTGTGAAGTGTGTGACAGTAAGGTAGAACATATTTAGGAAAAAGAGCACATGAAAAGGTTACTTTACAGCAACCTACTAACAGTGCAGTCAAATTACATCCTTTGCACCAGTCTATGGATCAGTTGTAATTAAAACTTAAAGCAATATGTGGAATTTATTTAATTCCTATAATAGGTCATGCTGTAACAGGTTGATCATAAGCTTTTCCAATTCTTTGAGAAGCCATCTTTCTCCCTCTTCATCGATTCCACCCATCCCCAACAATCAGTAGATCGCCTGGCGTCATTATAAAACAGTGTTGGTTAAAGGCAGCTGAAGTGGAAATGTAAAGCCGCACATTAAAATGTTACTGTGAAGGTCGCCCACCATATGGTACATATAACCTAAAGGATTTGACGGTACTTCAGCATCCCTGACACTGAGTGTTCAGATCCCTATCAAGGCAAGTCTTGAAACTTAATTCAATAAATCTAGGAACTTGTTGCTAGTCCCAGGAAAAAACTGACCAAGAAAATTTTCTGGATATTCGGTGGCAGTTAACTATTCTTCATTATTTATGAATTAACTTCAGGAAGGAAAACTGTTGGCCCTCCCTGGTCTGGCCTATGCGTGACTCCAATCCCACATTACATGTTGACTTTTAATGCCCTCTGAAGTGGCCTAACAAATTAATTCTTAAACCTATTGGTTCTCTGCCTTCTTAGGGAAACTAGGTGCAAAAAATATTCCAAGAACAAATGGAAAAAAATGTGACCGCTTCTGACTGTTGTCCTTTAGGCTGTGCAGTTCCTGCCTGTGTTTCATATTAGGATTATAATTTGGTGTATGATGGTCTTAGTATTGCTTTGTATCTCATCACTCTGTGACACAGTATCTTGATGCCCCAGCCTAATGCCACATACCGCCATGTCTTAATTTTTTTTAGACAAGATCCATGGCAGCAGCAAATGAATGAAAAGAACTCCAAGTTATACATAACAACTGACTGACAGAATTCACTTGCTTTGATGGTTATTTACTGAACCAGGCGGGTTGAATAATACGGGGTAGGGGGCCGGACACCAGCACACACCACCCCCTCCCCCCCACCCTCTGCTCCATGCCACCCCGCCCCACAGCCATTACATGCAGGTGGGACTTGAGCCCTTCACTGGTGAGGAACTCCTGCCCTCTGGATCTGCCAGCCAATCCGATTGGCCGACAGATCCATCAGTCCCGGCAGCGCCAAGGGCGCGTTAGTGATTACTGTCAAGACTGCACCGAAGAAGGCCCATGGATCCCTGGAACTGGTAAGGTCTGAGCCTTGAGCAGGGAGGGTTTTGGATGGTCAGGGAAGGGGGCAGCATTGAATTCAATAAAAAAAATCTAGAATTAAAAGGCTAATGATGACCATGAAACCATTGTCGATTGTCATAAAAACTCATCTGGTTCACTAATGTCCTTAAGGGAAGGAAATCTGCTGTCCTTACCTGGTCTGGCCTACATGTGACTCCAGACCCACAGTAATGGCCTCTTAATGGCCCTCTGAAATGGTGTGGCAAGCCACTCAGTTCAAGGGCAATTAGGGATGGGCAACAGATTGTCAGTGACGCCCACATCCCGTGAAAGAATAAACAAAAGGGGAAACCTATTCCCTTTGAAATGGCCTAACAAACCATTCAGTTCTCAAGGACAATGAGGTATGGGCAGTAAATGCTGGCCCAGCTAGCGACGCCCACATCCCATGAATGAATAAAAAATAAGGGGGAGCTTTGGATTTAAGTCTGAGGGTGTTTAGGAAGAAAGGGAGCTCAATCTGAGGGGTGGGGTGGGGAGAAGGCGGAGGCCCCCCCCCCCCCCCCCCCCCCCCCCAAATAAAAAAACACATCCGCCAGGGGCACATAAAATGCAACGCAAGGTCTCCATCTTTGGAATGCAGAAGAGGAAAAGAAGTGAAAAATACCCTTGGATGTTCCAGGATGCATGATTCAACTGGACCATCTTACAAAGCATGTTAATCCCAACAAATACCCAAACTCAATGTCGTAACATTGATAACCCACATAACAGGAGGTTCAGTAGTCCAGTCATCAGTCAGTGCTTCCATTTGGTGACCAAATAGGGAATAAATAATACTTGAATTTGTATAGCACTTTGTCAAATGTCCTATTAGAACTACAAAGTAGGCAAATGTAGCATCTATTCTGCACCTCCAAAGTTGCACAAACATCACGGGGTGTATTATTAATTACTCTTCCTTTGGTAGCAACTCGTTCAGGAAGGATTGTTGGCTCAAGGGGCAAATTTAAATTTTTCAGATAGTGCCATAGGATATTTAATGTCCATCAGAAGAGGTAGATGAGACTTAGTTTAACTTCCTAATTCAAGATTGACACACTGGATAACACAGCACTCTATCACTCGTTCACTGGATTGTCAATGTAGACTGAGCTGATGTGGGACTACAATCCATAACCATCTGATGCACAGGTGAGGTAGGTACTTTGTGGGTCCAGTTAACTCAATTTTTGTTGAATATTCATGAAGCTTAGAGACTGAAAGTAAGTTGAAGATTTTATTTTCGTTGCAATTTGGGGGAAAATGTGAGTTAAATGCCCTCATTGACTATTGAAGGACACTTTGGCCCTGTGTCATCTCAACACTTTTCGGTCCATTTTGCAATCTTTCTTGAGCTTCCTCTAAACCTGTATGAAAATATTTTCATCTTTTGCAGGGAAGAAGACAAGACTATATTTGATTATTGTAGAGAGAACAACATTGACCATATTTTAAAAGCTCTCGTATCCAAGAATGTGGATGTTAACCTGAAGGATGAGGAGGTATGTTCTTCAGTGGCAATGACTTTGCTTCATTGGCTATATTGAACAAAATGTTGATCCATTTGACATATTTCACTAAAATATTTAAATTCTCAATGGCTTGTTCACTTAATAGAAATTCACATCAAAACATGCATCTGTTGTGTAACAAGTTTGTTTTTATATTTGGCCATAATAAAGCATATTTTCCTCTGTTTAATGAGTACAAGCATGAATATAGAAAGGACAAATATAGTTTTGCACTAACGCTATATATTATTCATGTGGCTGGGGAAGCAGTTATAATTCAATGTCGAGGTTAACAATCCGCTCAGCTGATGCAGTGCGAATTGTGATGCCACCAGGAATGGATCTCCTGGGGCAGAAGTTCAATATGTGGGCAATGGTCTGACTGAGATGACCACAGTCACAATCTGAGCTGTTCCTCATGTTACATGAACACTGACCTTTCTCCAATATTAGTACCTGGACAGAAAAGCCCAGTGACGCATTAAAAAAAATAATGAGCTGAAATATAGTCTTAAGTTCGACTTAAGTTTTCTTCGCTCATCTGCTTCATGAATCAGAGAAGATCTGTTTTTTTCTGTTTAAAGTCAATTCTGGTTGATATCTATAATCATGTAAGTGATTTGTGAATTGCAGTTAGTTTTTTTAATTTAAAAAAATGTTGCTGGCTTCGTTATAAAACAATGGAAATGATTTTCTTCTGAACATTGGCACACTCATTAAAATCAAGGAAGAACAAAAGAAAGAAATCACTTGCATATGGATCCCCCATGCATGTGCTTGGCCTTCTGAAGAGCAAAATCTAGCTTTGACGGTGAGTACAGATCAAGCCTTAAAGCTTGAGTTTTTCAAAGCTGTTGGCCAATTCTTTGAAGCAACTGAGTCCATGCTCTGAAAATAAAATAATTTAAACTCCAACTCCTTTTCAATGAAGGGCCAGTGGGTGATCCAATATTTGTACTTCTTGTAGAGTTGAGTGGAGCCTCTGTCAAATACTCCTTTCTATCAGAAAGTGTTGCTGAATCCCAGGAGAAGTTTTTGAGTGTGTGTACAGTGCCCTTCCTTCTCCGCTTGTCAACAATGGAGAGCACAGTCTAACTGCAATAGCCCAAAATAGCACTGCTAAAATGCTGTTTTTATTGGTTGGAGCAGTATAGTGATAATAAAACCACGGCTTAAAATCACCAAAAAAAAGTTGTTGCTTCATAGTAGCACTTATGGTTGATTATGTAAGTGTCTCTCTTAGAATTTCACTGTGAGATTTGATGAGCGGAGAACATTTTAGGCTATTTTCTGACTCACGTTGGCTAGACATGAACAGTAGAGGGCAGCATCCTGTTGCAACAAATCAAAGCAAGCTAATACTGTCAGTGTGCAAACCTCTACTCCTCTCTTCTCCCCCATGCTCTGCAACCCTTCTTAAAAGAGAATGAAATTTGTCACACACTTGAACAGCTGAAGTCTTTACACATTCATGGATTGAGACACACAGAATTCAGCAGGGTTCATTTGAAAACACCGATCAAATATCTGCCTTTTCAACCATAACAACTCTTTCACTCTTTGACTGATGTAATTTCAGCAACTGCTTGAATTTGCATCATGCTGTGGTATTGAAATTGTGTGTTAACCTCAGACAAATATGACATGTGATCGCCAATAGTATTAGATAGTATTAGTCTGTATTTTGATTTGCACAGGTTGCTTTACTTTGACTATGGGATGGTTTGTGAATGAATGACAGGTGAATTTAGATGCACCTCAGTAGGAATTCTAGCTAGTTTTTAAGATAATTATGCACACTTAACTGACAAAATCAGCATTCAATGACAACTAGAATTGCAAGCTCTTGCAGAATCAAAATGGCCCAACTGAACTAGCCGAAGGGACGATAAGGAGCAAAGCTACCAGATTTTTGTGGATGAAGCATTTTAGTTATTCCGTGAAGAAAGTCAAACATAGTCCCTTATGTGCTGGGTGAGGTGGCTGCTTTGTCTGAGTCTCGGTCTAACAGCCTGTCTCATTTTTCCTTCCTGATTTGTGTAATCTAATTATCTTGTCCTTTTGAACCTAACCAGATCCATCACCTCGTGCTTACTATGGATTTGACTAAGTTCATCCCTTGCTGCATAGTTAAAATGCAGCTGGTTGATGATAGGTTTCATCACAGCCCTGCACCTTCCTGTCCATTCCAATATTTCAGCCCTTTTTCCTTTGTAAGTTGGCCCTTTCCCACGTTTCTCGATCCCTAGTCATAGCCTACTTGGCTCAGTTAATTTTCTTCATAAATTGGAGTTTGCATGTCAGGACAGGGAGGAAACGTACTGGCAAAGTGAAATGTGCAAACAACATGAAAAACGCACTGATGGATTATGGATGTCCTATTTGGTCAAATGCTGCCTTGATGCCAAGGAAAGTCACTCCTCACTTCACCTCTGGAATTCGACTCTTTGTCTATGTTTGGAGCACGGCTGTAATGTGTTCTAGAGCTGAATGATCTTGGTGTTCCCCAAACTGAGCATTGGTGAGTAAGTGTCACTTGAGGGCACTGTTGGCAACTCCATCCATCTCTCTGCTGATGACTGGGAGTAGGTTGATGGGACAGTAATTGGTTGGCTTGGGTTTCTCCTGTGCTACATAACAATAGCGACTGCTGTTCAAAAGTAATTCCTTGGCTCTGACATGTTTTGGGAGTATCTTGGGAATGTGATAAATTGAACTTCTTTTGCTTTCAGATATCACTCCAGATCAATTCAATTACATCTTACACATTACCTCTGGAATATTCTTTGGTTAAATTCTGGAGCCCTTTCCAGATAGAATTAATTTATATTTGAGAGTGACATACCCTATTTTAATTTTTGTTCATTACTTGGGTTGCCTACTGTATGACTGTCCTGACTTGGCTGCCTGAGCACACTGATACTCTTGATACCAGCTATTAAGAGGAGCGTTTTGGGCTGATGTCCCCTTTTTGTCTGAAAACGCCTGTATTCTTAGGACTGCTGAGACTGTTGGACTGTGATGGTAGGTGTTTTAGTGGCTTCTTCGTACCACTCTGTGTTGTGCCTCCAACACATTACTATAGGGTGGAATGTGTTAAATGAAATACCCGTGTTCCACTTCAACACTGATGCTATTTGATCCTGAAATTAAATGCAAGGATAGAGCCTGCAGAGGGAAGCTGCTCCAAAGTCAAGTCAACCTGTATGAAAGCAAAAACTCACCAAATAATCCACCAAATCTTTCTCCATTTCCGCTTTTGTCAAGATTATCATCTCTCATCTCTTCAATATACTAATGACTGTTCTGTTACTATGCACAAAATTAATAAGGCTGCTCTCAGCTGTAATCATGCTTCTTTAAAACAAGCATAGAAAGACATATTTAAAGTCGTAGGATCCAGTTTTCAATTAATATGCTCAGCAATTTTGTGCACTATGCTGCAGTGACTCCTGGGATATTGTGCTGGATTCTTATTGCTTTTAACACGTTGTCACACCAGTCTTAAACCATGGATGATCCTACCAGCTCTCTGAACAGCAAGGCTACATTCCAAGTGTACCTATGAATTCCAAAGCCACATGGGCAATTATAGTGGGATGAATGTGGCACTAAATGTCAAAAATTATGGGAATGGACCCTTGCAAAACCTATCACTTTTCAGAACCCATATTAATGTGCTTTATGTTGTTTTGTAATTATGACAGCACAGATTTGATATGTGAGTGCCCATTCATACTAAATAACTGCACATTACTTTGCCTTCCATAGGGAAGAGCCCTGCTACATTGGGCATGTGACCGAGGACATAAAGATCTGGTTGACATGTTACTCCAACAAAAAGCTGAAATCAACAGTCAGGTGAGCTGACCTGCTACTGCCAAATGATCTTTATATTATTTCTTATAGTTGTGGTTGCAGTTTATTTGACTAATGTGGCTTTTTTAAAACAGAAGTGTGCACGTGAAAGCATATGATTTATTTTCCCTATTACAGCTTACATCAGTATTGCAAGAACAATAGCAGTAGGATGAATCTTGAAGCCTCATTGCTATATAAACCTACAATATTGTTCTGCAAATTGAAAGTAGTTTAATAAGATAAAACAGCAAAAGCACCCCTGGCCCATCATCATTTAAAGGACAGTGTAACACTTTTCTTGTAATACTTTGAGTATTTTTGCTGTTCTTTTAGCTCTTGGTATAATAAAGCATTGCATTTAAAAATAATTGTGCATGGTTTCTACTAACTTGAAATATAAATAGATCTGAAAAAGTAGAACATTTGGTATGAATAGTGGTGAATTATTGGGTTGCTTCCCTTCTAGGGTAAACACATCTAATTACTCTACACTTGGGAAATTAACCCATTAAACACCTCTGCGGGCGCAACACCTCCATTGTTGGTATTTCCATTCTCTCGAGAGACAATGATTCACATGACTGAAAATTCTAAAAAAAATGCTAAGCTAGTGATGCAGAAATATTTACCCTGCACTTCTGATTTCTGGCATCAACTTGAATCCTGGAGAAACAATCCCCATAGTATCAAAGAGGTGCTGCACCAGTAGATGGTACATCCAATTTTTAGTAACGTATGCGAATGTGCCATTATTTGTTCTCGTAGGTGACGCTTGGGGGCAACAGCTGTTTCAGTTTGTTAATATTTATTTGTTCCTGGTATGTGGACAATGCTGGTATGGTCACACTTACTGTCCATTCCTTATTTTGATTGTTTATATAAGATCACTTCAGAGGATATTAAGAGTCAAGTGTACTTAATGTGATCACACTTATTGTATCCACCACACTGGAAGTGACCTGTTACCAGGGTGCTAATCTGCTTGTGCAATTGCACTATTATGATAGGAGTTGACATTTACCAGTAATGGTCTGATTTTACTTCCTGCTACAGGGAGTGTGATAACTGCTTATTACTCAGTGTCTTCTTAATAATTCAGCTTTCAGTGATGTGGAGTTCCAGTCTACACCCCTTTTTAAAAAGGTGTTGTCAGAAGAGAATAAACAATTGAATTACGCTTTTAATATGCATTTTTAGCCTTGTGGACATGGACAGGTGCTTTACTTGGGTTGAAAACAATGATTATTTTATACCTAGCATCTTATTTTCATTTTAAGTTGGTGGACTGCTTGTTCTTGTCCTGCTACATTACTGGTTCCGAGTCCTGCTACAGAGATTGGCCTCCATGCATTGCAGTTTGTAGCAACTGCATACTTTTCTATTTGTTAGGGAATATCACAAGGTACGTTTGGATGAAGAAGTGTGTTTGATTTCAAACTTACTGGGTTCTCAATGCAGTATCTATCTCTGTTTTAACTGGGTCTAGTGCTCTGATTCCTGTCATAAACTGATCAGAGCTGTAAACTCTTGTCTTACTACCTTTGCATATCTGAAAGCATTGTTACTTTCTCTAACCTGTATTTTCCATGCCCTGCAGTGACCTCTCTGAGATGACTCCTTTCAATAGTCTTTCCTCATAGGTCATCCCTCTATCTCTATACAGGCCATGCCAGTTAGTTAGGAGTGCTTCTGCTGCCATGTTTTCTGGCCAACTCTGATGAGAAATTTTACATTGGAGGATGAGCTGTCGATACTGCTGAAATCTGCTTACTTTGATACTGAGGCCCATCTCCTACAGCAGTGATCCCATTAGATTCACATAAGAGTTCACTCCAATGGCAGTAGACATGTTGGTACCAAAATGCTAATCTTAATGTATATTAAATTAATCTTGACCATCTGTCACTGAAAGATTTTTTTTTCTGAGGAGAGTTTAAAATATATAGAGGATAATTTGAGAGGGGCTGGTGCGCAGGAAGTCCTTTCATTTGTGTGAAATACTTTTCCATTTTGCAGCACTTAAGGGTTGGAGCTGTTTCTTTCATATTTGTGCAGGATCATCCCTCGGGATTAGTTTTCCTATTTTGCGAAGTTTTGATTAAATTTACCATTTTTTGAGTTGCAAAATGAAATGTTGTTAAATTCTTTGTGACGTGCATACCCAGCTATCTGGTTGGAGTCAGGTCACATTCCATTGCTGGCCACAGGTGTGAATGGGGTATTAACTACAATTATCACAGCAACCAATTACTCTGATAATGTTGTTTAGTTGGACAATGTCACTTCAGCCTTTTGTTGACATGTTAAACCCTCTTCACAAATTGTCATTTATTGGAAATCCTGGCAACAAGGTGGAGCATTCCAAATTGTAAATGGGAACCAAGATGCATTTCTTTACCTTCCTTTGTAAATGGGAAGATGATTGAAAACAAAGTGCCAAGATTTAAATGAATCTTTTTGTGCAAGAAATTCAATTTATTTTTAGCCTCTTGAGATTTTTTGTGTGCTATCTTTTTGAGGCACAGAAAATCATCTGTAATTAGGAGAGGTGTGTTAATGTGATCCTGGCCTAATCGAGTGTAACATTACAGTTTTATGAAATTGCTTTATTTCTAATGTGGATCTTGCAGACCAAAACTAAAACATTTTCCTTCCTGTGGCCAATGGCCTGTCTTGATTTGGCACCAACTCCAACATGGCAACCAGAGCTAAGCAGAAACTTGCATCATAGTTGTGAAATTACCTGCATATAAATTAAATTTGTGTACTATTGGAGTTGGTGGGTGGGGGATTGGTGTGGAGGAAGTAAAGGACAATAAAAGGCAGGTTTTACTCAGTGGCATAAAGAAATAAAGCTACTGCCACGTTTGGGGGACATTTGACCTGAATTTAGTAATAATTATGAGGATCTTTTTTTCTGACGTGCTGGGCGCCTGGTGGCTCCTGATGCCCTTGAGCAGTTCAGTGCATCAGCTGAAACACGTTCTGCGTTGGCTATAAATGCTGCAAAACCTTGCTGAGTGCCTGACTTGAATGCATCCTTGCACCATGTTGCAATGATAAATGCATAATTATTCCAACTATTGGGTAGATATGTATTTTGGCTGTTGTTAAGGCACCAACATAAATGTGAGAGCTCAGGGGGAGCTGGGCAGATGGAGATGGTCCATCTTAAAAACTTCACATCTCTGCTGTTGGTCCGATCACTTCAGGCAATGCTGCGAAGCAAAATGAAAATCCAAACTTGATCATGTCTGTGGGGAGGATGAACCACTTTGCAGCATAATGGCAACGTTGTTTAATTTGTTTGTTGTTTCTTGGGGCACAAAACACTTTGCTGTGGATTACACAAGGGATCTCAATCAGCTGAACAGTACCACAGCGATTTTATATGCTGTGGAGGTACGGATACTGAACGAAACATTACATGAATGGTCTTAGTCACAGTTTACGTTGACCTGAGGGACAGATTGATATAGGAGGCTTGATGAGATAAATTGCAAAGCTTTGGACAGGTGAAACCATGATTGGGTTTCATAAGCTTGCAGGTTGGGGGGGAAGGGGACAATAAGGTTTGTACAGTTTTGAGGCCTTTGGATGAATTTCAGTATGTCTTGCAGTAATTCATTGGGGATGCAGCTATGATAAATAATGTGTATGATGTCAGCTTTGGTGCTTGGAAAGACCAAGATGGGAAGGTTCAGAGAGAATAGTATTTTCACAAATCAACTTCCGAGGCATGTAGTAACTGGCGTCCCCAATGTTAATAATAGCCAGTATGACGCCCAATTTTTTTAAAAATCAAAAGAAGTACCTATAATGATCATGTAGCTTGCTCTAATTTGATTAGTACGGCAAAGTTTACGTTTGCCCTTGTGGTTCAAAACTAGAGATTTCCAGAGGCTGCTGAACCAATTGAAAAATAGTTTAAGGTGGGACTGAATCCATGTCACAAGACTGTTCAATATTTGCTGTTAGATATTTTAAATTAAATTTAGCTGCAAAAAATCCCTAGAAAATCATATTTTCCCCTTATCATTGTCATGTGAACTATGACACACAGACTTTATATTAAAAAAATGCTATATTTTTAAGGGCTGGAAGTTTGTAACTTTTCAAAATCAAAGTGCACTACTTCTATCAGAGAATATGTGTACAGTAAGATTTTCTGCTAGTTTCTAGTTTGTTGTGAGAGTGCCAAAATACTCTAATGCACAGCTTTTTATGGTCATATATATTTATATTTGTACAGAAATACCCCTTTCAGAGTGAAAGACGTTGAGATTTAAATCAATTATTAGCCTATGTAAGCCAGCAGTATAATGGGTCATTAGGTATAGAGTAGGGTGTGTTCTGCTGTAAGATAAATGTGGGAAGGGTTAAGCACAGCAAAAAAGTGTAATTTGTTAAATTACCTGTGTGATTTGCAGTGGTATTGTCTGATGTTCTTTATCTGCTACAGGTGTACACAGGACAAAAAGTTCAGATGTGAAAACAGCAGCTATTCAGAAACATGAAACAGGACACCAATAGTACATTGGCCTTTTTATACATCAGTGCACTCCCTTTGAAAAATAGCCTGAGGTCAACAACTTTACCTTAATTCGCAGAGATTTAGGGTGGACTGGCTTCATGCAGCACTGGACCAATTTATAGAATACAATTGGATCCAAATGAACTGCCTTGTTTTTCATTGCTAGTTTGTTCCTTGAAATTGATGGCTTCCTTGTTCAAGCCTTGTTCCATTTGCATTTTTCAAAAAATGTTTCTATTAAAGAAGAGTACCCTAAGTAACCCTTTTTGTTAGGAATAATGTATAGCTTTAAGTTTAATTTATATTTTGTATTTGGGTGTTACGAAAGGTGAAACCTAGGTTTAGATTCATTTAGAATTTTTTGTGAGCTGGGTACCAGGAAGCCTGCGGCCCTGTTTGCAATAGTGAATTTTTAATGAAGTTTTACAACTCTTGAAGTGAAAAGGTGGATTACCAAGGAGTTAGTAATTTAGTGAAGTTTTAAAAAAGTAGAAAAAAACTGTGCTTTTGCCTAGCTACAGGGGTCCAGAGACACACACAAGGGTGGTCAGTTAGTGTGTGTATCCCAGAGAGTGCAGGCTAAAGGTCTAACCTCTATCATAAGAAATCCTGAAAGCCTGCTGGGGAACTGAATTTAGGGAACTCATGTGTTTGGTCTGAAGTTGAAGTAATAATGAGTTTAGATTGCGGGTTTTGGATGCCTCAGGGAGAGGTACCAGCTGGAGAAAAGCATCTGGTGAATGCTCAGAAGTTTGTCAGAAGAAAACTGTTTGAAACTTAGCTAACCGAAGCAAGAAACCTTGGTGTTGAGACGGTGGTAAATCTTCACTGGGGTCTTGTATCTGTAAGGGTAGCTGGGATAAAAGGAATAGTGAGAGTTTGAATCATTTTCTGGTGTCTGTACTGAAATCTTTCCAACCTTTTTGTTTAGTATAATATAGTTCATTTTTCTTGTTTAATAAATGTTTTATTCTTTGTGTTTACAGTATGTTGGCAGATCTTGTGAATATGTTCAGTAACTGACCTCCACAGTTTCTAAAAAAGCAAAGTTAGGATCCACCAAGCCAGGTTTCACTCTGGGATCTGACTTGCCTGGTCTTAACATCAGCTGGGATCATAACATCTTGGTGACCATCCTTCTCTGATTTCTGTCCATTTTGAAATGTACATCTTTTTAAATAGTATATGCTGCTGACATCTTCAGAAGAAGTGAAGTGAAGGGGTTACTGCACACACTAATGTGAAGGAACCTGTTACTACTCCTATTAGCAGAATGACCACTTGTAATTTAACAGTGTGTTTGTTAATTCAGCTTTCTGGCACTGTTGCGTTCAATAACTTGGCTTTAAATGATATCACCAGAAATTTCCTTGAGGCAAAAACACAAATAGCTCTTAAAGTTAATCAATGCTCTTTAACCGTTTTAAAATAGTTGTGAAGATATTCCCTCTTGAAGATCCCTAGGTTCGTGGCAAATTGTGTAATTTGAGAATAACAAAGGACATTTGAACTGATTCAGTACAAATCAATCTGATTTGTACTGAAGCCTCAATTGTACCAAAGCTTGATACCTGGTTGCAGGAAGTGTCAGCTAGAGTTACCATAGTTTTGGGTTTTACAGCAGTGTGTGATATTGGAATGCTGTGACTGAATTAAAGGTGAGAAAATGCAATGGAGTTTGCACTAAATGCAATATGACACCAATGCACCATCTATAAAGGAGTTATGTTCCAAATGTTTGGCTACTGTCACCTATCTGCAATAGTGAATAAGTGAATGCTACCTTCTTCATTCGCTACACACCCTTCCTACCCTTCAATGTTGACTTGAGCACCATGGTGAGCATACAGCTATGCTAACTTGTAGCATCTCTTTATGGAAGTTAACCATGAACCAACAACACTAGATGTGTGAATTGTACCTGAGAATTATGTAGGGCTCGATACTCTTCTGAATGTACTATTATAATTAATCTTGTATGTCACAATATAGGACACTAGCAGATGAAATACCTATATTTTGTTTAGTTTAAGGTCTCTTACTCCACTGTAAAAGAATATGGAAGATTCAGTATTGCTATTAATAAATGAGTATTTAAAAAATAGTGCTTTACCATGCATTACAATGTTGACCTATTAGATGGCTCCTTTCATAATTTGAAGAACATATGTAGATGTGCAGATCTTACTGTGGTATGGCAACACGTGAAAATATCTTTTATTCCTTAATATTAGAATTATTTAATCTATGAACTAACTGAGTAGGGAGCACAAACCATTTGATAGGATCAACAATAGAAAACGACAGGAACACCAAGAAACTTAATTGCTTTGTACCATTGAGAGAAAAATGCATCTTCTGTTTATGCGAGAGGTAGAAAGTCTATCCTAGCGAGTAATACATAAAGTTGGATAGAATACATCCCTTTTTTAAAACTTCCACACGCAATGTTGATATTTATTTGGAATTCTATGAGCATTGTGCCATTACCTCTCAGCACTAAAGAACCATAGCAAAACTGAACTCAGTCAAGAAGAAAACCCTCCCATAGCTAGAGTCATACCTGGCATAAAAGAAGATATTTGGCCAGCATAGCTCCAGGACATGGCTGTCAGTGAGTGTTGCTCCAGGAGAGTATCCCCAGCTGTTCCTTCAAAAACCTTCTCTTTCTTATAAGGTTAGGAGTGGACCTGTTTATGAAGATTGCAATGTTCAGCTGCATTCACGATTCCTCTGATAATGAAGCAGCCCATCACAGCCTGCAACAGAATATGGACAACATGTGGCCTTGCGTTGATAAGTGGCATGTAATGATCACCTCGCACAACAAAGGTCCAGCTACCTCTCCCTAACTTTCAATGGTCCTACCATTGGCAAGTCCCTCACCATCAACACCTTGGAGTTCGCAATGACCAGAAGCTTAACTGGAATAGCCATATCAACACAGACACTAAAGAGCAGAGCATAGGCTAGGTAGTCTGTTAGTTGGGTCATATTTATTCTACGAGCATTGTGCCATTACCGCTCGGCACTAAAGAACCATAGCAAAACTGAACTAAGTGATAGTTAAGAAGAAAATCCTCCACCTGGCTCAGAAGAAGGTGGTCAGCCATCACAGCCCCAGGACAAGGCTGTCAGCGAGTGTTCCTGATGTCTCAAAGCATCTCCAGCATCCACAAGCCAGAATGTGATAGAATGTTCGTATTTATTCCTTCGCTGGCTAGGCCAGCATTCATTGCCCATCCTCAGTTGCCCTTGAGAAGGTGGTGGTGAGCCCCCTCCCTGAACTGCTGCAGTCCATCTGTTGTGGGTACACCCACAGTGTTGTTGGGCAGGGAGTCCCAGGATTTTGATCCAGTGATAGGGAAGGAACAGTGATATAGGTCCGAGTCAGGACGGTGTGTGGTTTACAGGGGAGCTTGCAGGCGGTGGTGTTCCCATGCATCTGCTGCCCTTGTCATTCTAGGTGGTTCATTATTTCCGGTGCCTAAGTTGATGCTGGGTGGTCCATCCGGTTTCATTCCTTTTTGACTTGATAGCAGTTTGGTACAACTGAATGAGTGGTTTCCTAGGCCATTTCAGAGGGCAGTTAAGAGTTCGTCACATTGCTGTGGCTCTGCAGTCACATCTAGGCCAGACCAAGCAACAACAGCAGATTTCCTTCCCCTAAAGGACATTAGTGAACCAGATGGGTTTTTACAACAATGAACAATAGTTTCAACAAGCTTTTGTAATTCCAGATTAATTAATTAATTGAATTTATGTCTCTTTTCATTCTCAATCACTAGATTCTTATTGTACTGAATATTTTAGCCATTGTTGAGAAGTTGTTTATTTTATCTTTATTTCTCCTTGAGCTAGTTACAATTGCCATGTCTCATACATACGTTTCGGTTCAGCCTGAAGCTTAATTAGATGAATGAAACTGTTCACTGAGGAGTGCCGTCATGAATTTAACATCTTTAGCAGGTTAGGTTGCTTTTTCATAAGTATTCCTCCAATATTCTTGCCTAAAAAGGAATGAAAGCTCCTTACGTGCAGGCTCAGCAAGTTCCCTCTCCAGGCTCTGCAGTTTCCATCTTGATACCAAAGCACCTACCTTCATACAGCACAGTGTGCCAGAACTGAACTGTTCATATGCTAAGTCAAGGTGTACCCTTCTGTAACTATCCTGTAATTTAGTTTAAACTGTAATGTTAACTATGAGACAAGATCCTTAATATCCAGAAGCGGTGCTTGAAACTTGTGCTGAGTATGTACCAAAAGGAAACCACATTTTGATTATTTTTGCCCTGTATATATAGAATATGCTACTGTTCTAATGGCTATGTCGATCCTTGTTTAATATTATGAACATTATGCCTACTCCCATGAATGATTTTATGCAGCTTTAGATTTATTAGAAATTGATATTGGCAGAAAAAAATCCAGTTTTTCAATTAAATACTTGAATGTATAATTTCTCAAGATACTTTCTGTGTTTGTTGCCACCAAAGCTTTATTTATTATTAAAATAACATGATCCATGAGCTGCTCTTTCCATGACTCCTATGTTTGCTAATTATAATTGCTATAGCCAGAGAGAGCTGGGGAGTTAGTGAGGCAGTCTATTGGATTGAAATTCATAACTTAATTGAGGTCAGAGTCCAGAGCTCAGAGAACAAAAGTCTTAACTGGGACATGGCTGATCAATAGTAATAAATATCTGGCTTCGCTACAAGCAGTTTATTGTGAGGGATTAGCACAGTCTGTGGAGATTGAGAAACAGGGACTGGGAACTAACTGAGCTGCCAGACATTCATTAGCATGATTGGTGGGATCTGTGCTTCCTTTTAGCTGCTCTGCTGGGAGATGCACAACAAAAAAATAAGAATGACTGGGACTCCAATATGAAGGCCTTTCTTTCATGGTATTTTTCCCTTGGGCCAAATTTTTTGTTTCCTTCCAACACATCCCTACTGGTCCGCACACCAGAAACCATCTCATCATTAATGATATTAATATCCTTTTGGACCCTCTGCTGAGCTCGAAGCCAAACTTTGGGAAATGCCTATCTCCTTTAACGGAAGGCGTTAGATTCCTGGGACATTTGGACTCTTTCTGGGGGATGTGGTACGTGTACAAGTTGGACAACTTACGTCTGACAGGAACCAGACCAACATCCTTGTGGGGAGGTTTGCTAATGCTGCTGGGGTGGATTTAAACTAAATTGGCAGGTGGGTGGGACCCTGAAAATTAGTTCAGAAAGGAGAGAAGCTGAGATTGAATTAGAAGTTAAAACACTAGTAAGTGAGTCTGGGTGGCAGAGGAAACATATATTAACTGGGATAATATCCAAGGATATACATCCTATCAAAAAGATAGGCAGGTTGGCAGAGGGGGTGGGGTTGCTTTGTTAGTAAGAAATGAAATTAAATCAATAGCAAGAAACAACGTAGGGTCAGATGATGTAGAATCTGCGTGGGTAGAGTTGAGGAATCGCAAAGGTAAAAAAACCATAATGGGAGTTATGTACAGGCATCCGAACAGTAGTCAGGATGTGGGGCACAAGATACACCAGGAGATAGAAAAGGCATGTAAGAAAGGCAAGGTTACAGTGATCATGGGGGATTTCAATATGCAGGTAGACTGGGAAAATCAGGTTGGTAGTGGACCCCAAGAAAAGGAATTTGTGGAATGTCTACAAGATGGCTTTTTGGAACAGCTTGTGGTGGAGCCCACTAGGGAACAGGCAATTCTAGACTTGGTGATGTGTAATGAGGCAGATTTGATAAGGGAGCTTAAGGTGAAGGAACCCTTAGGAGGAAGCGACCATAATATGATAGAATTTACCCTGCAATTTGAGAGGAAAAAGCTGGAATCAGATGTAACGGCATTACCGTTGAATAAAGGCAACTACAGAGGCATGAGGTAGCTGCTGGCCAGAATTGACTGGGAGATGAGCCTAGCAGGAAAGACAGTGGAACAGCAATGGCAGGAGTTTCTGGGAGTAATTTGGGAGACACAGCAAAAATTCATCCCTAGGAAGAAGAAGCATACTAAAGGGAGGACGAGGCAACCATGGCTGACAAGGGAAGTCAGGGACAGCATAAAAGCTAAAGAGAAAGCATACAATGCGGCAAAAGCAGTGGGAAACCAGGGTATTGGGAAGCCTATAAAGACCAACAGAGGACAACTAAAAAAGAAATAAGGAGGGAGAAGATTAAATATGAAGGTAAACTAGCCAGTAATATAAAAGAAGATTGCAAGAGTGTTTTTAGATATATAAAGGGTAAGAGAGAGGCAAAAGTGGACATTGGGCAGCTGGAAAATGACGCTGGAGAAGTAGTAGTGGGGAACAAAGAAATGGCGGAGGAACTGAATAGCTGGAAGACACGAGTAACATCCCCAAAGTTCAAGAGAGTCGGGGGGCAGAGGTGAATATGGTGGCCATTACCAAGGAGAAGGTGCTAGGAAAACTGAAAGGTCTGAAGGTGGATAAATCACCTGGACCAGATGGATTACACCCCAGAGTTCTGAAGGAGATAGCTGAAGAGATAGTAGAGGCATTAGTGGTGATCTTTCAGGAATCACTGGAGTCGGGGAGGGTCCCAGAGGACTGGAAAATCGCTAATGTAACCCCCCTGTTTAAGAAGGGAGTGAGGCAAAAGACAGGAAATTACAGGCCGATTGGCCTGACCTCGGTCGTCGGTAAGATTTTAGAGTCCATTATTAAGGATGAGATTTCAGAATACTTGGAAGTGCATGGTAAAATCGGGCAAAGTCAGCATGGTTTCATCAAGGGGAGGTTATGCCTGATAAATCTGTTAGAATTCTTTGAGGAGGTAACGAGTAGTTTAGACAAAGGAGAGCCAATGGATGTTATCTACTTGGACTTCCAGAAGGCCTTTGACAAGGTGCCGCACAGGAGGTTGCTCAGTAAGATAAGAGCCCATGGTGTTAGAGGCAAGGTACTAGCATGGATAGAAGATTGGCTGTCTGGCAGGAGGCAGAGAGTGGGGATAAAGGAAAGGGGTCCTTCTCAGGATAGCGGCTGGTGACTAATGGAGTTCCGCAGGGGTCAGTGTTGAGACCACAACTTTTCACTTTATACATTAATGATCTAGATGAAGGAACTGAGGGCATCCTGGCTAAGTTTGCAGATGATACAAAGATAGGTGGAGGGACAGGTAGTATTGAGGAGGCGGGGAGGCTGCAGAAGGATTTGGACAGGTTAGGAGAATGGGCAAAGAAGTGGCAGATGGAATACAACGTGGGGGAGTGTGAGGTCATGCACTTTGGTAGGAAGAATAGAGGCATAGACTATTTTCTAAATGGGGAGAGATTTCAGAAATCTGGAGTGCAAAGGGACTTGGGAGTCCTAGTCCAGGATTCTCTTAAGGTTAACTTGCAGGTTGAGTCGGTAGTTAGGAAGGCAAAAGCAATGTTGGCATTTATTTCGAGAGGACTAGAATATAAAAGTAGGGATGTGGTGCCGAGGTTTTATAAGGCTCTGGTCAGACCACATTTAGAATATTGTGAGCAATTTTGCGCTCTGTATCTCAGGAAGGATGTGCTGGCCCTGGAGAGGGTCCAGAGGAGGTTCACTAGAACGATCCCAGGAATGAAAGGCTTAACATATGAGGAACATTTGAGGACTCTGGGTCTATACTCGATGGAGTTCAGAATGATGAGGGGGGATCTGATTGAAACTTAAAGAATACTGAAAGGCCTGGATAGAGTGGACGTGGGGAAAATGTTTCCATTAGTAGGAGAGACTAGGACACGAGGGCACAGCCTCAGAGTAAAGGGAAGACCTTTTAGAACAGAGATGAGGAGAAACTTCTTTAGCCAGAGAGTGATGAATCTATGGAATTCATTGCCACAGAAGGCTGTGGAGGCCAGGTCATTGAGTGTATTTAAGACCGAGATAGATAGGTTCTTGATTGGTAAGGGGAATAAAGGTTACAGGGAGAAGGCGGGAGAATGGAGTTGAGAAACTTATCAGTCATGATTGAATGGCGGAGAAACTTGATGGGTCGAATGGCCTAATTTCTGCTCCTATGTCTGATGGTCTTATGGTCTTAATATTAACTGGGATAGTTTGTGTTCAAGGTGTTCAAGGAGGGAGAAAAATTCTCAAGTTTCATCCAGGAGAACTTTTTTAACCAGTTCGTAGAAAGCCCAACAAGGGAGGGGGCAGTTCTGGACCTATTATTCGGAAATGAGCCCGGAAGGCATATTAGCCAGGGAGCATTTTGGAGATAGTGACCTTAACTCAGTTAGATTTAGGATTGTTATCGAAAACGATAAGGTTGGACCGGGAATAAAAGTTCTAAACTGAGGAAAGGCTAACTTTACTAAGATGTGATACGATTTGGGCCAAGTGGACTGGGAGCAGCTACTTGCAGATAAAACTGTGTCAGAGCAGTGCGAGACATTCAAGGAGGAAATAGCGAGAGTACAGGGCAAGTATGTCCCCATAAAGACAAAGGCGGGGGATCAAGTCCAGAGAACCCTGGATATCAAGGGACATAAAGGTTAGGATTAAGAAAAAAAGAGAAGCTTATGGCAGATACCGAGGGCTCAATACGGCAGAGTCCCTAGAGGAGTACAAGAAGTGCAGGGTGGAGCTTAAAAAGAAAATTAGGAAAGCTAAGGGAGTGCATGTGAAAGCATTTGTGGGTAAAATAAAGGAAAGCCCAAAGGGGTTTTTTAAATATATAAAGAGCAGGGGAATAACTAGGGAAAGAGTAGAGCCAATTAGGGACCACAGAGGTAATGTGTGTGTGGTCCCAGGAGGCATGGATACAGTCCTCAATGAATACTTTGCGTTGGCCTTCAGAATGGAAAAGGATGACGCAGATATAGAAACCAGGGTGGAGGACTTTGAAATATTAGAGGAAATTAACATAGAGAGACAGGAGGTACTAGCGGCCTTAAAAGTGGTTAAACCTGCAGGCCCGGGTGAGATGCAGCACAGGCTGTTGAGGGAGGCAAAGGAAGAGATATCAGGGACCCTGGCAGTAATTTTCAAATCCTCTCTGGCCACAGGTGAGGTGCCAGAGGACTGGAGGACTGCTAATGTTGTCCCATTATTAAAACAGGGGGGAAGGGATAGACCAGGAAATTACAGGCCAGTCAGCCTAACCTCGGTGGTGGGGAAGTTACTAGAAAGAATTCTGAGGGACAGAATATATCTGCACTTGGAGAGACATAGATTAATCAGGGATAGTCAGCATGGATTTGTTATGGGAAGTTCATGTATGACAAATTTGATCAAATTTTTTTGAGGAGGTAACTAGGAGTGTTGATGAAGGTAATGTATTTGATGTGGTCTACTTGGACTTTAGCAAGAGTTTTGATAAGGTCCCTCATGGCAGACTGGTCAAGAAAGTATGAGCCCATGGGATCCAAGGCAAAGTGGCACGTTGGGTCCAAAATTGGCTGAGAGGCAGGAGGCTGAGAAGGTGATGGTAGAGGGATGTTTCTGTGACTGGAAGCATTTTTCCAGTGGGGTTCTGCAGGGCTTGGTGCTGGGGCCCTTGCTGTTTGTGGTGTACATAAATGATTTGGACTTAAATGTAGGGGGCATGATCAAGAAGTTCGCGGGTTACACGAAAATTGGTAAGGTGGTAAATAGTGAGGAGGATAGCTGTAAACTGCAGGAGGATATCAATGGGCTGGTCCGGTGGGCAGAACAGTGGCAAATGGAATTCAGCCCGGAAAAATGTGATGTAATGCAATTGGGGAAGGCTAACAAGGCAAGGGATTAAAATATGAATGGTAGGACCCTGAAAAGTACTGAAGGCCAGAAGGATGTTGATGTGCATAGCCATAGTTCCCTGTAGGTAGCAGAGCAGGTAGATAAGGTGGTTAAGAAGATGTATGGGATACTTGCCTTTATTAGCCAAGGCATAGAATACAAGAGCAGCAGGGAAGTTATACTGAAACTGTATAAAACACTGGTTAGGCCACAACTGGAATAGTCACCACATTATAGGAAGGATATGATTGCACTGGACAGGTTGCAGAGGAGATTTACCAGGTTGCTGCTTGGGCTGGGGTTGTCTTCCTTGGAGCAGCGAAAGTTGAGAGGGGATCTGATATAGGTATATAAGATTATGAGGGACATAGGGTGGATAGGACGGCAATTTCCATTAGAGAGGTCAATAACCAGGGGGCATAGATTTACGGTAAGAAGTAAAAGTAAGAGGAGAGTTGAGAAATTCCTTCACCCAGAGGATGGTGGGAGTCTGGAACTCTCTGCCTGAAAGGGTGGTTGAATCAGAAACTCTCATAACATTTAAGAAGCACTTAAATATCTACTTGCGTTGCCATAACCTTCAGGGCTTTGGGCCAAGCGCTGGAAAATGGGATTAGTGCAGTCAGATATTTGTTGACTGGCACGGACACGATGGGCCGAATGGCCTCCTCCTGTGCTGTAAATGTCTGAGTGGGTCCAAATGTTCTGCTCCGAACAGCTGTTGTCAGCTTATACTTACAAGTGTATATCTTTTTACTAACTGTTCCCCATGCTCATGATTACCATATCATTTACATTCTAAGGGTACATGGTCTGCTTCATGTTTTACACAGAGTGTGCTGTTTTGGGGGTTGATAGGCCAAAGTTTCCCAAGTATACTTGTATAGATTTAGCATAAGCTGAGGGCTGACAAAGCTCTCCACGTATCTATCAGTAATTGGATTTAAATGTAGACTACTGAGGAGGTTTGTTCTCTTAAACGCTAGTGTTACAAATACTCTACTCAATCTTGCTTCTTAATAATAGTTATTATAACAGTCACAGTTCTAAGCATGTTGTTGTAATTCCTCCTGTGTGTGTGCATGTGTGTCTCTGTGTATGTGCCTGTGTGTATGCAATAGAACCATTTTATACAGTATGAAGCTGAGGTAAAAGAATCCATCTGTTTTTACAAGTTATGCTTGAAATACCAGTAGTTTGCCCCTCTATGACCTGCCAAATGCATAATGCAGTGTTAGCGCAATAGATTTGTTACATTTACACCTACTTGGAGCAAATAGGCTGTCTTAATAGTTTTCAAAACTACAAATAACCTGAGGAGCAAATTAAATTAGCAGAACAAAAATATGATCCAAGAGTTCTGTAAATGTCCAGTGGCTCATGTGTCTAATCTACTTGTAATTGTTTTATTCATGATGGTTAGAGTGCAAAACAAAAATAAAATAAAAACGTTGTGCCAAGATGCTTGATAGTAGAAAAGCATAGGGTACAGTATTTCTAAGTATTTAATTTGTTTCCTAAAGAAACAGCCTACAGGTTTCATCTTCATAATTTACTGACTAGATCTAGTTAGGTACCTCAATAAAATAAGACTGGATTCAGTAAATGTTAGATGGAGATGCATCACACGCCCCATGCTTAACAGCTAGTTACCTGATATTGGTGCTTTAGTATGATTTCTGATTTGTAATATTGTCTTGCCACCCCTATCGGTAGAACTTACATTTTCTATGATCTGGAATGCACCTTTTGCTGCTCAATATCTATTAACGATTGTGAGACCCAGAGATTATGCTGGCACTGAAACGTCCTGTACTGCCACATGACTTATCCATTATGGAATATACACTGTGAAGTACTCCATCCAAGCAAAGCACCACTTCAAGCAAATAAATTGGTATATGCCACATTAAGTACACGAATGAACACAATATAGATTTCATATAGATTTCACAGTGTGAACAGTCAATTTTCTTGGTTATGAAAAGTAACAACGATACCACTTCACCATATTGCGATAAAAAGACCCACATTTCTCGCTATTTCAAAGCTAACTGGGCTAGGTTTCTGTTGCTGCCTGCTAGGCCATTGCTCATCTGTGCAGCTTCAGAGAGAGCGAGTGCCAGCCCTTAAGTCTAAAACCTAGGTCAAGGCTTTGGACCACCAATTTAAGACACCACTCCAATTAAAACACCTCTCCTTCGGTACGTTGCTATCACATGTCTAAATCAGCTAAGTCCTTGGCTCTACAAGAAGAATGAAAGTGTCCGATCTCTTGAGGGGTCTGGAATGAGGCAACATAGATATGAATAACTGTAAGAGATTTGGCTTAGAGAATGGGAGAAGCATATTTTGCATAGAGACCTTTGGCAATGGGATACATTACATCAGAATTAGGGATTGAAGCAGAGACCTTGTGAGCTTTTACATTTATATGAGATGTGATTGGAAAAGGGGAATAAAGTATTGGATCAGCAGGCACAAAGGATTGAAACTACTCATGGACTATAAACACCGACACAGGAGTTTGAGTCAAGGAGCATGTTTTCACTGAAATTTCCATTACTTCTATGGAATAGTTTGTTGGGGAGGGGGGTGGGGAACAGCGGGAGAAAGTTGGAGGATATTTGGATTAGGAACAGGTGTGAATACAGCCCTATTTAATGGGTTGAGCGACTGAACACCGCATACCATCTTGTTCATTTATCAGGGACAACAAGAAAATTTGCTGCTTGCTCTCTGGTGTCCTATTGAAGAGTAAATGGTGGAAATTGAATGATGCACTAGTGCACAATGCATGCATATTTCCCTTCAAATCAGAGTCAAGCTCTGGTAGTCTGTGTGTGCTTCCTTTTAGGGTTGTGATCCATAACAAATAATGGATGATTATCTTTGTATCAATAAACAACTTTAGAGAACATATTCAGCCTGGATGTAGAATCATGTCAAAGAAGACAGTCCTGTTGTGATGAAATACATGGTTTCAAAGATTGCTTTTTTTAAGATAGACCCTAATTGTACAAGGAAACTGAAAAGTGAAACTGAAAATAGAAATTGGATAAGGAAACTGAGAAAAGAAACTGGCCCTCCCAGTTTCTAAGAAAACTGAGACTGAGATTGGAAACCAAAACTTATGGTTGAAACTATATTAAAAGACGCACAGCCATCAGAGCTCAGTAGTTGATGATGAGTCCAGTGATGCATCCAGAGATAATTTTGAAGATAACATAGATGGATGTACACCATACAGATCATCATTAGCAGAGTTGAGGAGGGTCTACAGATGTGTGCCATTTTTGGTGAAGACCATGCTTGTGGAACTCGGGTTGGTTGTACACTGCTGTCAGCTTAAGATCAAGTTAGATCCTGAAAGAAGAGTTGAAATTCTTTGTGAGAGAGACAGAGTTCTGATGGATTTTGTGACAGAGGTTGATGACATATATGTTGGATGGACTGCCGAGTCAATTCTTAAGATCTGACCTAGTTGTGTCTGCTATTTAATGTAGAATTTATAATTTGTGATTGACCACAATTTTCCTGTTAATTCATGTTTAACTTATATTGATTCTGGGTTTTAGCGTTTAGGGGATTAGCTAAAATAGCATTTAGTGTTTGCTTTGTTTGACTCTTGTATGGTAAAAATTCTTTTGTTTATACCGTGCAATCTTGTGGCTTCATTCTTCCAGTAAATAACTGGGATTTCGTATTTTTTTTCTTTGGTCTCGACTGAGATTGTGTTTATTTTAAGAGTATGTTAGTTCTTTGAACCTATATTTTACCTTGCTGTTTTATGAAATGCTGAATTGCTTTGAATAAGTTCAGATGCTGGTGTTTTTCACCTCCTAGAGGGGCTGTACATTTCCATTTCATCCATGCCCCTTACCAAATGTTAACTATTATTTACAGAATCACTGGTAATTATCCTTTCAGGATCTGATTATAGAGTAGAACCCGTAAGATTATTCATGCACTACATGTGAATTTTTATTTGAAGAGCAAGTTGATCCATCAAATATGCCTTTGTTCAAAAATCATATTATTTAATGTTCAGCTTTAGCACCTTTCTTTCCTATCCATTTCTGTGTGTTCTAAATTTTAAGTGTTGAGTACGCATGGTACTGGAGAAAGTATTGAGTCTTGATAGTGAGGGTGAGATAGTTGAAGTGACATAATCACAGAATTGCCCTAGGCTAAATTAATTTATCTTTGTTAATTTAGCTTGCTCCCAGTAATATCAGCAGCACACACCGTTTAAACAAAAATATTTACCAAATCAACAAATAGAAAAAAGATGCCATTATTAGTCTTTATTCCTTACACAGCTGTTCAATATTTAAAACTGGTACTGATGGTAAAGCTGTTTAAAAATTGCACCATTGTAGATAATTGCATTGAACAAAATACTATAGTTTGTTTTATTCCCCACAAAAGGCATCATTTGGATTGTTTGTCCCACAGCCTATTATTTCATTGCTAAGTGGTACAGATGAGTCAAGATTGACATTAAATTTGAATATCTGAGGGTGCTCCACTTCTGCTGTCCCATAATCACAGATTAACATTTGACAAGGCCTAAGAGCTAACGTGACAGTATTTTGGAGAAAGTATTTTGATCCATCTCACAATATTACCTGAAGATTCCTTTTGTATAGTGCTATTATAGCGGCCAGGCTTCATGATTGTCATAGTATGAGAAATTGCCATTTATCTTGAATTCCCTGTTGGGGAATGGCCATAGTGTGGGTCACAGTTATGTGACCTTTTTAAAAAGGAGTTGTCTCTTTCCTGTAACCTAAATTTTGTAAACTGTAGTTTGAAATTGTCATAAATCATTCTACCTTTTCCAATGTTATTTGTTTTCACTTTCTCATGCAACCTTGGGAGTGTAATTATACAGACTGAGGAATAAACGGCAACATACAGATTTTGAGCAGTATTCTGTTAATGTAAAAGTAGAACAACCACAAATGCAGCGATATAATTTCAATGTCTGCACTGGTTATTTTGCCCCACTCTCCTAAAGCGGATGGAGAAATTTGATTGTGTCCAGGACCCAGGCATTATACCTTGTCTTGGCCAAACCCAATTGAGTTTAAAGTGGAATGATAAAACTTAATTAAAACCCCATTTTTAGTACTGGAAAAATTATCATTGCAGCAAGCGATTCATGAGAAACCACTTTAGTTACTGTGCACACTGGGAAGGAAACTTTAGTTTCACAGGTTTAGTGAGGGTAGCAGGAGCCGGGACGAATTCATTCCATTAAAAATCGTGCTATCTTCAGTGTTTTCTGGGTAGCTACCCTACCCAGGCTTACTAACTGACATATATCAACTGGGGAGAACCATAATTCCTAAATATCAACTTGGGTCCGCTTGATTGGGAGATAATTTAACCTGACCAGAATATTTAGCTCGGATCTCCCCAGACTTATGGATAAATGATTGATATAGGTGCGAGAGACTAAGACCTCATTTTTATAAAATATATATGGATATCCTTATGGCTAGTTATAAAATTTGACAAAAATCCTTAAAATGGCTGAATCTATGTCTGTTTGTGACCCCTGAACAAAAGGAGCTGCCTGGCAGTATCGAGGAAACTCGTACATTGTTATCTCTGGGGCATCACTAATGACCACATTTGGGCAGCACAGGCCAAACCCAAAGAGAGCTATATGAAGGCCATCTGCCTTTCATAACCCTGTCCAGCCAACAGGAGTCTGCTCTCCTGCTAAGGCAAAGGGCCCCGCAACCTTGCGTTTAATTCTTAATGGTTGAGACATTTAACAATCTCGGGGATCCCAGACGAGGGATACGTAATCTTTGTCAAAGGCAGTGTGGAGAGATGGAAGTCACATGCCTAGGCCTGTGGCTTATTGAACAAGTAACATTGCCTTGCTGGGCTGAAGTCTGCTGTTTAACATCTGACTAACAGGCCACACTGAAGGAGCGCTGGCCTATGTTGAACACCTGGCCCCAACTACCTTGCTTCTGTTGGAAGTTCTGTGCCATCGCCTTCAAGACAGGCACACAGAGATGAATCAATCTCATCTTGTGAAGTTAGCACCACCGGGAAAGTGAATTATCCAGCATTGGTTTTGAACCCACTGACCTCCGTGAAGGAATATCTCATTGGACTTTGATCCTGGAACCAATGTGAACCAATATTTATTTTCTCTGTGGTCTCTGTACTGAAAATCCTTCCTTTCTCTATCCTTCCCTTTACTGTCGGAGTGTGTAGGTGACATTGCGACCCTCCTGCCCCGCATTGAGTATGTGCAAATATATTAATCCTTTGGGTTCATCCTATCTCAAGTTTGCTGTGGGGCTATTATTAGCAAATTGGACCACATAAAAACCAAGGGGTTGGGGAAATAAGCCACTGCTTATAAAGAGGGAAACGGATCAAAACACCTTTCTGTTTGTGGACATAGGATGAGAGGAGAATTTGGTGCTGCTTAAATTAAACCCTGTCGGTAATACAGGGAAGAACCCCAGTAGATCCGAAAAACTTGTGTTATGGACAGAATTTGTGTGGTCCCTTCCAGTCCATAATCAGGATGTTTGTATGTAAGGTGTGTGTATTTCCTTATCCTCAGAGTGATTTTTCCTAATTTAAAATAAATTCCAGCACCGGGCTTTTTAGTGATTTAAGAACATAGGAGCAGGAGTAGGTCATTCCATCTGACAAGCCTGCTCCGCCATTCAAACATATCCTGGCTGATCATCTGCCTTTACACCATTTTTCCCCACTAACCCCATATCCCTTGGTGTCATTAGTATTCAGAAATCTGTTGATTTCTGACTTCAACATACTCAGTGATTGAGCTTCCACAGCCCTCTGGGGTAGCGAATTCCAAAGATTCACCACCCTCTAAGTCAAGAAATTCCTCCTCATCTCAGTCTAAAATGGCCTGCCCCTTATTCTAGTACTAAGCTCATCAGCCAGGAGCAACATCCTATCCACATCCACTGTGTCATATTCTGTATATTCTTCCTTAGATAAGGTGACCAAAATTGTACACAATACTCCAGGTGCAGTCTCACCAAGGCTCGATACAATTGCAGTAAAACATCTTTATCCTGTACTCAAGTGCCCTAGCGTTGAAGACCAACATACCATTTGCCTTCATAATTGCTTGCTGCACCAGCATGCTAGTTTTCAGTGACTCATGAACAAGGACATCCAGGTTCCTTTGGACATCAACACTTTCTAACCTCTCACCATTTAAGAAATACCCTACCTTTCTGTTTTTTCTACCAAAGTGGATAATGTTCTTGCCCACTCACTTAGTTCTGTCCAAATTCCCTTGAAGCCTCCTTGCATCCTCCTCACAACGTAACATTCCCATCTAGTTTTGTGTCATCAGCAAATTTGGAAATATTACATTTGGTCCCCACATCCAAATCGTGTATCTAAATTGTGAATAGCTGTGGCCCCAGCACTGATTCTTATGGTACCCCACTAGTAACAGCCTGCCATCCTGAGAATGACCCATTTATTCCTACTGTTTTCTGTCTGCTAACCAATTCTCAATCCATACCAGTATATTACCCCAATCCCAAGTGCTCTAATTTTGTTTACTAACCTGCTGTGTGGCACCTTATCAAAAGCCTCTGACAATCCAAATGCACCACATCCACTGGTTTTCCTTTATCTATGCTGCAGGTAACATCCTCAAAAAAACTCCAACAGATCTGACAAACATGATTTCCCTTTCATAACTCCATCTTGACTTTGCCCAATCATATCATTATTTTCCAAGTCACCTGTTATCAACCCCTTTACAATAGATTCTAACATTTTTCCTACTACTGACATCAAACTAACAGGCTTGTAGATCTCTGTTTTCTCCCTCCCTCCCTTCTTAAATAGTGGGCTTACATTTACAGGAACCGTTCCAGAATCCATAGAATATTGAAATGCATCCACTATCTCTATAGCCACCTCCTTCAACACTCTGGGATGTAGCTCATCTGGTCCAGGGGATTTATCAATCTTCAATCCAGTTAATTTTCAAATATTACCTCTTTATTAATGCTAATTTATTTTGGTTTCTCATTTTCACAAGTCCATTGGTTCCCTAGTATCTCTGGGATATTTTCTGTATCTTCCCCTGTGAAGGCAGACACAAAGTAATTGTTTATTTTCTCTGCCATTTCTCTGTTCTCCATTATGAATTCTCCTGTCTCCACCTGTAATGGATTTTAAAAATAAAGAAAGTTATTTATTATCACACACTTTCCCTGGATGTTTAAAACACAAAATCTCAATCTCAGGTCTCACTCACACCATCACACACAAAGATTAGAGATGTTAAAACCGTAATTATAAGAATGGGATTTATAACTCAATCTCTATGTCAGTGCAGGCCTCTTGTTGTCTTAGTTGAATTTAGTTTAGTTTGAGTGTAGGTCTTTTAGAAACAAAGGATTCTCATGAATCTGTAAAGTCCCTTGTAGATGAATAGCCAGGAGATTGGTTCTAAGGTGGACTTGGAAGCTGGAACAAGTACAGTACTTTGGCTGCATTAGAAGACCTTCAATTATGATGGTTCAGATGTTTCTGGTTTCAGATGTTTCTTTCCTGGATTTGCTTTGTTTCAGGGTATTTTACTGCAGTGCCTGAAAGTTAGTTTCAGTCACATGACTGCAGGGTTATCATTTCTGGGGGCCAGACCACCACGATACAATGGCAGTTAACAATGGTCATTCACTCTTATCTCTTCCCCACCTTGAGCTCAAAAACCCTCCTTTGTTCAATATGGCACTCTGAGACAAACAACCTAGAAATCCTATATTCCTCAAACACTGGTTCGTCCTTAAACAATGAGATGTCTAATGAGCTGCTGCGTCCCTCATTCAGGTCCATGTTTAACTAAATGTTGGCCACAGAATCGAATGCTGTCCATGGTTTAAATCCCACAGTCACATGTGAAGTTGCAGCCACCTTTTGTGGCCACTTTCACAAAGTATGACCTTACAGTCTGTAAAATCCAATATCCTCATGCTTGTACTGAGCATGACACTTGATAGAAATTTATTAGGCCCTGCAACAATAGAATTAAGTCATTAACATCGGGTGCTAATTTGTGCTTGTGTTAGCCTGTCATATAATATTACAGAAATAGCCAGATGGCCCTTAAAGCCAGCACTGGGTTTTCTCCCCACATGAGCCACCTGGTCCAATGCTACTCTCCTGCTTGCTTCTCCATGCCCTTTGACATTATTTAGAATAGAGTAGGAAGTTTTCCTGATGTCCTGCCTATCAATGACCCTCCAACTGTCACTGCCAAAAATGTTACTGCTATTGTGGGCTCTGTGTACAAACTGCCAGCTGTGTCTGTTTGCATAACAACAGTTACAGCATTTAGAAAAAAGTAATTCACTCCACAGGAAGCACTTTTGAACACTTCTGAGAGCCATGATGAGGAACTATATAAAAGCAGATCTTTCTTTCATGCGAGCTGCTAATAATCGTCCTCATATTCTGGTCAGTATGCATTGTCTCTGACAACAATCCTGACTTTAAGACAAACTGCAGATAGGGCAGAGGGCATTGCTGCTTTATTCCATTGTGCAGATCAGCTAAGAAACAACTGTTGGATTTCAATGTATGCATATTGCAAAAGGAAATACCAAAAGCTGTACTTGATAAAATGGAGCTCATCAGGTAAAGGTACAAAAGGCAGAGGATTTGGGTGTATTTGTTAACCACTGAATAATTCTACTGAAAATATTTAGTGGTATTTTGAAAATGAGGAACACCTGATGCCAGTCCTCAAGTGCCAGTGATTTACAGGTTTCACTGTACTTGGAGTGCCTAGTTTCTTATGGTGGGTTTGTAAGCATGCAAGGTTCATTGATATGTACAGTCAAAAGACATGCAGACAACCTTCCTCCCCTTTGCATAAGCTCTTTAGTGATGCTTTGTTTATTCTCTGAAAATTACACACACAAGACCAACAAAGAATAGACTTCAGAATCCATACTTAATATTTTGATTTTTTTTTTATTACTCAGAGCTCTATTCATTATAGCTCCTGCCAGCTCCACTAGATATATAGGCCCCTGCCTAGGAATTCACATTACATTCCCAGATCACTCTACATTTAATTTCCTGATCTTTTATTTCTGTGCATTCAGAGTGTTGCTGATCGTTCCTATAGCCTACCTTGAATATTTATTGTTAACTGTTTTACTTGGTCTGCTGATCCATGCAAGTAGAACTGCCAGTCAAACCAACCACTGCTCCTCTGGGTGGGGATTCCTGGAGGCTCACTCTTATTGTCCTGGGTTGAATTGGTCAACCAACATAATAGGTGGGGATGGCCGACTGGAACGTCTAAATTCACTCGCATTGTCTTAAGTTCAAATGGTAGGTGAGAGGTACCAATTCACAGAATGTCCATCCAGCTCCAATACATGCCTTGCCAATGTCATGCTTTTTTATTCAGTGATTTAACGCTTTGTGAGATAAACGTAAACTAATATGAAATGGTGAGACCTACCGTTTGTGAAATGGCCATTAACTCCAAGACATGACCTTTGGACTGAATTATTTTGCCATATGCTGTGCAGTATATTACTCTATGGCCCAGCTGGAGTTGTGCATAAAAGATCTGTGTCTTTTAAGAAAGCAAAGTTTAGCTAGCACATGCCAAGCTAACTTAGAACCTGATTGTGGGCAAGGGTATTAAGGGATATGGAGCCAGGGTGGATAGATGGAGTTGGGATGCAGATCAGCCGTGGCCTGTTTGGGTGCTAAACAGGTTGTAGGGACTAAGTAGCCTACTTCTGTTTCTATATTCACACATTTCTGAGCTTAATTAGAGGCTAATTACTGTTGCTGAGGGAAGATTGGATCAGAGAAAGAATCAGAGAAGAAAATCCAAAAAGAAATAAACAGAAGAGGACGCTGTTAGAACGAGAAAGGACAGACAAAAAGGGAGGGAATGCTCTCAAATGTAAGATAGTCACTAATAAATGCAATGAGGAATTCAGGAGAAACTTCCTTACTAAGAGAGTGGTTCGAATATGGAATTCATGGCCACTCTGTAAATTCTGTGTAAAAGATTGCAATTCATGTGAACCTGTCAGCAAAGGTAATCAAATTCTAGGATACATTCCAAGGCTCATTTACTTATAAGTTGAAAGAAATGATTCTAACTTTGTGTACTTTTGCAACATAGAAATGTAGTAAATTTACTGCTCAGAGGAAACTGACGCCCGTTTGGAACATGATGTAATGAGGATGATTCTGTGGTAAGACTTGTAGTACTTATTTTTATGGGAGAAAAGTGAATGCAGGGTACATGATTTAGACTTAAAATGCTAAGATGCATCATAGAAGTAGAGTGATTCAGACTGTGAGCACAAAAGACAGATTTAAGATTTAATGTGCTTTGGGGAAGATTGGAGATTAGAAGAAACATTTACCCCTACAGACTACTGGGTGCATGGAGCATGTTGCCATAAAAAGCACTTAATGCATGTTATTTAAGACCAATAATAACGGCTTGTATTTACATAACACCACCTTTAACTTAGTAAAGCATCTCTAGGTGCTTTACAACAACGTTATCAAGCAAAACATGACATGAAGCCGCATAAGAAATATTTGGTAGGTGGCCGAAAGCTTGGTAAAGTTGTAAGATTTAAGGTGTGTCTTATAGCGAGATGGAAAGCCAGGCGGAGAGATTTAGGGAGGATGTTCCAGAGTTTGGGGCCTAAGGCAGCTGAAGGCCTAATCACTAATGATGGAGTGATGAAAATCGAGAATACACAAGAGACCAGAATTGGAGGAGTGCAGGATGAATATCTTGGTTGGCCTGAAAAGCGCAAGTTATAGGGAGAGTTATAGACTGAGATTGTTGAATACGCTATGCGTTGTTTCCTACGATGTTGAAGAAAGGAAAAAACTAAACCTCCAGTAGATTTGAATTGTGACGTTATGGAGCTAGATGACTATTCTGAGGTTTTGCTCAATTATGTTTGGGATAATAATGAAAGGCTTTTTGTCAGTTTGATTAACTGAGTGGAGGGTGGTGAGAGTCCATCTTCTGAAGCTCTGAGCTCCATAGCACCTCTGAACCAACCATCTTGGCTTCCACCTCTAGCTGAACCAGGAAGTGCAGAGGTCTGGGACCCCTCTTGATTCTGACCTTGGTTTCCTTCTCCACTCCCGCTCTGTAACTGAGCCACTTTTTTCTATGCACCATTGTCTGCCTCGTCTCCATCTGACTTGCTGAGTATTTCCAGCATTTTCTGTTTTTATTTCAGACTTCCAACACCCGCAGTTTGTGAACGGTACAAAAAACTGTTTCATCTCCTTAATTAATTGAGTTGCAGAATCGTTAATGAGTAGTGCTGAATCATAAAGTGTCAGAATATTGAATTCAATCTCAACTCAGGTACACAAAGCAAAATAAAAAAAGAAAGATTGGAGGAGAGAGAAATGAAACATAAAGCTAAAAATATATATTTTTAATAAATCTCCAACAATTATTAAAACCTGAAGGAATGAAATTTCGCACTTGTAAAGTTAACTTTCAGCGTCAGAGGTTGTTTGATAGTAATTAAGACTTGCCATGCATTAAAAGGGTGCTTAGACTGGAATAAACAAACCCTAACTTTTTTTCTTAGTTTGTTTTACGAGGCAAGCACAGCGATTTCACATTATTCAATGTATGTCAATGGTGAGTCAGATGCCAAAATGCCATCTTTGGAAAACATTTGAAGGAGCAGTGCATCTTGGATAGCAACTTCGAATTTTCAGGTTTAATTGTGCACGTGTCCTTGTCTAAAGTTACTGTGCCATTTGTGTTTAAGTAATGATGAGTGTCATTAACCTCAATGTTATTTCTAAAGCAAAATTGAGCCTGATATTTCTGTTCTCGTTGCAACAATCTGAAATGAAATCCCCCTATTCTTTTTGGATCCTGTAGGTATGATACGCTATTGTGTTATCAGCCCTCTGAATATATTGGTGTAGCCATGCCTCAGAATTGCTGGAAAAAATGACTTTTTATTTAAATACATCTAAATACAACTCTTGTGAATTCCTGTTTAAAGTCAAAGGATGAGAGGATGAAATTAATATCTTAGTTGTCGATCTATGTATATCAAGTCATAGATAATTATAGTATTTTTAAATGAAAAGCAGAATGACAGATAAAACAGTTTTACTGTTCTTTTCTAACCCGCTTCCTCCTCCCCACTTTTAAATGATTATTGTTACAAATTTATTTAGACATTGACTATTACAAATCGGGACTCTTGTGTGAGATTTGCATAAAACCACAGTATTGGGAATAATTTAACCCCAACTCAACTGATTTGCAATAATAGTTCAGGCAGATCAATTGTTTTGAAAAGTAAAAAAACCATTTAAAGCCTGATCAATAGCAAAAATGGCATGAAGGAATAATCTCCTAAGCATTATCTGTATTGATCTCAACAGGAATGCTTTTATTCATGATCCACATAGTGTTGGTAAATTGAGGATTTTCTTGCAGAATTTTGCCATCAATCTTTTTTACCAAAGAATTTGTGAACATCTGTGGCTGTTGCGCTTGATGGGTTTGTTGGGTGGAAAGACCTAGGTTTGATCTTTGCTTTCATTCAGAAATATTATGATTGTAAACCAGTAATAGGGTATTGAACAGTGTGTCAGTGTGAACAGAAAGCTATGCCAGAGTCTATTTTTGTTATTTTATTTACTTGGAATTGCAAGTATTCAAAATCAAAGAAGGGAACTTAGTCATTTGGGGTATTTCTGTTTTACTACTGTTCCCTGCTGTGAGTCCAGCCATCCCTGTTGTCTTTTATTTTCTTCACTAGTGTGATGCTAACAGGTTGGTATGAAGGCTGCACACATAACAATTGTTTTCAGTCAGGGAAGAGCTGCAGTGTCAAATATGTTAGAGACTTTGGGATCAGATGGTTTTCAGTCCTGCCTATGGCCAGAATCTTCGGCTCGGCGAGCTGGGGCGGGGCCCACTCGCCAATGCGTAAAATGATGCGCGGTGACGTCAGGCGTGCATCCCGATGTCACTGCACGTCATTCCGATTTTCAGTTTGGTGGGCGGGCAGTCGAGTTGGCTACCCGCCCGCCAGACTGTCAAAAATGGCCTATTAAGGCCATTTAACAACTAATTAAACCACTTAACATAGCTGCCCGTCCAACCTTAAGGTTGGTGGGCAGAAGGAGAGCCCAGGCGGCCTTCGCATTTTTCATAAACCTCATCCATGGGCGGGATGAGGTTTTATGAATGATTTATAAGCGAAATAAAGATATTCATTAAAATTCATAGACATGACCCAGCTCATGTGACATTTTCACTTGAGGGGTCATGTCCTAAAATTTTTTTTATTACATTTTTTGAAACTTATACTAATCTCCTTGAGGCAGCACAGAGCTGCCTCAGGGAGATTTCTGTGCTCTTTCGCACAGGCCCTGACTCAGCCTACTCCCCCCTGCCCGTACAGGGAGCGCTCAGCGCTTCTGGGTGCATGTCACGCTCGGTGGGCCTTAATTGGCCCGCCGACGTAAAATGGCGGCGCGCAGACGATCGCGGTTGGCGATCAGCTGTACACCCGCCCGCCCCTGCTCCTGCCCAACCCCCCCTGACAGGGAGAAAATTCTCCCCAATGAGACAGTTCTATAGGAATGACATTTCTCATTTGTAATGACTGCTTCCTGATACAGGGATATGGTGGCTAGGTGTTATGACGTGGCAGCTGATGTGTGCCAGGCGGTCCAAATCCAGAAGGGAAATGCTATCACAGCTGTTTTGCAATTTGTATTTATTAGGAAAAGATTTGTGCACTGAATACAGAAGTAATGAATCGCCTAACACCTTTAGAGATTATAAAAATTAAATTAAAATATTTATTAACAAAAAAAATTCAAGCACATACATAAAATTACAGTTACTTAATACAATAACAAATCCCAAAATTCCTAATTAACCTGACTCCCAACTATACACCCCCTTTAAGGCAACAGTCCAAAATAGATTTTAAATTTTAAAAAAAGCCAGCAAATTTACCAAAGCACCCACTGGACAGTGGAACTTCAAAGGCCTTCCTCCACTTTTGGTTATTAGACACAGCAGACTTCTGTAAAAGTGGCTGGAAGCTTTTAGACTGTTTTACAGAGTCCTTTTAGATCTTATATAGCCCCCCAAGATAGCCTTCTATTTTCTTTACATATGGTTCTCTCTCTTTAACCTGTAAATTCCATTGTTCTGTATGTCTTTGGAAATTTACTTTTCCTATAATATAAAAATCTTTAATGTTGCCAATGCGATCAGTACCTTTGGGAAAAATAAACATAGGGCTTGGCCTTGCTTATCTTGTTAGCTGTAAACACCCTATCATTGCTTTGAAACCTAAACAACTCCTTCACTTATCTAAAATGCAAATTTCCTTCACATCCTACACGCTAAGCCCTCATCCATGTTTACTCATTAGCATTTCAAATGCCTTTTACCCCTAACTTATTTTGACAATTTCAAGCTTGCAGTCTATCTGACTAATTCAATTAAACCACACAGACAGAACCATCTACACTCACACACATAAATCTACTGTACAATAAACCATAATAATATAATGAAAAAATGTTAGTTTCATGACACTAGGTTCAATCTATTTTACACTGATGCACAAAAGACAAAATATTTTGATACAGATTCTAATTAAAATTATCCCTCTGAATATTGCAGTGTTGTTATGCTTCAGTATCAGTGGAAAACTATGACTTTTATTTAAATGCAAGCTGGTTGCCTATATTGAACACGGTACTTGATTGAGATTTTTCATGCTCGGTAATGAGATAAGGCAAGTGTTCACTAGACTGCTTTCAAACTAGGAGATATTGAAATTTCCCCTCATGTTGGCGAAATGGATCAACTCACTTGTTTATTTTACAAAGAAGTATATTGCACTGGATGGTATCTTTTGATTGCCTGTAGATCTCTCTTGCCCAAATAGTTTTTCAATCACAATTTTCTCTGTTTGAAGAAGGACCAAGGACCCTCAACATCCGTACACAATTTACTTTCTATTCCTACTCCCCATCTCACACCCTGCTTTGTGACATAAATGTAAATGTCTGTCTCTTGGTTGTGTTTTCATCTGTATCTACAGAGATAAAGAGCAATAACTGAGACTGCCATTTTTGCTGCTGTGCTCGCTATCCTGAGCTTGACATATTTAACAGTCCTGAGCATAATATTACTCTGTTTACTTGAAGGTGATAAATTGCTCTAAACATTACCACTAAGAGGTATTTTTTTATTCCATCATTTAACTATGCAGCACTCTCTGTTAAAATAAAAAGCCTTTAGTGTACAGATTGTTCTCTATACGAGGGACATTAATGGTATCCATGGCAAGGTTTCAGCTATCGCCCTGCAGTCTATGCACTGAAGGTAAAATGTCAAGAACAAAGGGAGAAAATTTATCTCCTGACTGTGCCAATAGAAAAAGCAATTTACTGCACACAGTGCAAGTATAAAATATAATAAGCTCCTCTGCAATTTTTTGCAGTTGAAGTTTTACAGCTGCAGCATATGGAAATCTCAGTCTCATGCCACCCAGTCTCTCAGAGCTCTATAAAATATATGCACCTTCTTCCATTACACACAATAAAATGCATGTTTTATTTTAGGCCTGACTAAAGGGTTTAAAAAAAATACAATACATTATTGGCATGCTTTTAGCATTTTCCAGCAGCAAGACATTTTTTTTCAGCAATTTTGCACAAATAAAAATAGAGGTCACATGATAGCAGAAATGCCCACACATTCACTTTCAAGCTCCTACAGCACTGAGTAGAACAGGAGTGATTTACCTTTCCTTAAGTGTCAGCCTGGCTGAGTTGGTAGCACTCTCAGCTCTTGAGTCTGAAGGTTGAGAGTTCAAGTCCAACTCCAGGACTTGAGCAGGCAAATCAAAGCTGACACTCCAGTGCAGCACTGAGGGAGTGCTGCACTGTTGGAGGTGCTGTTTTTTGGGTGAAGAATTAAATCGAGACCATGACTGTCCAATAAGGTGGATGTATAAGAACCTACAATACTATTTTAAAGGAGAGCAGGGGATTTATCCCCAGTATTAAAAACAGAAAGTGCTGGAAAACTCAGCAGGTCTGGCAGCATCTGTGGAGAGAGAAACAGAGTTAACGTTTCGAGTCCAATATGACTCTTCTTCGGAACCCCAGTGTCCTGGCCAATACCTTTACTTCAATCAACATCACAAAAACAGACAATAAAAACAGAAAATGCTACAAATACTCAGCAAGTCAAGTAGCATCTGTGGGGACAAAAACAGTGTTAACATTTCAAGCCTATCACAGTGCACCCGGCCCATGGATTCATATGTAGTGTGAGAGATGAGTGACGTTTTGGTTCAGCTAAACAATGTGTTTTCTGCATTTGCAGTTATTCCATCTGATTGGCTTTATAGTAAATATACTCCTGTGTTGGGACCTGATATGCATGCTCATCATTTGAGCAATGGACCAGTCCAGTACCTTCAAAGGAGGGGACGGGGTGAACCATAGCAGATGGTGAAGATATGCTGTAAGCCCCTATTGGAGATAATTAGACTAATCTGTTTATGCAATTCCTGTTGGCATTTGTATTAGTGGCACTTTTGGGGAGGAGACTCGTCCAACTTATTGGGAGTATTTACTGAATTTTGTGCTTGAAAATTAAGCCATAGCTCCTTCAGTGGCTTTGTGGGTAAATGCACAGTCTGATATGGATGATCGTAATGCAAACCAGGGTGATCCTAGCTTTGATTCCTGTTCTGTTCCGAGTTAGCTGATCTCTACCAGGATTCTTCAATGTGTACATGTGGTGGTGTGTGTGGGAGGACTTGAGGTGAGGATAGGTTTGGCTTTGGATATGATATAGAGCCCCGACCCCACCGCATGAAATGCTACCTAGGTCAGCATCAGCACCTTCTGAAGAAGAGAAGAAAAAGACAGAGAAAAAAAGACTCATGACTAATGTTTGTTTTATTTACCGGAGGCAATGGACACGCATCAGGCATACAACCACTAATGGGCCTTTTCAAAAAAATTTATGCTCATTCACAGCTTCCAACCGGCCACAGATTACAGCATATGCCACAGAAAACATAATTCATGGGGGGAAGTGAACTAATGGGTTAGTGATTTTCACTAATGATTTAAGAGCTTACAGTAACTGGTAACATATTTCATTTATTGAAAAGGCAAAAGAAGATCTCTATATGAAAGTCATAAACTATTTTTACAGAAATATATCCGCAAACCCATATATAGATAGACTATGGCAAATTAAAAGGTTGTTTAATTTATAGAAGGAACAGAGAGAATATGTTTACTTCTAAGCTGGTGACCTATACTGGTACACACGACCATTCACAGGTTCAATCTGTACTACTGCTGTAGCAGCAAAAATATTTTTATACGGTAAAAAAAGGTTAAAAAAAAACCCTGTGAGGTCACAACGAATGTGTGCAATGGCCTCCACCAGTCTACAATGCTGGACTGCATCAGATGCTGCCATACCTTTTCAGGAAGTCACTGCTTGTGATTGAGCGAAGGCTTATTTTGCATGAAAATCTCAGCATTCCTAAGGTATTTTTTGATAACTTTTTCCACAAAAATTTGGGGATGGGGAGCTGAGAGGAAAAAGTTTATTTTAGTATGTTTATGCAAAGTTTGTTATTGCAAGTTTATAAGACATAATTTAACAAAAGGTGGTTAATATGGCAAAGGGTTGCAATTTTTTAGTGTCTTCAGGTAATCACATCTTGCACCCATTGTGTTGAAAAGTTCTTTAATCCCTGTTCTAATAAAAGGACAGATAACACACCAGTGGAGGGGCCTTTTGCAAATGAATGTTGTCAGGGTTTTTAAACAGAGAATTGCAGAAGCCTTTTAAAGGGTGAGAGGGTCAAACATTTTAAAGGAACAGTTAGAAGTTTTTTTAAAGACAAGTGAGATGTGAGGACGTGTGCTGTGTTCTTTGTTTTTGTATGCTTATGCAAAGATATGTTGAATTAAATGAATCTGACTATAACTTATGCTCCGTATGTTCACTCACTGAAATAACAAAAGGTTTACAATCCCTACCAACCTTGACTTACCAAGAAATGGCTGAGTTTGCCTGCAGAAAGATTGAAATATCACAGGCACAATAGCACAAAGAACTTGTTTGGAATATGTGAACATGTCAGTTTGTCTAGTTGAAATGACCAAGTACTGCTGAACTAAATGGAAAAAAAAACATTCAGATAGTTTCAGACATTCTGATTTTTAATGGCCTGATCAACATTGCACTCTTCCTGTAAAAATACATCAGTGATTGATTTAGTTAGGGTGCTGGCCTAATTCAACTCAAAGTTTATTTTCTTTTTAATGGTGCCTTTTCCTTGGTTTCTTTTCCTAGTTTTTTTCCCCCTTATTTTCTTGAGTCCTGTTCTATGGTTGGGTCTGCGGTGCTTTAACTGAGTGTCCATTCTCCCTAATTTTGCTGTGTGACTGAGTTTTTGATATTGAGAAGTTATCATGGCCTGATGCCTTCACGTTATCACACTTGTGTGTGGACAGCAATTGGGAGTAGGGAGCCTGGCTAAATTTAATTTAATTTTTATTTTCACCTTTCTAATTTGAAGCTGATTGTCACCACTGTGCCCCCCGACCCTTGCCGGCTCTACTAGCATAGATGAAACATTTAGGTCTGTGTGACACATTGCCTCATTGGGCAGCGCCCTTTCCTGAATGTCATTGGAGAACTTCCAAGTTCATCTTTAAGGGAAACATGCAGCCACAATACAGTACCAGAGCCAATGTGGGTATTATAGAAGGTAAGATTATCTTGGTGGCATTTTAAATTTGTCCTAATTCAGTGCTATTGTTGTCTAACAAGCATGATTCTTTGCCTCAAGTGTGTGTTTGGTTAGGAGCGGATGTTAGATCCATGGGATGTAGATTGTGTAAAATATCACTTCTAAATCTTACTAATCAGAAGTCAGGCCCCAAAGGGCACAACTTACTTCTGAGGTTCACCTGATCCTCAGTTGTAGAGTCAACTTATACCAGAATTTATCTTCCCTGTTAGCCAGACTTCGCATTTATCCAAATTACAGAAATCTGTATTTATATTGCAAATGAGCCTTTTAACTGTGAATATAACTTTCTAATCCCTATCAATCTCTTCTGTCAACAGGACAATAATTTCATGTATATTTTGCTAGTCCCCTGTATAGTATTTGAGTTTAATTTTAAGAATCCTATTGCACACACCAACAGCTCTTAAGCAGGATCAATATGTTTAAGTCACTTTTTTTATAACAATCGTTGTCAGATTATTTTAGAAAGAAAAAATAAATGAGCGAGTGCTGAGTAAATAGGTTCCTAGGTTAACTTTTTTCTGGTTGAGTAACAGGGCAAGTGCATATTCTGTTTCACTTATCCGAAAGGTTTATTTTTACTTGTTATAAAGGCACAGTAGCTGCACCTCATCATGGACCACATCGGGTGCTGTAGCTACTTTTTTCACATCCACTTATCGACTTATCTTGTATGTTCTTTTCTCACTTACATTGAAATGTGAAGTACAATAAATACTTCTCATATCAACAGTGCATGCAAACTCAGTGCCACTTTCGATTATTGAAACATAAGATGGCCATTTTAAAATCCAGTTTAAAACCAAAACCTGGCACTCTGTGGTTTTCTTTGATCTTTCAACCTGAATGTAACATTGTGCTACAGCATTTTCTCATAAACCACAGGAGTCCCTGTAGTTCGAATCATAGAATAGAATCATAGAATGGTTGCAACACAGGAGGTGGCCTTTTGGCCCATTGTGTCCATGCGGATTCTCTGTAAGAACTACTCAGCTAGTCCTGCTCCCCTGCCTTTTCCCCATAGCCCTGCAATTTTTTTCCTCTACAGGTGCTTATCAGTTGAATCTGCCTCCATCACACTCTTAGTGCATTCGAGACCCTAATGACTCACAGCATAAAAAATATTTTACTCATGTTGGCCTGGACTTTCACTGAGTTGGAATGACTCGGGAGCCCTCTAAAAATGGCAGGTGGGTCCTGATTCCAGGATTGCGGATCCCATTCCCGGGCTGTTTGATTTTCAGAAGTGCATTTAAAGGATGTGGGCCCTGTCAAAAGCCTGCACTCGGCATGCCTGACCTAGCCAGTTCCATTGCAGAGATAGGCATGTCCTACTCCTCCGCAATTCTCATTGAGTTGGGTCAGGTTTTTAAAGAGTCATGGTTCACAGCCCCTTAGAGGAGTCATGAACCCGAGTCTGCATGAAGGGATCTTTTAAAAGGTAAATTTAAAAGGTCCTTCTCATGCCCCCTATGCCAAGCTCTGCCCTTCCACCCACCTTCCATTGCCCCTCATGCCCTCTGTGCCAAACTATGGCACTTCCATGTCCATTAACCCACTATTTGCTATCTAGAACCAGTGAATCCTGTAGTGACAATAGGGTATGTAAACAAAAACATTTTGAAGAGTACTTCATTCATAACTTTCTCCTATGCTGGGGAAAAAAAGTCACTTCACTACAAGCTAATAAAAGTCTCAATTATCCAGACCCTTTAAAGTATTAATAACAAAAACCACAAACCCTCGAAAACACTTAACGTTGTGGAAACAAACATTGTGAAATTGACAGCAGAGATCAGAGAGCCTGAGCTGTCAATCAAACAATGTTTTGTCTGGGACATAGGTGTTTCAACAAGAGTAATAGTTGTCTGGGCTCTCAGCCAAGTATACATAATGATTTTTTTAAACACATCCTATTGTCACTACAGGGCTCATTGACCCACTATACATTGTTTAGAACCAATGGGCATGGAAGTGCCATAGCTTGGCATGGGGGGCAAGTGGGGCCTTAAGGAATGGGTGACAGGGCAGAGCTTGCACAGGAGGCATGAGGAGCCATGGGGGAGCTGGGTAGGGGACATGCAGTGGGGCATGGGGAGTGTTTGGAGGGTGAGTGTTTTAACTGGGACAAAGTCCCGCTGCACTGAGGTGGGCCTTTTAAACAGCCTGCCTCTACAACCAGCAGCCCCTGTGGCTGCCTCCAAACTTCTTCCCTGGTGGGCTGGCCCGACTTCAGCTTGCACCCACCCCGCGGCAATGAAGATTCCACCTTTGCAGGCACTTTCTCCCCAGGCGAGTGGGCCAAGCTGAGCATTTTCCTGACTCCACTACCTGCCTCAAGGATGAAAATCCAGGCCGTTACCTCTGGTTCTTTTGGCAATTGCCTTAAATTGGTGTCCTCTGGTTCTTGCCCTTTCTGCCAATGGGAACAGCTTCTCTCCAACTACTCTGCCTGGAGTCCTCATGATTTCTAACACCTCTACCAATTTTTCACTCAACTCCTCTCAGGACAGCATGACTGACAGCATTGTAAAATAAATCGTAGTTCCTCACCGGCTGTTGATATACCAAAACTGCAAAAAGGCTTGTTCTGCTGATGACAAGGTTGTTAAAGACACTGTGCGGAGCTGAGGTAAAGAAGTCAGGAAGGTGCCAGGTTCAACCTCCAGCTTTTGTTAAGTAAGTTGTTGTCAGTCAAGGAACCAGAATTAGCTTCAGTGTTCCTGGATTTCAGGAAAAGGGAAATTAGTCAGATTCCTGCTCCTACCTTTGATGTTCCTGCTGGAAAGTGAGTGCATTGGGCAAGTACACGATTAAGCTTGGCTGTGGTGCCCTTCAGGGTTAAATAGTTTATCAATGTTGTCTAATCGTTTTTATGAAGATGGCTACTTCAGGAGGCGCTGGAGAGTGTCTTTGTCAAGAGCTAAAGGGAGAAAGATCTTAGAAAAAAAGTCTTGTTTTCCTTCTGTTTGAAACACATGATCAAATCTTGACATGTCAGTGATCCAATAAGGATTCACCTCATCAGTCGTCCATATCCTTTCCCAGAAAAGATGTTTTAATGAATTTCTTCATCACTGTTGTAATGTGTAAAATTTTCCAGCACTGTCTCTCCTCAACATGAATATGTTAACTTTATTTTAATCTGTTTCTGTGCGTTTAAGAGTACTGTAGATTGGCATGTGAACCCGTCTGTTATATATACCATTGTTCAGTGAACCAACATTAATCTCCTCTTAATCATATTTCTTAAAATTTGACTAGATAATTAATCACTACAATCACTGATAGATTAATGTACTTAACATATAATCGATAAACCCAAGCACAGCAAATTCATCAAAACTAAATGCAAAATATATCATGAAGATTATTTGAATTGGTAAGAAAGCAACAGTTTCCTAGAATTAGTTGTTTTTAAAAATGTTGGGGAAAGTCAAATTGGCATGCCTGTAAATACTGTAAATAAAGCCAACTGCGTCAATATTTCTTTTATCCCATTGTAATAACCACAGATCTCAAGTATTCTGAGTTCAATCAGAATGTGGCTTTTAAAAAAAAACATTACAAAAGAGGAACACAGTTTAATTTGGGGTTATTTTTGTATTCCACTAGCACTGCATTAAAAAAAATATTCCTAGTACCTTCTATGGCTTAAGAGTTATTACATTAATAAGGGTACTAAGGCATACATACTAGAAGGTTCCAGGTTCAATCCCCTTATGTTTGCTAAGTTTGTTGATGTTTTACCCCTTACTGTGAAGTGTGCATGTCAGGTCAAGTCTGGATCAGACTCGGCTGTAATGCACTTCACGGTTGAATACCCATCCTTTAGTCATTGTCTAGGCTCACCTGAAGAAAAGGTCTATTTGTGTGAGCTGTATGCACCCATGGTCTATACATCAGTGACAGTTGACACCTTCAAAAGAGCAAGTGGGCTATTGAGGGAAGGTGAAACACCACTTCATACTTGGATGAAGGGACTGACTATGTTGCAGCCAAAGTTGCTGCTGATGTAAAGATATGTAGGGCTGGCAGATGGAGTATAATGTGGGGAAATGTGAGATTGTCCACTTTGGCAAGAAGAATAGAAAAGCAGCATATTATTTAAATGGAGAGAGAATGCAGAGTGCTGCAGTAGATGGATCTGGGTGCCCTTGTACATGAATCACAAATTATTAGCATGTAGGTATAGCAAGTAATTAGGAAGGCAAATGGAATGTTTGCCTTTTTGTAAGGGGTATGGAGTATAAAGCTAGGGAAGTCTTGCTACAACTACTGGGCTAGGTCTCCTTACCTAAGGAAGGATATACCTGCATTGGAAGCAGTTCAGTGAAGGTTCATTCGCCTGGGTCATTGAACATATTCAAGGCTGAGTTAGACAGACTTTTGATTGACAAGGCAGTTAAGGGTTACAGGGGATAGACAGGAGTGTGGAGATAAGGCCACAATCGATCAGCCATGATCTTATCGAATGGCGGGGCAGGCTCGCTGGGCTTAAAAGCCTACTCCTACTATTTCTTATGACCCTATGATATTACTCATAATTTTACACCGAGCAGTTGCTTTATATTGACACAATTGGCAAGAACACTTTAAGGAAGCTAATCAATACTCTCAAATAGTGCATTGAAATGTTCCACTGTTCCCATTCCAAAAATCACAAATGGATTCCCCAGTGTTGGCAGAGCATAGTGGTGGAAGATTATTCTTTACAACAAACAATTGTTTATTTCTTAATGTTAACCTCTGCCTGGCCATACTGAAAGTATACCGCTGTAAATACATAAACCAATATTGTTCTTTAAGTGGAGCATAATGTGGTTTATTTTACACAGGTAAAGTTGACCAATAAATTATGTTCCGAAATATTATGTATTACGACTAGGTGAGGAAGGGTCAAATGGCTTCCGTCTTTGCCCTCTCCTTGTTTAACTGCAACAGGTTTTTGTTTGTTGGAAAAGGAAGTACTTACAATTCAGTGACCAATTCAGTGAGTACTTAACTGTTTATCTGTTTATGCTCTGGGATCATAAAAGAACCAATAGGATAGGTTTTCTTGAGTTTGACCAAGAAAGAGGTTGGCTTTATTGACAGGATGGACAGGTTGGTCAAATTCGAGTCCATATAAGTAAAAATGAATTCACAGTCTGTAGTTTGGTGACTCAGCTGGCTTCAGTTTGAATCCGGTGGTCGTCTTTCAGCATCGAGATGGTTTAAAACCGTAGATGGATGATGATATATCTATTCTTCTGGAGACACAGCTATTGAGTTGAGTTCTTTCTTTAAAATCTCTCTATGCTGCGCAGGGAGAGAATATCAAACAATAGCAGACAGAGCCCAAAAGCTTGCAAGTTAGTTGGAGAGTGAGAGGATGTCTCTCAGCTTCACAGCTGCTTGTCCTCAGTTCCTCAGAAAACAGATGCTTAAAACATATAAAGGGTTGGCTTGCCATGTGATTTTGATACTCCTAATTTTTTCCCCCTCCAACTGACCAGTAGTTTAAACATGATCGTTCATTCCAATTGCAACCTAATTAGGTCAAGCCTGGGAATTCCCATTCTTAGCCTGAGTCCCATTGTTCAACTAATTAGGTTTGATAATTTGTCTTTGCCCAGTTGAGTATATGGACGTTATGCTAATGCAGGTTTGTCCTGCCTTCTCTTGTGAGGGACCTCGTTTCAATTTTTTTCTCACTCAAGGAAATGATGAGCAAATTTCAGAAAGACAATGTTTGGCGCAGCATTAAACATGAATTTTTTTTAAAAATCCATGTCAAAGCAATAAATTGATAATTTAAGGACAGAGTGATTAATAAAAATGACCATTAAAAAGTGCCAAGCAGCAGAGCTAACCAATAAAATCTTTTTTGCCTTTTTGCTTAAGAAGCAGAGCTAGAGAGACAGACTAGGCCCCAAGTCTTGATCACCAGGGAAGGAGTGGGGACAGGGGCCACATTAAGGAGTTGAGTTTAACATGCATTCTTGCATTCGGCTCTGGTGGTGCACACTCTGAGCTGGCCTCAGTGAAATTCATAGGAATTTCATGGGGGTCAGAAGTGTTTGGCTTTTCATCCTGGGTTTTCCTCTTCTCCTGGCCTGCTTTGTGGATAGGCTTTTGGAGAGGAAAGAGGGGGAGGGGGAAAGGTGTGTGTGTGTGTGTGTGTGTGTGTGTGTATCCAGCTCATTCCCAGTCGCAGGAATCTTTATCTTACAAAGAGTTGTGTACACTCAAATGGACTCAGACTCGCACAGATTCACACTCTCGCAGACTCGCGCACACGTGCACACATACACATCTCACACTCTCTCACACGCACAGACTCACCTCTCTCTCTCACGCATACATACACACACAAACTCACCTAACTCACTCTGACACTCACTCTCACTGACTCTCACTCGTGCACATACACACAGACTCTCACTCGCTCGCATGCACACGCACACTCACACAGACACACACTCCCACACACACACTCCCACATGAACGTACACACACACGCTCACTCACACACACACATACTCACTCATACACACACAGACTCCCACACTCTCACACATAGACTCACACGCGAGTCAGGATTTTCCCCAGCTGTTGCGGAGGAGGAGGAAATTCGGCGGGAGGGACAAAAATTGGTTTCACGCCAGCGTGAAATCCAGGGTCATCTATGGTTTCTGCCATAGTAGATTGTGCATCCTGCTGGAGGCCAACGTGAAACCAATTTGCATTTTGCTAATGGGATACAAAGTAAAGCCTGACTGGAATTGTCCCCCCAATTTACCTTTGTGCCGATGGGGAAACACAGCAGTCCAGAACATGTCTGGACAAGCATAACGTGCAGAAGTCGGGATTTACCTTTAGGACTTTGCTCAGATTGCGGACATCCAAGGAGAAGAAGATGCCTACAGCTACCGGACTCTGGGGGAATACATGCATCGCATTCTGGGTTGATCCTCAAGTACATGGCCCCACAGCGAAGCAGTCGTCTCCCAGGGACTTTGCCATGGGGGCTTGCGCCATCTCCCAGGGACTTTGCCATGGGCTCGCACCGTCTCTAGTGCCATAAGAAAGGGGGCATGGCCTCCTTGAATATACTGCATCTTGACTTCGCTGGGGCTTGCAAAGAGTCTTTCGATGCAGGCCCCAAGCAGCTCCGGTGAACGGAAATGTCAACATTATTTTCAAGGTCAGGTAAGTAGGTATTTATTTCTTCTAATTTCTGCTGGCCATCACTTTCCAACGCCAATCAGAGGTTACGGTCCATTATCAGTTACCTTTGGAAAAATAAACACTCTGCTTGGCCCAGCTTCTCTGGCTAGGTGTAACATCCTATCATCTCTTTGAAATTCAAACTACCCTGATTTATCTAAAAATGCAAATTCTTCTCACCTCACATTCTAAGATTTCAGCCATGTTTATGTACTTAGCATTTCAAACCTAGCTTCATTTGATGAGTCGAAGTCTCCAGACCAGCAGTCTCCAATTCAATCAAATCCCCCCCCACACACACATACACAGAAACTATCCAAATCCCACTATTAACCTACTTTTACAATAAATCATAATATTCTGAGAATTATTATACTCTTGTGACACCTCACCATCGCCAAAGTTATGGTCCACGCCCTCACCAGCTAGCACGATGGCACGCTCCTCAAAGTGAGTAAGTGGCCTAATATCGGCCACTCCACCCCAGGCCTGGGACCTCTCCCTCCTGTTGTGGGCCAACTTCTCCTGCATGCAAACAGATGGAGAGAGTGTGAGCAGGCGCATGCCACGGCAGATGATAAGGATGTGTGGAATGTTTGTGTGGTGAGCAGAGCCATGGACAGGTTGAGGACACGAGCTTCAGAGGATATGAGCCTGATGGAGATGTGGGTGTGTGTGAGAGAGTTAGTGATATTGTCCCTTGAGGCATGAGATGGGTTTGTGAGTGTGTGTGTTGAAAGTAATGAGGTGGTTAACTTACCTTGGTGGAACAGATGAGATCAATGACCCTCTGCCTGCACTGGATGGCTGACTTCCTCTGTGTTCCATTGGCACTGACCGCCACTGCACCGCCTCCCAGGCCAAGTTGGCGACTCTGGTATACCTCCTCTGGCCACAGCGGGGGTACTGGACATTGTGGCAGGCCTCAACAGTGTCCAAAAAGCACTCCAGTGAGGTGTCACCACATTTGGGTGCTGGCATCTTCCTGGCTTTTGGTGCCATCTGTCACCTGGAGCAGTCCTGGTCTCTAGGCATGAAGTAGGCTGCTCTGGTGGCCTTTAAATGTGGCGCCCAGAGTGTGGAAGCACTGAGGTGACAGCATGGCGGGAAAATCCAAGGCCGCCCTCCAGCGTTCCGATGTGTTTCCCATTCATGCATTATTAATAAGATGGGACGTGCTGGGAAGCGGATGTTACGGCACAAAAACCTGCCATTGCGGCCAGCAGGAAAATCATCATTTTTCATGCCCGCCACTGCACTTAATGCAATACAGGCAAAATTCCGCCCGCACACTCTCACTCTCACACATTCACACAGACTCTCTCTTTCTCTCTCACACACACACACTCCCATATACTCACACACGTGCACACTCCCACACAGACTCACTCACACACACATGCATGCACTCAGACACTCTCTCTCACACACACATTCTCTCACCCAAACACACACACAAATACACACACAGACTCTCACTAACACACATATACGTGGACTCACGCATGCACACGCACTCACACTGTCATTCACTCACGCACTTTCTCACACACACATTCTCACACACATACATACACACGTGCGTGCACAGACTCACACACACACAAACACACGCACACTCGCGCACACACACACACACACACTCACTCACACACATGCATATACACACAATGTTATGATATGGCAGGTGGTAATTGTCAGGCTTGCCAAATCCCAAAGGGAAACTTGGTCAAGCTATCATAACGATTTGCAATTTGTGTTTTATTACAAGAAGGTATGTGTACTGAAGTCAGGTCCACGACCACTTTTGGAGATTTTAAATATTAAATTAAAATATTTATTAGCAAAAGAAAACTTAAACATACAAGATTACAGTTACATAGTTAAATTTAGCCTGGAAACATTTCCCAAAAGATTTCTATTTAGCTGGACTCACAAATAAACACCCTTTTCCAAGCAACAGTCCCTATAGATTCTTAATCTATAAAATATCCAGTAATATTACCACAACCTACAGTTGCAATAAGGGAGGTATTTCACAAGCTTCTCTTTCCTTCTCACTCGACAATGGAAATCCAAGGCTTGTAACAAAACATGGCTTTCTGGACCAATCAGACATTTCTCTGGAGTGGTTAGAAGTTGCTTCCTTCACGGGACTGTGCTCACAGAGCACAATCTTCAAAATCACGTAGTCACACACCTCCATTCAGTCTTCAATCTTTCAGTAAATACATTTTTCCCCTTTCACCTTTAAACCCATGTTTTTAACTTTCTTTTGAAAGTTACCTTTCCTAGAATCTAAAAGTCACTCACTCACTCACTTTCATACACTCCATTCTCTCTCTTTCTCTCTCTCTCCCCATCCCCTTGGATATTTTGCCACTGAGGAGGAATTTGGGATGGCTTTGAAGGTGCCACAACACACTTCCTTGCTCAGCCCTGTCGGATACTCCAGCTGTCCTGGATGGAGGGGGGATGTGGGTGGCGGGAGGGCGCTATTGCTGTGACTGCTATTCCTCGTGGTCTCCCCGACTGCTCCTCTATCTTGATCCCTGTGCTTCTTTAGGGAGCCGGCGCCTGTGCAGAAGGTGAAAGAGAGAATGCAACATGGCCACTCACCTTCACACTGTTCCTCCAATCACAGACTGTTACGCACCCACATTTCCTGCTGATAGGCTCATTGGTGGGAGAGAAACGGCCTGTGATTGGAGTAGCATCTCCTTACAAGTCTTTCACTTGCCCGTACCTGTATTTTGAACAGTAAGTCCGGGCTGGATTGCGACACGTTGGCCGTATGTTGGAATAGGAAATATGGTTCATTCACATTCCCCTGAGGTCATTGTATTTGGCTTTTGCAGACATGCTATCTCCATCTCAGTGGAATGTACAGTGATGCAAATTATATAGTCACCTTGGCTGAGAGTTCATCATTTTAGCCTGTGTTTTAAAATGAGTCTGTTTTTAAAAGTACAATTCATGGTACCAGCCAGTGAATTAAAAATCATTTGCCACAAAGCACATCTTCATGACATGTGCTCTAATTGCCACTAAAAGTGAATGTATTTTATAATAATTATGCAGTTAAATTCTGTCATGGCATCTTTTGTACGATATAATAGCAGTTGGATACCGTAGAAGAAAGCTGCACATACATTGTGTTTTCAAGTGATCTATTAAAGCCGTGAAAATGTTATATTCACTATAAAACAATCAGATGACACCAGCAACACTTGATGTTTAAAAGGAGCCAGTAGTGCATTTTTCATGTAAATCATACTTTATGAAATAGAAGGTTGTAAATCATTTTTTGAATTTGCGTTGACGTAATTTTCTGCCAGTAAAAAGGTTAAGACTTTTCAACAAAGAATTAGTTATACTCCTATATAGAAATATTTGGACATTTTTGAGACCAAAAATAAAAGTGATTCTTATACTTTTATCTTTTGGGTCTTTAACTAATGAATCAATCGTTATACAGCCTGATATAATCAGTCATAACGCTATTTTTCCATTTAGTATTTTTTAAAAATAAAACTTCCCCAAATGCATTTACCAATCTGTTTACTGTATAATTATGTAATCATTCAGGGCTGGAAGGCTCTTTGGGTGCTCGTCATTAATTTCCAAATTATGACAGGGTTCTACCGTATAGTGACAATTCAGGCAGTTTGATTGATTATTTTTCCCTTCTCTTGAAATACATGAGCCTGAAACCTCTTAGCATGCTCATGTTAATTTTCTGCTACTTTTGCCCCTACAAAATTACTTAATGGAGGTGTCTCTGCTGATACAAGGGGGTAGGAATTTGGAAACCTTTTCAGACCTGGGGTAGGTAGACAGGCAGGCTTGTTTTTGGGGCTGTGTCATATATGGATGGTTATCAAAATTGTTAAACTTACTAATTCAGATTAAAACAAATTAATGAAGAAATATAAACCTTAATTTGAGATTTTCATACCTCCTTTCAACCCAAGTTTGAGTAGAATAACTAGGGCAATAGACAGGGCATTAAACTAATAAAGGGGATGGTGGGAGGATCAGGGAAGGGTAAATTCAAAAGCAGCAAGGGAAATATCAAGGCGCCAGAGCACAGCAGCATTTTGGATAAAAATAAGCAGAGTGAGAGTACAAAGCCAATAAGGCATCAATGACTAAGGCAATGTCAGGGAAAATTAGAAAACCGTCAAACTTAAAGGCACAATATCTTTGCAAACCATTTGCAACAAATTAGATTAATTAATAGTGCAGATAGAAATATATAGGTTTGGTTGTATAGTCGTTACGGAGGTGTGGCTGCAAACTGACCAATGTTGAGAACTAAATAGTCCAGGATTCTTAACTCTTTTAGAAGATACAAGCAAAATGAAAAGGTAGGAGGACTATCCCTGATAATAAATAGTGAAATAAATTAAGGATCTTAGCTCAACAAATCAAGATGTAGAATCAGTTTAGGTGGAGCTAAGAAACAGCAAAGGACAGAAAATGTTGGTGTGAGTTGCTTATAGGCCCCCTAATAGTAGCTGTAGGACAGAGTCTAAATCATGAAATCAGAGATGCATGTAGTAAGGGTAATACAGTTATCATGGGGGACTTTAATTTTCATATGGACTGGTCAAAACAAATTTGTAATAATATGGAGGACGAATTCATGGAAAGTATGCAAGATGGTTTCTTGATCAGTATGTGAATGAGCCAAATAGGAAACAGGTTGTTTTGGATCTAGTATTGTGCAATGAGAAGGTGAATTAAATTGTAGTAAACGGGCCTCTAGGGAAGAGTAACCATTATATGGTAAAATTTTATTTTAAATTTGAAAGTGACTTAGTTAAGTCTGAAACTAGAGTCTTAAATCTAAACAAAGCAAACTACGTAGGTGTGAGGGGCAAGTTGGCTGAGTTAGATTGGGAAATTAGATTTAAAGATATGAATGTGGGCATGCAATGGCCGGCATTTAAAGAACAAGGCAAAGGAACACAATTAATGGGACAATACTGAGAGATGTAGAGGAAGTTAGGGACCTTGGAGTGAAAGCCCACAGCTGAAGGTAGCAGGACAGGTCAATAAGGTGGTTAAGAAGGCATATGGAATCCTTTCCTTTATTAGCTGAGGCACAGAATATAAGAGCAGGAGATTATGCTGGAAACTGTATTTTTCATTAGGCCACAATTTAAGTACTGTGTGCAGTTCTGGTCACCTCATTACAGAAAAGATGTAATTGCACTAGAGAGGGTACAAAGGAGATTTATGAGGATGTTGCCAAGACTGGAAAAGTGCACTATGAGGAAAGATTGGGTGGACTGGGGTTCTCCTTGGAACAGAGGAGGCTGAGGGGAGAACTGATTGAGATGTACAAAACTGTGAGGGGCCTGGATAGAATGGATAGTAAGGACCTACTTATCTTAGCAGAGAGGTCAGTGACTGGGGGGCATCGCTTTAAAACGATTGATAAAAAGATTAGAGTGGAGATGAGAATGTTTTTTTTTTCGCCCAGAGGGTTGTGGGGGTCTGGAACTTACTGTCTTAAAGGGTAGTAGAGGCAGGAACCTCAACACATTTAAAAGGCGTCTGGATATGCGCCTCAAGTGCCATAACCTGCAGGGCTATGGATCAAATGCTGGAAAGTGGGATTAGGCTGGGTGGCTTGCTTTTTGGCTGGCACAGACAAGATGGGCCAAGTGGCCTCTTTCTGTGCTGTAAACTTTCTACGATTCTAATTAATGCATGATTTGGAACAAATAATCATTTCTTTAAGGCACAAAAGCCCTACAGCAAAAATGCTCCAACTGTGTCTAACAAAATGAATTAAAGATAGCATTAGATCACAGGATGAGACTTATAATGTTGCCAAAAAAGAGTGGTAAACTTGAGGATTGGAATGATTTTAGAATTTAGCAAAGCAGAGCCAAGAAATTGATACAGAAACAGAAAAACGAATATGGGACGGATTTTGGCTACCCAGGTTGGTACTTTTTAACCAACCTTGGTTAAAAAGTACCCCAAAACGTGCGACATTCACTCCAGGGAGGGTGGGCGCAGGATATAGTCAGGTTCACCAACCCCAGAAGCAGAGTATAGGCATCCATGGGGACGGTCAAGTTCCAAAGTGCGCTGGTTAGAAGGCCCGTCTCTGTTCTCTGGGATTTCATCCCAGTTATTTTAGAAGTCATTAGGTCCTCACCCAGCCCCATGGCCCCTCATATCCTTCATGCCATGTCCATAACCACTCATCCAGTATCCACCATTAGCAGACCTCAGGAGCCATGCGGGGATGTAAAGAATGAACTTTGAACAATCTAATACAGCTCTCTTTTGTATACACTTGATAGTGAAAAATAACTTGCACCCATAAAGCCCATTCAAAGTTTTTAAATCCCTTCCAGTGGTTCATCTCTTATAAAAACAAACTTCTGTGTAGACCCATATCAAAGACAGCTAATCCATTCATAGACTCTTTAAACTACCAATCAAACTATGAACTCAGAACCCCTTGCTGAGGCAGTTGTAGCTTTTGAAACTTAGCCAAGTATACATGATGATATATTAATAGCCCTTGGGGAAATGTCAACAAAGAGCTCTATTGAAACTGCATGACTAGATGCTTCAGTTTTTTTCTCACCTGTAGTAGTTGGTCCCCTGGCTTTGTGGTAATGGTAGAGCGTGGGATATGTTGGGCTATGGGATTACAGGTTGTGATTGAGTACAGTTCTTCTGCTGCTGATGGCTCACAGTGCCTTATGGTTGCCCAGTCTTGAGTTGCTAAATCTGTTCAAAATCTATCCCATTTAGCATGGTGGTACTGAGTGCCACACAACATGATAGATGGAGGACATCCTTAATGTGAAGATGGGACTTTGTCTCCACAAGGACTATGCGGTGGTCACTCCTACCGATACTGCCGTGGACAGCTGTATCCGTGACAGGCTGGTTGGTGAAGATGAGTTCAAGTACGTTTTTCCCTCTTGTTTGTTCCCTCATTATCTGCCGCAAACCCAGTCTAGCAGCTATGTCCTTTAGGACTCAGTCAGCTTGGTAAGTAGTGGTGCTACCAAACCACTCTTGGTGATGGACGTTGAAGTCTCCAACCCGGAGTACGTTGTGCGCCCTTGCCACTCTTAGTGCTTCCTCCAAGTGGTGTTCAACATGGAGGAGTTCTGATTCATTAGTTGAGGGGTGGTTGTGGGGGGCTGCAGTACGTGGTAATCAGCGGGAGAATTCCTTGCCATGTTTGACCTGATGTCATGAGATTTCATGGGGTCAGGAGTCGATGTTGAGGACTCCCAGGGCAACTCTCTTCTGACTGTATACCACTGTGCTGCCACTTCTGCTGGATAGTGATGGCGTGTCTGGGGCAATTCTGTGAGGTATGTTTCCATGAGTATGACTATGACAGGCTGTTGCTTGACTAGTCTGTGAGACAGTTCTCCCAATTTTGGCATGAGCCCCCAGATGTTAGTAAGGAGGAATTTGCATGGTCGACAGGGCTGAGTTTGCTATTGTCATTTCTGGTGCCTACGTTGATGCCTTTTAGAGTTTTTGGCGGATTGATGCAACTGAGTGGCTTGCCAGGCCATTTCAGAGGGCAGTTAAGAGTCAACCACGTTGCTGTGGGTCTGGAGCTGCATGTGGGCCAGACCAGGTAAGGATGCCAGATTTCTTTCCCTAAAGAACATTCGTGAACCAGATGGGGTTTTTTACAAAAAATATGGTCATCATTGGACTTTTAATTCCAGATTTTTATTGAATTCAAATTTCACCATTTGTCGTGGTAAGATTCAAAACTGGGATCCCAGAGCATTACCCTGGGTCTCTCAATTACTAATCCAGCGACAATACCACTATTGCACCGCCTTCCCCTAATTAGATGCTGTATGAGAATTCAAGTGTGTTTTAATAAAATAAATTGATGATAGGATGTTGTTCTTAAAAGGTAATGATCAATAAACTGACCAGTATTGTGAAAGTATTCAGGTGCATTTGAGTACTTTCTCCAGTGAATAAAGTGCTTTTGTGCATTCAGTAGTATGAGATTTGATTTTAGATTGTCAATTTGACCATTTGTTTTGACCTACCTGTTGAGCCTTACATGCATCCATTTTTCATCTATCTCATGAGCCTTTTAATAGCTGAATGGATGGCTGACTGATTGACAAAGTAGGCATCTATTCAGCATTTGAAACAATGGAACAGTTGATCATCTGTTCTACTACTTCAAAGGTTTCAATGCACTGCTGAAGAAAGAGACATGCCGCCAAATCTTTTCATCTTACACTCATCAGGACAGACACAAGAATACCAAATTTTAAAGGGAGCAACAATTTATACTGCATGAGCAAAGGGTGCTGATTGATTGGCAACTCAAGTTTGATTGGTCAAGCCATTGCTATGGAAAATGCACCAAGAAACTATTGTGCTCCATGCCTTTGTTTAATTCAGAAAAGCCACAATGGCGGGACATGTTCTTTCTGCTTGCAGAGGACAAGGCCCTGTTTATAAATATATGTAGTTTCAAGCAAGCATATGTGTGCCGCCTTGTAAGCCCAACTGATAATTTTAAATTGTTTGTTAGTGTGATTCTTAGTTTTAATGTACTCAGCTCTGGATATTTTGTTGACACAACCGTGCAATGGATTCTTGATTATGAATGCTCGGTTGAACTCTAAATCTCTCTAATGGATTCAGTTTAGCAGGGGGTTATTCGTACAGCTGTTAAGGGGACTGTGAACTTTGCTTTGTTTTGATAGTTTTATGAGCCCGTAAAAGGATTATGTTTTTGAAGAAATTTTTGAATGGCTGTTTGTTTATTTTGATAGTTTCATGAACATCTCAAAGACTTCCCAATGTTACGATAGGGTTCACAGAGTCCTTCCCATAATGGATACTGGGTGAAGGTGTATGGAGGGGGCATGCTGGATATGGAGGAGAATGGACAGTGGGTGATGGCTGAGAGCTAGGGTGCCTAACACTCATATACTGAACTGGGCCATTGCCCCAGTGAGTGGAGGTGGTCCTTCTAACCTGCCAGCCTCGGCATCCACCCGAGGGCCTGCCTCAAGAGGTGAGGCCCTGACTCCAGCCCATCCCCACCATCCTGCCACATAAATATTGTAGACTGGTGCTGCCAAGCAGGAAGTGGGATTGTGACTTCAGGAATGTCCTGACTCGCGATTTTCATGTCAAAGGAGAAAGTCCAGCCCATAAAATCAGATTGCGAAAAGCTTCAATAGGGCGGTGCTGATGCAGTACATCTGTCACATTTGCCCACAGAACTGTGGTAACTACAAATTCATTGCTTAAAGTAATTGAAAACCTTTTAAGTTGACAGACACATGAAATGCATGTTTTACAACAATGTGACTGTAAGCGTGATATGTTATCCCTCGGACCTTCTTGACCGATCTCAGTTATTAGCACTGCCAGCTTCTGGCCACAGCATCCTGTTCCAATGCCTCTCCTTCATTTCCCAGCTAGCGGGACTGGTCTGACCTGATTCCACTCAGACCTCTCTGATTGTACGCAAAACATCTCCAACAGAGGCTTCTCTTCCTACTGGCACACAGGCACAGTCACCTCTGGAGTTTTCCAATGACCCACCTTTGTGTTCTAACCACCATACCCCCCCTCCCAACCTCCCCATCTTCCTTCTCTTCCTCATCTACATTCTGGCATCTGAGCAACACAATGCACATACAAAGGCTCAGCTTCCAATGTATGCTGACAGCACACAGTTCATTTGATGATGCACCATCTCATTTGATCTATCCACGCTCTTAGAGCTGTTAAACTGTTTTATCTGATATTTGGTCTTGGCAGGCTGTCTGTTGTGTAAACTTTTTTTTTTGCCTATTGCCATGGACAATTTTAAGGTGTTAACTTTTTATTGCCCATTATCAAATATATTTGTATGTGGATGTGTGCATTTTCTTATCCTTGGAGTGATTTAATCAATTTAAATAACGCAGCAGCAAGCTTTTGTATTTTTAGAATGACGAATGTTAGTTTATTTCTCACACATTTGCCCCAGAGCTTAATGAAAATGTCACTCATACAACTCACCCATGCTAATGCACACATAAAAACTAGATACAGTTGAAAGTAAAACGGTAATAATAAAAATGGAATTTAACTAATTCTCTATTTTGGTGCAGGCCTGATGTTTCGTAGTCAAGTTGTTACTTTAGCTGATGTGAAGGCCTTGAAAATGCATTGATTTCGCAGCAGTGGTGATGGCTCCTAGATTTGACCTGCCCACAAGTTGTTCTCACAGATAGGCTTGAAGATGGAACAAGTTAGAGGAGAGAGGGAGACTTAGTTTCTCTTTCAACATATTGTAGCTAGTTACTTTGCTGCTTAACTAGTGCAGCAGTCGATGACTTTGCCTGTCGGTTCCCCTCTCTCTCTCTCTCTCTCTCTTTCTGATGGAATTCTGTCTGCGTCTCTGAAGATGTCTCTGAAAAGCAGTTTCAATTCTCTGCTATATCTGTAACAGGGAGCCAAGATGGCTGCTATATCATGTGACCTCTCATCAGTGTCATGTCATGGTCCCAAATAAGGGATTGTGGTAATTTAATTAACGGTCTGTGGATTTTAGGTGGCCAAAACTTTAGATGTGACGAGGCAAATTTGCATTTTTATAATGAAGGTGTCAATGGAGTTTCATTTGTCTCTTGGCATAAACCACAGTGAGTCAATATCAGAAAAGGTATCGTTGCCCTCTTGAGAGATGAGATGGTTTAATCCAAAAAACTGTGATAGTTCTGATGAGTTATCTTAAGTTCCAGTTTTATTTATTTTAAAATGTAGTCTTTAAAAATATACCTTTAAAGATTTATTATACCGTCATGCACGTACTTGTCTTGACACTATTGTGCATCATAATCACTGACCTAAAATCACCCTTATTAATAGATGTGATAAAATCCTGATGAAGCTCTGGCTGCTCCAAAGAGCCTTCACAGCAGAGCACATTTGAAGAAGAAAAATTAATTTGGCACTTACGATGGTATGAATCACCAATTTCTGACAAAACTACAAAACCATATCCATTCCCATTCCCACAGCCACTTGAATGATTATACTTTTAACTATTAATTGAAAACAGGCCTATTTCTTCAGAAAAGAGAAATTGAATGAGTTTCACACGACATACTTGACTGCTAACTTGTGTGAGGTCTATGGTAACTGATAATAGCCATTTTGTAATTCAGTTAATCTATTGCAGCGCAATTTGTCCTGTTTGTCAGCTGAATGTACTTGATCTTTGAGTTTACAAAGGGAGAGAAACAAAATAGTGAATGTAAGAAAATGACAAGACTGTTGTGACTCAGGTCTGTTTTGACTAAATAATTTAAAATAAAACATGCGTCAATAAACATATGACTGATCTCTTCCTCCTGTCCCAGATGGTTGTGTGGACAATGTAATGCCCACAGAAGTTCCAGGCATGATCCCTAGTCCAGGCTGAGTTAATCAATTTTGATTGGAGTGCCAGTAGGGGATGTTGGAATTGATACAGTCTCCTCAGACTAGGGTTCCTGCTCCTGATTGCCAATCAGTTGTTTGGACAACAGTTGCTTTGGCCTCCCATGTTATCCCACCCATCTCCCTGATTAACCTGTCAGCACTGACTGTCTAGACTGATATATTTTGAAGGCTGCTTTGACATGATGCTGGAGGGCTGCTGAAACCCCTGATTCCTAATCCTAGCCTGAATCCCTGCCTTCAGTAGATAGTAGAAAATCATCCTGGCAAGTAACTGTAGAGATGGCACAGTGAATGAAAGTGCACCATAATCTATAACTGAGTAATCTACCATTCTGGCAACTTTGTTGTGTTCATGATAGAAGACAATAGAATTTTGGCTTATAAATAAAATGTTCACCCAATTAAGAGAGAAAAATTAATGAAAATGCAAACCATGTAGTAATGTAATCCACCCCCAAATGCACTTCAGGAAGGAGAAGCAATTACATGAGCACATTACAGTAATAAAAATTTTAAAATGAAGCAATGTTCCAAGCTAGATTTCTATACGTCTTATATCATACCGATATGAACATTTATTGTTGTATTTGTGGTAGAAGTATTGAACTTTATGTTGGGCTGTATGATGCATTGCCTTTTTTAGTTCAACTGCTAGTTCCTCAAGGAGCTTGTCTACGGTCAGTTTGTCATAGCTTTCCCAATACAGCAGCATGGAAAATGCAGCTTATCATTCCAGCATTTTGAATTATATTTAAATTTAATTACTTTCTTATTCCAGTTAATTGGTGATTGCTGGGTTTCTCTTGGTGATAGAAACCATTCAGTCTCATAACACGTATTGTGGCAAATAACATATGATAAATAGTAGACTGCACAGCATAGCGTATGAACTAGCTCAGTTCTGAAATGGTTAGTTAATTCATGTAGCTACCTGATTTGGAACTCAGTGTTTAGTTATTTGATTAACTAGAAAACCTTGAAAGCCCTAGATGCTTGAGTGTTTAAGTAAGTCAGCGAAATAAATTGATCCACTAATATCATAGGCTCGAAAGGGTTACAGTCAGTGACCAATATGTATGGCCTATTCTCTTTAATTTGTTCTCCTTTGGTGGCATTAATAAATGTGTATAGCATTAGCTTCTTTCAAGACCTTGCACTTCAGGGTGTCTCTGCCTTTCTCAAGAGTCCCTTTAATGGAATTGGAGGTATCTCCAGGGCTCACTTGGCACAGGGATTGAAGGCCTTATTGGTTTGGTTTCTGTGCTGGTTCAAGGACAGGGTAGGAGTTAATGTGCACAGGCACGCTCCTGTTTGCTTTTTGATTGGCAAGGTTAATGTTAAGAGGTACAAAACAGGCTGGAGTTTCTTCATTGAGCTCCTCTGATTTGATTAGATAACTCTCCTGCCTGATCCTCTTAACACAGCCTGTGGCCCTGGGACAGTCAAGTGATTTTCACACTAAATTTGAAGCATTGTGCGGTGAATAGCTGAGCCAAGGAAGGAGTTGACACATTATTGAATTGTGGATGAAAGCTGGCCATGGGGTAGGGGAACCATGAAATTAAGGGATGTGCTCTTCTGTGGAATCTGTGCACATCTGTGTGTGTGTCAGAATGTGAGCTTGGTGGAGTATGAAATGCATTAACCCTTTCAGTTATCCAATAGCAATATTTGGGACCTGTAAGTGCCAAACAAAACTGCCATTGCACAAGCCTCAAACTGCAAAGCCCATCAGCAGAACTAAGTTATCGCAGGCCAGCGACTATATTTTATTATAGAAATTCTAATCATTTGTATAACCTATATACTTCTATCTATCTAAATCTATACTTATTAAGTGATTTATTGTTGTTGAGATCCCTAATTTTCTTAGCCAGTAAGACTTCCTCTGCAGAATCATAGTACTCAGCAATAAATTGTTTTTTTTTTATTATTCATTCATGGGATGTGAGCTTCGCTGGCTGGGCCAGCATTTATTGCCCATCCCTAATTGCCCTTGAGAAGGTGGTGGTGAGCTGCTTTCTTGAACCGCTGCAACCCATGTGGTGTAGGCATACCCACGGTGCTATTAGGGAGGGAGCTCCAGGATTTTGACCAAGTGACAGTGAAGGAACAGTGATATATTTCCATGTCAGGATGGTGAGTGACTTGGAGGGGAACTTCCAGGTGGTGGTGTTCCCATCTACCTGCTGCCCTTGTCCTTCTGGATGGTAGTGGTCGTGGGTTTACTTTGTACTTCATGTAAGAATTTTGCCGGATGTTGCACAGTGTCAAGTCACTTGCTCCAAATATAATGCCTATTCCAGTAACATTCTGCAAAATAAATCTGGGGATATCGTATTATAATGTAAAGGTATTATGTTATGCAAGTCCACCAATGCTTTAACCTTTATTACCCTTTCACCTACTTTACACCATCCTGTAATAATAAAAATTCAAAAATAAGCATTACAGTTTAAATAAACTGTAAATTATATTTCAAAGGTCTGGCAGTCAATTTAAAAGAATCATTGAATTGAGTGCTTCTGTTTCTCTGTTGTCACTTACAGCATCAGAACCGTTCCATTAAGTTTACTACCATGTAACTCAGCCCTCTCGAATCCCTTCTGTATTTAATAGTGTGGAAGTCTTTCATTTGAAATAAGTGTTGGGCACTGTCAAAGATGTTGGTTGCAGGTGACCTACCTGGCTCCTGATAATTCAACTACACAGACATTAGCCATTGAGGTTATGCTTAGAGTACAGCAACATGCAATTTTTCTAACTCCTGTAACTTAGTAGTGTCCCAATGTGTTTCACAAGAGTTTTATCAGGCAAGATTTGACACGAGCCACTAAAGGAGATATTAGGACAGATGACCAAAAGATTGATTAAAAAGGTTGGTTTGAGGACTATCTTAAAGGAGGAGAGAGGGGTAAAGAGGGCTTTTCAGAGCTTAGCGTCTAGACAGCTGAAGGTAGAACCACCAGTGGAGGAGCGAAGGAAATCAGGGATGCTCAAGAGGCTAGAATCAGAGGAGTCCTGAGATCTCAAAGGGCATTAGGGTCTCATGAGGTTACAGAGACATGAAGGGGACGAGACCAAGGCAGGATCTGTTTATTTAAAATTTTGAGTTGGAACTGGAATTAGAAAACTCAGTTTAAATAAACTACTGATTATGAAGAATAAAAATGTGAAAGTGTATTGAGTGGTGTTATAGTCTGTTTGAAATGGCATTCATAAACTGCATGAACTTCACTGCCACGGTTTACGATGTCACCTGAACTGCTCCAGTATTTTATCTCTGGTAATCCATTTAAGTATTGAGTTAGTTAATCATCATCTTCTGCACATACATTTATAAAACATATTAAAAACATGTCCCGACACATAAAGAGAAAAGGAACACGTTATTTTATGTTAAACATCCTGTTTGCAGTGCTTCCCAGAAGATTTTTTTTGTAATGTTGAAGCTGTATTATTTGGAAAATGTATAGAAGGAGATGATCAAAGGAGTGTTTGAAGACACAATCTGGTGTTAAGATTGGGGGATGAATGACAACATCAGTTAGATTTGAAGATGTCAAAGCACTTGCAGCAAGCACAGAAGAAGCTTTATAAGAATTAGTCGATAGACTAGTAACAACAAACATGAACTTTGGAATAATGAAAGCGAACATTGGCAAAACGAAAGTGTTGCATATCTCAAAATCTCCAAGAAATATTCATATATTCAAAGAAGGATAAGAACTAGAACAGGTGCAAGAATTCATGAAGCATAATATCTGGATGGCCGGTGCAACAAAGAAATAAGAAGAAGGATAGCAATGGGAAAGGTCGCATTTGGTAAGAAGAGATGGTTGCTAAATGGAAAGTTGAATAAGCAATTCAAGAAGTGACTTGTAAAGAGCTTGATTTGGAGTGTTGTTTTCTAGGGATGTGAGACGTGAACCTTAAAGAAGGAGGAGACCAACTTGCTAAATAGCTTTGAAATGTGGGTTTAGAGGAGAATGGAAAGAATCATTTGGGCAGAAAAAAGTAAAAAATGCTGTGGAGAGTCAATGAACAAAGAGATTTACTGAATGTAATTAGGAACAAAGTCCAGGTAGGGCGCATCTTAAGAAGAAACAGACGAGTAAAAGATGTGGAAGAAAATAACAATGCTGGATGGTTTGAAAATTGAAGGAAGTTATTGTTAATTAAAAGGCTGGCACAGGATAGAGAGACATAGAAAGGCTATGAACCAAGGACCTGTCTTCAGGCAGAGCACACATGATGATGACAGAAGGAAGATCATGCAAACCATCTACACGGCTCAGTCAAGGAGGTTGATGAATAGAACAGGCATTCCTACTAAATAGCTGACCAGTATTCCGAATCATGACATTAAATAAACTTGCGATGTCGACACTGTTAAATACACTGTTTGTGATGTTATTGAAAAAAGAGACACGCTTTCGAAGCTTTTCACCTTGCACTCATCAGGATCAACGCAAGAATACTAAATTTAAATGGGAACAACTATTTATACTGCATGAGAAAAGGGTGCTGATTGGTTGGCAAGTGGTCTCTGCTCGAGGCATTGCGATGGTGAATGCACCAGGGAACAGTTGCCCCCTATGCTTTGTTCCAGTGAAAAAGTGCAATGCTTGGATGTATTCTTTCTCTTTGCAGAGGGCAGGGCCCTGCGAATAAATGTATGTAGTTTCTAGAAAGCATCAATGAGCCACATTGCAAGCTCAATTGACAATCTTAAATCGGTTGTTAGTGTAATTCTTAGAACACCTGAGATTGCTCAGTAAGTGCTGTCCAATCGCGGAATCGCATCTAATGTTGGACATTTCTGAGTTTTGCAAGCACGGGCTGGTTGAGTACGATCAGTATTCTGTCGTGAACAGCCAAAGGGTCATGCTGTTTGATGCGATCCACCAGTCATTGGGACGTATGGCTTACATACCTGCCATCACACCAGCACTGAAATTCATATGCCACATTACTCATTTGTGTGCTAGGCAGAACGTCTTTTTGGCTTGACGGTAGCATCCTGTTAATAGAGAACACCACCGATGTTGCTACTGCATAGTAGCAGTGTGAAAAGGCTAGCTTCACCTTTTGCTTAAATTTTTGAAACACCTCTCTCAGAGTAATTTAACTCTCTCAAAAAAACTCTCCCAGAGTAATTTAAGGTAGACTGGTACAGCCTACACTAACAACCAATTTAAGGTTATCAACATAGTTCACAATGTAGCTTACTTACGCTTGCTAGCAGCTACATCTATTCATATGCAGAGCCCTGTCTTCTGCAAACAAAATATGTCCAGGCATTGTGCCTCATCAATTAAACAAAAGCATGGATGACAACTGTTCCCTGGTGCATTCCCCATGACAGCCCCTCAACCAGAGTTGATTTGCCTTTTTTGAGTTTAAACAATAGCTTGGAGGGTAAATGTTCGCTCTTGCATTCTCCAAGGCAACACCTCTACCAATCAGAGTCCACTTGCCAACCAATTAGCACCCTTTTCTCATGCAGTATAAATTGTTGCTCCCTTTGAAATTTGGTATTCTTGCATCAGTCTGGTGAGTGCAAGATTTCAATCTGGTGAGCGCAAGACAAAAAGCTTTGACAGCATGCCTCTTTTGTCAGCAAAACTGAAGTTCTGTAGTACAAAATGACTATTTGTGATGTTCATTTTCAGAAGGCGCCAACCAGTTTCTCCCTCACGAGTCAGCTGGGGGCAACAAGAGTGTGATGTACACCATGTGGTGTGACATTGACCCATAAAGACTAGGAAATATTTTTGGGACTGAAGGCCCATTGTTGGTTTGCCTCAAGTGGAATAACATGCTGTTTGCCTTTCTAATTGTTTTCTGCACCTTTGAACATGGGACTTAGGGGCATGAGTAGATTGCCCTTCAATAAGATCATGGGTGATCTGGTTGTGGTCTTAAAAGAGTTCCACATACTAACAACTCCTTGAGAGAAAAAAATTCCCCTAACCTCCATCTTAAATGGTCAACCTCCTATTCTCAAACCATGTCCCCTGGTTTTAGTCTCTCCCAGAAGTAGAAATATCCTCCTGGTACATACCCTATCAGATCCCCTCAGGATCTTATATGTTTCAGTGAGATCACCTTTCATTCCCCTGAACTCCAATGGGTATAGGCCCAAACTATTCAACCTTTCTTCATAAGATAAAGACCCTCATCCTGAGAATGAGTTGATTGAACCTTCTCTGAGCTGCTTCTAAAGCAATTATATATTTTTTCAAATAAGGAGACCAAAACTGTACACAGTATTCCAGATGTGGTCTCACCAAGGCCCTGTACATCTGCAGTAAAAGTTTAAGATTCTTGTTTTGGACTGGAGTATGTCGCACTTAAATTTAAGATAGAATTCAACTGTATTATGATCACTTTTTCCCAGAGGATCTTCTACTATAGAATTATGAATTAAACCTGCCTTATTACACAATAATAGATCTAAAATAGCCTTACCCCTAGTTGGTTCCGTAATGTATTGTTCCAACATTCTACAAACTCATCTTCCAGATTACCCTTGAGAGAGTAATTACTGATTTGGCCAGCCTATATGAAGATTAAAGCCCCCCATGATTATTACATTGCCTTTGTTACAAGCTCCAACTTTTTATTGCTTAATGCACTGTCCAACTGTAAAACTACTGTTAGGGGAGCCATAAACTCCTCCCACCAGTGTTTTCTGACTGTTGTTATTTCTAATCTCCACCAATATGATTCCACATCCTGATATCCTGAGCCCAAATCCTTTCTTACAACTGTCTTTAAGTCATCCTTCACTGCCTGGGCTAATGCTCCTTTTACCTGCCTTTTCAAAATGTTGTTGCCTGGATTATTTATCTCCAAACCTTGGTCACCTAGTAACGATGACTTTGTAAGATATTAGATCTAAACCATTTCTCTGTAACACTAGTTCATTCATCTTATTACAAATGCTTAATATATTCGGAATTCTGAATGGCTGCCTGCACTATAATGCAATGGCCAGTTTGCCTATGCATCCTGTGGTCCTAGTTCTCATCCATACAAGTAGCAAGCACCCTTTTCCTGTTGGTCAAAGTCATGGGACATGGCTCCTCTATCACTGCATCCTGGATTCAAATACCTGTTTGGCGTGCATCACACCTTCTGCCCTTGACCATTGACCAACTCTACAGTATTACTTAGCCTAAGGTTGTTACTGACTCCTGGAACAAAGTGTCCAGGTAACTCTTTCCCCCTTTGTGATGCCCTACAATGTCTGCAGCTTAGACTCCAACTCAACAACACTGAGCCAAAGTTGCTCAAGTTGCAGACACTTAGCACAGCTGTGGCTGTCCAGGATCTCAATGCCCTCCACAAATGCCTATATGTTGCAGTTACAGTACACCACCTGTCTTGCCATGTCCTTACTTATTTATTTGATTAGTTAATTAGTTATTAATTTCATGAATTAACAGCTTGGAGATAAATGAAAAGTGCTCAGCTGCTGCTGAAGGTTAAACAGAACAAATAGAGCACCTCCTTCAACTCTAATGTTACAACTAATGTGCTTGTTGAAGCTGGCTAACACAGCACAGACTATGGTAGACATGGACAAGAAATTTATACTTGTTGGGAATCCAAAACTAGGGGCCATAAATATAAGATAGTCACTAAGAAATCCAGTAAAGAATCCAGGAGAAACTTCTTTACCCAGAGATTAGTTAGAATGTGGAACTTGTTACCAAATGGAGTAGTTGAGGCAAATAGCATAGATGTGTATGAAGGGAAGCTAAATAACTACTTAAACAAGAAAGGAATAGAAGGTTATGCTTAGATTTAGATAAAGCATAGGGGGAAGAAGCTCATGTGAAGCATACATACCAGCTTAGACCAAATGGCCTGTTTCTGTGCTGTAGATTCTATATAAAAAGAAAACCTAGAATGCTCTTTTGCCAGTAGGATCCAGTGGTTCACCAGCAGTACATTTGCCAACTAAGCCATCAGGCAAACAAAGTCTGTTTAGTGTAAAATTTGCATGACTTTATTTTCTAAATTATTTCCTATGTAGTGCTCGGTGGTATACCACAACATCACAAACCACTTGTCAGTGTGTCGTAAAATAAAATCCTTGCTTTTAAAAATACATGCATTTTTATTTTAATTAAGCAGATAGAATTGGCTGAGCTATCTGTCAGCCATTCATCGCTTTATCTTCTGATCCATCTATCATCTAATTTATTATTCTGCCATCCATCCTTTCATTTTAAAAGATTGTAAAATTTATTATTTTACCAGTCTAAGGCCTCGTAATAGAATATCCTTTATCTGGTGCCATTCCTACATTCTGACAAGGATTTCTTTGAACAATCAAATAGAAGAGATTTGTTATAGAATTGTGCCTGAGCACAAGCTCAAGCCAGTTTTTTAAAGGGAAAATCGTGGAAAAAAAGGACAGCAAAAGGCATTCATTCCTGAAATGTAATGATGCACCAGAAGGAACAATAAACCATATCTGAGGAAATTCTGATGATTGATTAATACTGCTGTTCTTGTTCTTGATCCTGTTATCGTTTAGTTGTAAGTGAGCTTTGACCATGCTTTAAACTAATGACAAATCACTCCTTTCAAAGCTGAAATACTTGGTTGCATTATGGTTTTCAAAACCAATAAGTAAATCAGCCAGTTCAAAACGCTCTCAAAGTGGATTGTAACATACATTGCGCAACTGCATATAGGTTTCTATTACCTGGGCCTAGAAGACATTGAAAGAATGCACAACACTTAGAAGCCAGGGACTGTCAGATAACCTCTAGCCTGGTATTCTGGGGGGGGTGCGGGGGGTTGAAAGCTAATGTGATAAGGAGGAAGACCTAACAATTAATACAGTGTCCTGATGAAACAGCAGCAATAACAAAATTGTACGCGCAGCAGGCATTGTATTACTTAACACTGCTGAAAGTATTCAATAATTCAGTCATTTCCTGCTGACTTTTCATGCTTCGCTTACCAGGCCTGAACCCAAGTACAGGCACCAAAGATTTACAAGCAACTGCCAATCTACAGATACTCCCTACAATAAGTACACTCAAGGGGGAACCTGAAAATCAACGTTAAATGGAGAGAACAGGTTAAAACATCACTCCATCTTAGCAACCATTACAACCAAGCCTGAGACTTTCAGTCTATCCATGGACAATACCACAAGAATAGAGGAAATGGACAGGAGAATGAGGGGGGCGAGTCCTAGGAGGTTAATGATGAACATATTCCAGCAAAGGAGCAGGAGAAGATTATTTTTCTTTTGAAGGAATCGTCTGGTCCCATTGGCAGCAGGCGTCATGGGTGTGAGTGAATAAAATGGCGAGAAGGCCAAAAATTGGTTTTGGTGCTGTCGTGAAACCAGATTGCAATCATCCGCTCCACCCGTCGATGGCGGGCCACCATCCAGGGTCGGGAACATAATTTTAATGTATTTGCATCTCATTATTCTGCCCTCGCGCTGGAGTCATCCCTCCGCATCAAATCACGTTGGCGTGCTTCACAACTGCCTTTAAAAGGCATGCGCCTGGCGAGCTGAACTTTGAGGGGAACACGGAAGTGAGTGCAGACAACTGTGCGCAATGCTCGTGAGGATCGCCCATAGGACACCAAGGAAGTTGTGGGGGGGAGGTGGGGGCGGGCCGCAGGCGAGTCGCTTTTTCCTGGCTGGCTTTTAGTGCGATGCTGGGGCAAGAGCTCCATTTGTGGGTGAGGCCTGGGGTGGGAGGGGGAGATGGGAGTGGTGGATGAAGGATGCGGTGCTGGGGGCAAGACAGCCCAGACTGAAGGAAATGCACAAGCACATCCCAGGAGGGTGGGAATGGGGGTTGAGGGAAGCAGCCACACACTTGAAAAAGTTTGTCAGAAGTGAGCATTCTTCCGCAGCTGAGACCGTTCAGCAGCAGCTCCATTGACATGCTTGGAGTCGGGCCTCTGAAGCTTTTCTGCCCACTCAAGCAATGCAAAAGCATGAAAGTGCCACCAAATCCACCAGAACCTTTCACCTCTTGGGTGTAGACTAAAAATTAACGTGCGTTTTAGGGAGGCAACAGAACAATTGGCTGACTGAGCAAGTTGTAGAATCCTTTTGTGAAGGGTGGCCATGGCGCAGTCACTGGTGGAGGCACTCACAGACCCTTGCAATGCCTTTATTAAGGCTCAGACCAGTACCTCTCATGGTTCAAGCTAACAGCGAAGCCTTGCAATGCGGATTAGGAGAATGCCTGTGCCCGAACTGAGAGCGCAGCATGCAGTCCAGTGGCCGAAGCTGCTTCCAATCGGTCAAGTGGAGTGGGGGTGGAGATGGGTGGGGTTTCGGACAGCCATGAAGCAAACTACATACTGGCCATCCAAGTAGTGGCCAGTGCACTCCTGCATGCATGAATGGGCTTTCAGATTTAACCAAGAGAGGTTCTTAGGACACACATGCTAACCCACGCATCTCTCTCTTTGACTCTGCAGGTGGAGAAGATACAGGATCATGGAGCCTGGTCCTATAGTGATATGCCTCACGGCTTGCAGGGAACAAAGAGGAAGAGTGCAGCGGAGGCGCCTGGCTCGGCAAAGACAGGAGCACCTCCATCAAGACTAAGGGGTGGCAGGGTCTGCTATGCACGCAGCTAAAGATCCACAAAGAGCTGTCGTTCATAGATCCAATATCTATGATGGTGCCTGTCACTCCTGCAGGTGACTGAGAACCAGTGTCACCGAAGACTGCGCATGTCTAGGGAACTGTTCGGTCACATTTGCCATCTGCTGCAGGATTTGGTGCCACGGGGACATGGAGGGCATCCACTGCCAGTGTCCGTGAAAGTGACCGCGGCGCTCAATTTTTACATGAGCGGCTCGTTCCCGGGCTCCACAGGTGACCTGTGCGGGATCGCGTACGCTTCCACGTACAAGTGTATCCAGGAGGTCACGAACGCCATCCTCGAGAAGGCACAGAGCTTTGTGCATTTTGCACAGGAACAGGAAAGTCAAGAAGCAGGACTGTTGGGATTTGCACAGATCTCTGGTTTTTCATAGGTGCAGCATGCCATTGACTGCACTCACATGGCGCTTGGAACTCCATGGCAACAAGTAGTCAACTACGTCGACCACAAGGACTTTCACTTGCCGAATGTTCAACTGGTCTGTGACTACCACAAACACATCCTACAGGTCTGCGCATGATTCCCAGGGAGCGTCCGTGACACCTACATCCTTGGCAGGTCTCAGATCCCTGACATCTCCCAGGGTCCACAGAGGCTGCAGGGCTGGCTCCGTGGAGACAAGGGCTACCTGCAGAGGACATGGCTGATGACACTCTGTGGCGGCCTCAGACTGCAGCAGAGTGACGGTATAACGAGGCTTATGCTGCGACCAGACTTTGGTGGAGCAAACGATAGGCATCTTGAAAATGAGGTTCCGGTGCCTCAACAGGTCTGATGGAGCACTGCAATACAGTCTCCAGAGGGTGTTGCAGATCACCGTAGCTTGCTGCGCGCTACACAACCTGGCGCTGCAAGGCCAGGTTGTGTAGCCGGGGGGAGGAACTGCTCGAGGAGGAGATGAATGAGCTTCACGTTTCCTCCTATGAGGGGCATCGTGAAAGAGGATGATGGTGATGAAGTCCTCAAAGGTGATCGCACTGGGCAGGCGAGCTCAGGGGCCCTCATAGCCACAAGATTTGAGGAGCACGATGACGAGATACAGTGAGGACAGTCCTGACACCCTCACCTTGTATCTATGAAGGTTTGACTCCTGTGTGGCTGATGGCAGCATGCATAACCTCCGTGCTCAGGCTCATGTCATGGAGTCGCAGCGGAGGCCCTAACAGTCGCTGGATTGATGACATGCAGTGAGGACATTCCATAGATTTTCACATTGCTTCTGTGAATGTCTGACTCCTGTCTGGCTAAGGGCAGCTTGCTTGTGCTCTGTGATCAGGGTCATATCATGGAAACACAGACTTGAAACTTTAAATACAGCTGATCTTTGTCAGCCTTCAGCACCTGTCCTCTTCAGTATCTGTGTCCAGTAACGGTGTGCTCCTGAAGAGATGGGATCCAGCCCCACCTCAAAGGTGCTGAGAGCAGACAGAGAGAATAATAGAACTTGTGATGCTTGGCCACAACATTATGACAGCAATGACGAGCACCATTGAGGTGCGGGCATCACTAATGTGTCCAGTGAGTGCAAAGCTGGACCGTCACTTTGCTCTGAAGGTTACACACTGCACAGAGAAGAGGCCCTGGACTGAGACACCTGCCTTTATCTTGTGCAGGAACCAAGGTTTCACATCTGAGTGACACGAACACTGCTCATCATAACAAGGAGCCATAGGCAAGGAGACATTCTTGGGAGTTTATTTACAATAGTGAATATTATGTACAAGTGATTAATACCCATGCACATGCTGTGAAACTCTATCTTCTTAACCCTGCCACTACATCTTGGTGCTCACCCGACATCCACAGCGGAGGTGGAGACATCCTGCTGACTGCTACGCCCTGTCTGTCGTGACTTTGACATGCGTGCTCTGGAGGGCCGAGACCTGGAGGGCTTTGGGTGTCCTGCTGTGGGCCAACTGCACCCTCCTCTGCCTGTGGAGCTGGAGCAGTGGGGGTCATAGGAAGAGGGCCTATGGATCGGCCGGACATTTCTGGAGTCACCTGAGTGGATAGCTCCGGGGCATTGAGCTGCTAGTCGTCCTCTCTATGAGTGCCTAATGACCCCTGGCTGACTTCTTGAGGAGAAGCGGAAGCTGGAGTGAGATCGAGCTGCCCCATACCACTCTCACATTGACACTGTTGGAAACCAACTATGGCTTCAGTGATGAAGTTCAGCCCATGCAGCAGTGCAGGATTGATGTCCTGGACCAAGATCTCCATGGCGGCCACCATCCTGCCAGTGTTGACCTCAGCGCCGGCATGTCGACACATTAACACCTCAGACTGAAGGCAGATGGACTCCTCCATTGTCCCTTGTAATATGAGGGGTGCACCAGACATCCCTTCCTGATGGTCGCATGATTGTCCTTGCAGCTCCACCAACTGATTGAGTTCCAAGCCCAGAGGCCCATCATCTGACTTGGACTCAGCAAATTCCTTGCCTCCAGCAGTCCTCTGAGTGCTGGCAATGAAGGATTTCCCTGCCTCTGCCTGCTGTGGAACAGATTGTGTGTTGTGCTCACCAGATTGTGATCTAGAGGCTACTCTACATCGAGGTCCCACCGAGGTGTGTGCCGCTGCACTGGTGGAGGGTGTGGGTGAGTGCCTGATAGGTATTCAACAGTACTGCCCTCTGGGTCCTCATCCGAGATGCTCTCAGCACTGGGGCTGGGGTCAAGGTTGCCTGAGGGTGATGTGTCAGCTGTGCCTAGGGTAGAAGGTGGAGATTATTAGTGCTTGGTAGCTGCTTTGAACACAGAACAGTGGACTCAGAGTAGTGTTAGGACAGGGATGATGTGGTGCAGGATCTTTAAGTGGGTGCTCGTCCCCGACTTCACATTCGTTGCACGAACGGTCCACATCCTCTCCGGCCAGCGCGTGACCCTTGAACGGACTGACGATCTTGATGCCTGGCATAGTAACCCCCATCTGGGATCTCTCCCATTGAGCATGCACAATCTTGTCCTGCATAAAGACAGATGGAGACAGTGTGAGCAAAGGCTGATGCCAGGCGTGAGTGTTTGCTGAGTAGAGCCATGGACGAGATGAAGAGGCTATCTCCAGAAGAGATGAGGCCAGATAGAGCTGTGAGGGTGCATGTGAGAGTGTGAGTGGTGATGTCCCTTGAGCTGGCCATGAGTGAGATGCCAGCGAACGTGTGATGTGCTTGTGAGCGGGTGAGTTGATATGATGACAAAACCTGGCAGCACGGATAAGATCATTTATCTGTTTTCTGTACTGGATGACCAGCCTCTAGTGTGCAGTGTTGGCACTGACCACCCCTGCCTTCCAAGCCAGAGTGGTGACACTGATGGGCCTCCTCGGACAGAGCAGGAGTAGAGGACATCGCAGCGAGCCTCCACGGCCTTCAGAAGGCATCCCAGGGGTTGTGTCACTGAATCGGGGGCTGCATTTTTCTTGGCTTTCAGGGCCTTGCCTTCACCAGCCTGCAAGCATTAAGAACTGTGCATGCAGCTGCAGTTTAAATATGGCACCTGGCGTGAGGAAACGGCGAAGTAATGGCATGGTTGGCCAATTGGAGGCCGGCCACCAGCGAGCCAGCATGTTTCCCGTGACTGCATAATTTATGAAGTGGGAAGGGGACGATGTGGCGTGAAAACCCGCCATGCAGCCGGCGGGCAAAATGCTTTCTTTCATGCCTGCTACCGCACATAGTGCAAATCTGGGATGATTCTGCCCTTTGTGCATGATTCTAATTTTTTTGGGCCCTTCCTCCCCTGAACCTGATGGCTCCTGCTTGAGCTCGGTTCTACAAGAAGCCAGCAGGTACCAGTACTTTATCCAAGTGGCATTCTATCTGTGTGAACCCAAGTAGTGACTGCCCATAAGCCACTCAGCCATGGGGGGCAGGAAACTCTAGGTGATTTCTATTTTACCTCTGCCTAACCCCGGAGCATTGAGGCCAATTGTAATGTTCTGATAGCTGCACTAGCTGAGGGTGAATAGCTCAACACGTTCTCAGGGTTGAACTGGGAATGTTCTTGGCACTGGTGCCCTAGGCAGATTTTTTAACATGAGAATGTGTTGGTTTGATAATGACCTGCATGAATGACTGCGAAACACTAAGATGGCAAAAGCCTGAAGGAAAGAGTAAAGACTGCTTGCAATGGAAAGGGACAAATTTCCAAAATTTGAAACTGTTCCTTCTTTCAGATCTGATTCAAGGCCTTACATTTTAATCTTTAATAAAACTTGTTTTTTGTATATACTTTTATACTCATTAGCTGGAGAGATTTTTGTGTTGGGGTAGAAGATTTTCCTATTTCAAGGATCCAGTGTTACTGCCATTGAGTACTTCCAGTCTCATTTAACATGGTCAGGTGCTAAGGAAGCTCACTCCCCTTTGCCCCCCTAAGCCTAACTTCAGAAAAATATTCCCTACTACATCAGCATGACTTTTTTATGATCTTGTACCAGGCATCCAAAGCGCCTTTCTAAAGCTGACAAATTGTGGTAGATTGGGGGCAGTTTCATTTTGCGGATCTGTGTCCTTGGTGGCTGACTGAGGCTGCTAGAGCACATTTCTTGCAGGATCCGTACTGCTGATTGAGTGAGGAGCCATTTTTCCTCCTCATCTGAACTAAATTTGAATGTGAGGACCAGAAGTGAAAGGGTGGTATGCCAACACACAGTCCTGCCGCCACCCAGCGTTGTTACTGAAACAATGTCTTACCAGAATCCCTGCTTCTACCAGCCAGTTGGACAGTCATTTAGATTACTTAGTGACTAAATGTATTAAATAATTTACGCATCATTCAGCAGTAAAAGGGGTCCATATACTTGATTCAGATTAATTTTTGTAGCATTTTTGGTGGTGTTACAATAAAGAAATTTAGGTCATTTATTCAAGGTGCTGATGTTGTACATCTTCACTGGGATCATCGAACTCCCTTTGTTAGCATAACAGTCTTGTAATGTATTCATAGGCTTCCGTTACTGTACATTTAATTGGCAGATTAGTTTCTGTCATATAAGAAATGCTTTGTGATTTATGGTTCATACATCTTAAGACTTATTTATTCTTTGGAGTCTAGACTGCAATACTTCTGTCACATGTGAGTGTTTTTTGATGTCTGACAGTATTTTTATTGAGCTGCTCTTAAGCATCCTTTTATCCTTCCATTTAACCACTATTAAATGTTTACAGAGGAGTGGAAGCTTTAGATGACTCTGTTTCACAAAGTGTTTTACAATTGAGCAGCAACTTGCATAAGCAGCTATGTGGGTGGATCGCTGTCTCGATTTGTGGGGAGTAGAGTGGCTGGAGCATTAAGTCACGGTCTGTAGGAAGTAGTGAGGGGCAAGCACTAGGCCACAGTCATAGAATGGTTACAGCACAGAAGGAGGCCATTCAGCCCTTTGTGTCTATGCTGGTTCTCAGCAAGAGCAGTTCATCTAGTCCTGTTCCCCGCTTTCTGCCCATAACCTTGCAAATGTTTTCTCTTCAGATAATTATCTAATTCTCTTTTGAAAACCTCAATTGAATCAGCCTCCATCAGACTCCCTGGCATTCCAGATCTTAACCACTTGCTGGGTAAAAAAAAGTTTTTCCTCATGTCGCCCCTAGTTCTTTTGCCAACCACCTTAAATTGGTGTCCTCTAAGTTCTTGTTCCGCCTGCCAAAGGAGACATTTTCCCCATACCTACTTTGTCCAGAACCCTCATGATTTTGTACACCTCTACCAAATCTCTTCTTAATCTTTTCTTCTCCAAGTTTCTCCAATCTATCCAAGTAACTGAAGTTCCTCATCTCTGGGACCACCTTGATGAGGTCTATGGGAAACTGTGAGGTGGGCGCTGTCTGTATGTCTGTGGGGTGCAGTGTGGGGAGACCATGATCTCTCATTCTGTGAAGAGCAGTGTGGGAGGAGCACTGTCTCACAGTCTGTGGGGAGCAGTGTAGGGTGAGCACGAATTCACAGTCTGTGGGGAGCAGGGCGGGGCGAGCAATGTCTCGCAGTGTGGAGTGCACACCATCTCAGTCTGTGAAAAGGAGTGTGGGAGGAGCACTGCCTCAGCCTGTGTGGAGCAGTGTGGGGTGATCATTGGGGAGCAGTGTGGGTCAAGCACTGGGTCACTGCGTGGGGATCTATGAATGTGGAGAACCGTATATGGTGAATATTGATTAAACATGGTGTATACTGCTCTTGTAAGCATATTGCAAATTGGTAGTTTACACTTAAAGCCTAGTTATCTTGATTTGCTTGGAGTGGGTGAATAGCTGTGTTATATAAGTAATTCCAACTTTAAGTTGATGCAGCACAGGGAGAACTCGAGGTTAGAGTTCAGGGGTTTTGGTTTTGTAGATTTGCAGCACAAGCAATATATTTTTGTCATTTTATTACTTAAAGCATCGCTTGGGGATTAAACAGGTTTTTTTTGCAGTGTCCAGAAGATTCTCTGTTATTTGAAAGGTTTTTCTGTGGCTGCTCCAGTAATAGGATGACTATATGGGGCCACTAAATGTGGATACAATCCAATTTTCCTGATTCCATCAAGCCTCGGACAGAGCATTAGCTCATGATCCAAAAAAGAAATCTGACCCCTCGGCTGATGGGTTGGTCAAAAATTTAAAAAAAACCTCAAGGCTAAGCTATTTACTCAGCACAGTAAAACAACTATTCATGTTTTTGCATTGCTTGGGTCATGAAAATCCAACTCTGTTAGGGAGCTAAAAGCAGAGGACGCTATCGTACATTTTTATTAGAACCTAACAAGATCAGCAGAGGCTGTGCTGGTATTGGCTCATAAGATTAGACACACAGGAAGGTTTTCTACGTGTAAAATGAATCAGGAGGCCAACTACGGGGTAAATGACATTACCATATTATGGGATATGCCAACAGGTGATAGCTGTTGTGTAGTTCAAGCAGGGGAGTGGGATATGGGTAAATATTAATGAAATGGTTTAGAAACATTTCAGTGCAACTTGTGCTCCATGATAAATGAAGGGAGAAAGAAAAGTGCAGCTCCCACTTGGAAGATAGCAAACAAAGACATAGAGCACAGGACAAGAGGTACAATGGCAGTCTTAAAAAAGATTGTGGTAATCAGGCTATATTCCATACAAAGGGTGCTGTATTGAAGATAAAATTGAATTGGAGGATTGTCAGCAGGATTTCATTACAACTTAGTGTGTGAAATCATCATTCTATGTACAATTGTCAAGTAACACCGAGTTGTATAATTAGAGATTTTAACCTTCCAAACTTGGGTTGCCTTCTGAAGAGATGATAGGTGGCTTCTGGTAGTTGTGGTGTCAGTTGAGGTGACGAATTATGATCACAAGATAATTGTCCTTGAACTCACCCTATATTTAATCCATCTAGCAAGGTCCTAATGTCCCCCCACTGTAACATGCTGTTGTTTCTTAAATGATTCTAGAGCTTTTGCCTCCTCAGCTTTAACTGGCAGCCTTTTCCATACATTGATCTGCATTTGTGCGATGAACAATTCTCTGATAATGGTCCTAAAATTACCTTTTGCTAATTTGAACCTATGTCCCCAAGTTTTACTCCTCAGCCCTGCAATTTAATTAAAAGTAATTAACTTTTTCTATACTCTAAAAAATGTAATAGATCCATGTGAGATCATCTCTGGGACGCATTCTCTTCAGATTGATAAGACCAGTTTTCTGCAGTCTTCCCTCAAAACTCAGATCCCAACACTGAGGATCAGTCAGCCTCGTGGCTCCAGTGTTGAATGTCTCCCTTGTTTCTAAAGAGCCAGAATTGGGTGCAGTATTCAAAGTGCAGTCTGATCGATTCGCTGTCATATTTGATAACTTTTTATTTATTTATTTATATTCATTAACGGAATGTAGGAGTTGCTGGCTAGGCCAGCATTTATTGCCCATCCCTAGTTGCCCTTTGAGAAGGCGGTGGTGAGCTGCCGCCTTGAACTGCTGCAGCCCATGTGGGATAGGTACACCCACAGTGCTGTTAAGGAAGGAGTTCCAGGATTTTGACCCAGTGGTGTGAAGGAATGGTGATATAGTTCCAAACCAGGATGCTGTGTGGCTCGGAGGGAGAATTTGCAGGTGGTGGTGTTCCCAAGCATCTGCTGCCCTTGTTCTTCTAGATGGTAGAGTTCTGGGTTTGGAACGTGCTGTTGAAGGAGCTTTGGTAAGTTGTTGCAGTGCATCTTGTTGATGATGCACGCTGCAGTCATTGTGTTGGTGGTGGAGGGAATGAATGTTTAAGGTGGTTCAGCATCTTATTTCATCAGGACTGAAAAATGTTATAGATGTAACAGGTTTTGAGCAAGGGTAGAGGCAGAGAAAGTGGTAAGGAGTGGGGGCTGGGGTGGTCGGAAGGAAAGAACAACGGGGAAGCCCTATGATAGGGATAGGATGGAAGGCAGGAATAATTAACTGGCAAAGTGTTCCTCACATCCCTGCAACTTTGAATTTAATTAGTAGCGTTTTGTGTGGAACTTAATCAAGATCCTTTTGGAAGATGAGGTACCCCACATCATGCCACATTCTACTTGGGATTTAATTTCCTCACAGAAGTCGAGGAGGTTGGTCAGGCAGAACCTTCCCTTCTGAATCTGTGTTTGATCAGAACCTTCCTAATCATGAGGCTTTATGCTGTAGCAAGCAGTGAATATAGCAACTGAGTTTTTCAAGCTTTACATCATTTTTAACATCAATTCTGATCCAATCCCATTAGAATTCTTGATGGAAATATCTGTTTACTAGTTTTATTGGGACAGATCAACCAGATTATAAAGTGTCTGGGCTGTATAATCATTTAAGACCTCTACTATCATCAGTAAAGCGTTCTGAAATAAGTGTAATAGTTCCTGTAGTGCATTGGGACTAAGACAAGTGAACACTGCAGGCATCATTTGGAAAGGTAGGCCTTGATCAAGGAATATTTGTGGCTGATTGTGGGGGACATTATAAAAGGATTGGAAAGAAATGTTCTAAAATAGACTGGTTATGTTGCAGCCATTTTTGTGGAGGGCAGACAGGAAAGTGGAGTTCAGACCGTAATCAGATCAGCCATGATCCTGTTGAATGGCAGAGCAGACTCTAAGGGCCTACCCCTGTTCCTAAGTCCTATGTTCCTATGGCCAGGGAAAAGAAAGGAAAAAATGAAAGACTTGCATTTATTTGCTTTTCACAACCACTGGACGTCTCAAAGCACTATGCAGCCCACAAATGATGGGTAGTTGTAATGTAGGGAGGAGAATGGAGTTAGTGGGAAGGCAATAGTTTGTGATATGGATGCGGGTGGCTGAGGAGCAAAGACAATAACTTAATTCTTCCTAAAGTCTAGCCGGAGGGAATTGTGGCCAATGCCCCTCTAAGTGAAAGTTCCTGTGCTTGCTGTGTACAAGTTGGCCCCTTTATACTACTGCCTATACGAAGCTACACAAAAATACTTACAGTGCTCAAGTACTTTGTTGGTTATGGCCCACAGAATTTGCTTTCAGTCAAGTACCATATAGCCAATGACAGCAGACTGGTCAGGCGAGATGGTGGAGAGGTAAATCTGGGTATCATCAGTGTGCATGCTGACTCTAACACACTGTCTCTAAATGATGTTGCCAAAGTGAAGCATGTAAATAAGGAAGAGGAGTGGGCTGAGGACAACCTTAGAGGACTCCCAAAGTGAGTTGGTATTGGTATTGATGCCCTGACTTTAATCACAAAGGTAAGAGTGGAATCAAGGGAGGGTAGTCCCACTGAGCTGGACAGTGGAGGAGGGTAATGAAAGCTGCAGAGAGATAAATAGGATGAGAAGGGCTACTGCTCACAGTCACAGAGAATATAATTTGCTCCTTGGGTTAACTAGCTACCAAAAGCACGAGAAAGTGGCTTGGAGTTTGCCCTCTCTGTGTACATATACCTGGCCACCACTTAATGCTTGGCTGTGGTGACATTGCGGGGAAGAACCTGTATCATATCACTCTGTGATGAGGACATTGGAGAAACGCTTTAAGTAACTGGAATCTTTAACATCAACTCTGATAAGTCCTGCTAAACAGATTTTTTTGCTTAGTTTAATGAGGATTGATCAGAACCTTATTTTTATTACCTGCTCAACACAGGAGCCTTCTGTTTGATTTTTTTTTTGCTTATTGCCTTCTTTTGGAAGTGCTGACTCTTGTTGGGACACAATTCCATGAGCACTGTTGCCTTCATCCAAGTTGCCAGTTATGTTATAGCTCAGACAAAGAGTATCAGCAGACTGGTAAATCACTGTCAATCTTGGTCCTATCTGCAGACATACATTTTCCAACAGGAGCTCTGGATAATGATCAGGAATCACTTTCCTAGTTGCTTTTTCCTTTTTCTAACCTAGGCACTGTGACCAATTGCCAATACCCCTATTGCTGCTGCATAGTAAATGGGCTAGCTCTGTATAGATCAGGGCAGTTCCCAATCATGTGGCTCCGCACCGTTGCAACCAGTTTATATAGCAACTGAGTTTTTCACATTTTACTTCATTTTTAACATCAATTCTGAGCCAATTCCATTAGAATCCGCGATGGAAATATCTGCTAGTTTTTTTAGAGACCGATCAAAGCCAGATTCAGTTGGGCTGTATAATCCAGCGCTTCACAGGCAATAACTGAAAATCTTAAACCAAAAACAAAAACGTGAATCAATAAGGAACTTTTTTCTATTGCTCTTGTCAATGGCAGTATTTGCTATCAGAGGTCCTTGCTGTCTTAATGCAACATTTTACACCTTTCGCCACCCCTCCTGGTCTTTTATTTTAATGTTTCATCTACTTGAGAAGTTCAAATCTATATTAAGTTATTTTTTGGCAGGATAAAATAAAATCAATTCTGTCAGGACTCCCTTGAAGCAAATGTACAAGAGATTTCAGATTGCGAATGTTTTTTAGCACCTTATATTATTAGACAGCAGCTGCGGCTTAACCCTTTCCCAAGCCATGGCATTTAATTGTGTCTCTATTCCAGTTGAAAGCTTGAGGTTTCCAGGAGAGAGTGGGTCAAATTTACAGAACCCTTATGCTCAATCGATCTGTCGTTCAGTATTATTCATATTTGTCAGTTTTTAAGCATGGACTATGACTGACCTAGCCCTAAAAGTAATTGATATTGCTGGATAAGAGGCAGGGCAAATTATTTTGAAATCAATATCCATACTTCTTACACAAGCATTGATGTAGATTATAGGCTGCTATCCCTTGGGACGTGTGCCCATATCGACCTAAATTGGGGAAAGCAAGCTCCCAACATTGTCTGTAAGTGATGTGTGCTTCAAGTATGTTTTCATTTTCTTGCATCAAATGATCTGCACTTGCAATTGTTGGTAACCTTTTCAAAGATTTTCCCAGGACCAGGTGTTGGAATAAAAATACAAGTAGCATTCCTTCACAGTCCTGTGTATTGTGTGTTCATTTTCTTTGTAATGTCTTACTTTCAGGAGTGAAGTAACTTTCTAGCTTCAAGGATTATTGCCCTTTTATATGTAGATATATATAAAAATTTGGAGTTCTGCAGCAAATTACCATTACTTTCTAAATGGTGTAATGGAGGCAGTGGCATAGTGGTAATGCCACTGGACTAGTAATCGAGCAGCCCCAGCTAACGCTCCGGAGACAACTGGTGGTATTTAAATGACAATGACCATAATAATCATCATCGATTATCATAAAAGCCCATCTCGTTCACTAATGTCCTTTAGGGAAGGAAATCTGCCATCCTTACCTGGTCTGGCCTACATGTGACACTAGACCCAGAGTAATGTGACTGACTCTTAACTGCCCTCTGAAATGGCCGAGCAAGCAACTCAGTACAAGGGCAATTAGAGATGAGCAAAAAATGCTGGCCGTGCCAGCGACCCCCACATCGCATGAAAGAATAATGAAAAAGCCGCAGCTTTTTAGAATGGTAATTAATAATAGATTTATTTTGGTGAATTTTATCCAAAGCATTCATGTTGGTTTTGAAGGAATTGTTCTTGTTAGCTGTATAATTTGTGTCCAGTATACATATATATTTTATATATTATATATTTATATTTTACAGAAGTACAATTTATATTACATTAGTCAGCCGATCTTCCGACAAACACCAGTTACCACCATTGAGGGGAGCTAGTAGACAAGCATACTGCATCATATAATGCCTGAGATTTCACATTATGAAATGAATTATCAATAGTGTGGTAGAAATAAGTGAGTTCCCAGTTCAGTTTCATTGTGTGTTCAGCACCTCTATCCATCTCCTCCTCCCTCTTTCCTCTACCACCTCCTCTGCAACTCCTCTACCGCCTCCTCCTCCCTCTCCCCGCCTCCTCCTCCCTCTCCCCGCCTCCTCCTCCCTCTCCCTGCCTCCTCCTCCCTCTCCCCGCCTCCTCCTCACTCTCCCTGCCTCCTCCTCCCTCTCCCCGCCTCCTCCTCCCCCTCTCCCCGCCTCCTCCTCCCTCTCCCCGCCTCCTCCTCCCCTCTCTCCCCGCCTCCTTCTCCAGCCCCTGCAGCCTTCTCCCCGTCTCCCCGCCTTCTCCCCGTCTCCCCGCCTTCTCCCCTGTCTCCCTGCCTTCTCCCCTGTCTCCCCGCCTTCTCCCCTGTCTCCCCGCCTTCTCCCCTGTCTCCCCGCCTTCTCCCCTGTCTCCCCGCCTTCTCCCCTGTCTCCCCGCCTTCTCCCTTGTCTCCCCGCCTTCTCCCTTGTCTCCCCGCCTTCTCCCTTGTCTCCCCGCCTTCTCCCCTGCCCCCCTGTCCCCCCTGCCTTCTCCCCTGTCTCTCCGCCTTCTCCCCTGACTCCCCGCCTTCTCTACTCTCTCCCCACCATCTCATCTCTCTCTCCCTGCTTTCTCCTCCCTCGGGAGTAGCTGCAGAGATAGTGGATGCACTGGTAATAATCTTCCAAGAATCCTTAGATTCTGTAAAAGTCCCAGAGGATTGGAAAACTGCCAATGTAACACCCTTATTCAAAAAGGGAGGGAGACAAAAAACAGATAACTATAGGCTAGTTAGCTTAACATCCATCATTGGGAAAATGTTGGAGTCTATTATAAAGGATGTAATAGCAGAGCATTTAGAAATACATAATATAATCGAGCAGAGTCAGCATGGATTCATGAAGGGGAAATCATGCCTGACAAATCTATTAGAATTCTTTGAGGAGATAACAAGCAGAATAGATAATGGAGAACCAGTAGATGTAATATATTTGGTACCGCACAAGGCTACTTAATAAGATACGAGCCCGTGGTGTTTTGGGTAGTATATTAGCATAGATAGAGGATTGGCTAACTAATAGAAGGCAGAGAGTTGGGATAAGGGGGGCATTTTCAGGATGGCAACCTATAACTAGTGGAGCCACAGGGATCAGTGCTGGGGCCACAGTTATTTACAATATATATTAATGACTTGGATGAGGGAAATGAATGTACTATTGCCAAGTTTGCGGGTGACACAAAAATAGGTGGGGAAGCAAGTGGTGAGGAGTCTACAGAGGGATATAGACAGGTTAAGTGAGTGGACAAAAACTTGGCAGATGGAATATAATGTGGGAAAATGTGAGGGTATGCATTTTGGCAATAAATAGAAGAGCTGAATATTATTTAAATGGAGAAGGACTGCAGAAAGCTCCAGCACAGAGAGAGTTGGGGGTCTTCATGCATGAACCCCAAAAAGCTAGTGTACAAGTTCAACAAGTAATAGGGAAGGCAAATGGAATGTTGCCTTTATTTCAAAGGGAATGGAGTATAAAAATAGGGATGTTTTGCTAAAACTATACAAGGCACTAGTTAGACCACACCTAGAATACTGTGAACAGTTTTGGTCCTCATATCTAAGGAAAGAAATACTGGTATTGGAGGCAGTCCAGAGTACGTTCAGTAGGTTGATCTCAGGTGTGGAGGGATTTTCTTATGAGGAGAGGTTGAGTAGGTTGGTCCTGTACTCATTGGAGTATAGAAGAATGAGAGGCGACCTTAATGAAACATATAAGATTCTTAGGAGGGCTTGACAGGGTAGATGATGAGAGGCTGTTTCCTCTTCTGGGAGGGTCTAGGACCAGAGGGCATAATCTCAGAGTAAGAGCTCGCCCATTTAAGACAGAAATAAGGAGGAATTTCTTCTCTCAGAGGGTAGTTAATCTGTGGAATTCTCTACCACAGAAGGCTGTAGAGGCTGGGTCATTAAGTATATTCAAGGCTGAGATAGACAGATTTTTAATCAGTAATGGAATCAAGAGTTATGAGGAAAAGGCAGGAAAGTGGAGTTGAGGATTATCAGATCATCCATGATCTCATTGAATGGCAGAGTAGACTTGATGGGCCGAATGGCCTACTTCTGCTCCTTTGTCTTATGGTCTCTCCCCACCTCCTCCTTCTCCTCTCCACCTCCTTGCCCCCTTCTTCTCCCCCTTCTCTGCACCTCTTACTCCTTCTCCCCTCCATCGACTTCTTCCTCTCCCCACCACCACCTCCCCTCCCTCCACCCTTTAAGGAGGCTCTGAAACTTAAGCCTTTTTTTTTTCAAAGACACTATTAGGTATATTTTAAAGGCTTTTGAATTTTGTTTTTATTTACTAATACCGAGAATGTACAGAATTCTCTTCCCCAGAGAGCAGCGGAGGCTGGATCATTGAATTTATTCAAGGCAGAGTTAGATTTTTGATAGACAAGGGAATGAAGGGTTATGGGGGTCTGGCAGGAAAATGGAGTTGAGACCACGACCGGATCAGCCATGATCTTATTGGATGGTGGAGCATGCTCAAAGTGATGAATGCTCTCTTACTGTTCCAAAATCCTATGTTTCTAATAATCAAACTGCACCAAGTTACCACTGTTAAATATATCAAGTTTTTTTTAGCAGCAACGTATCTTTTTTTTAAAAAAGTGTGCCTTATAAAGCTGCTTGATTGTGCTGGTTCATGGCAGATTTCATATTTGGCATTATGCAAACAAGTTTGAGCTAACCAAAGGGAAAAGAAACACAATTTTCAAAACAGACACAATTTTGGGGGCATTTGCACCTGAGTCACCAATTGCACCGAAAGCAGAACACTAACACTTGGATACCACATCCTGGACTCATTTCTTAGCAACTATGTTCAGGGAGGTGATATGTGTGTGATGTGACTTAGGTTCGTATTCAAGTTCTTTCAGTGCCGCTGTGCATTTTTAGCCTTGTTTGTAGTTGCCACTTTAAAATGCAATTCCCTTTAATTCTCTCTCCCCCATTCTTCCTTGCTCTCTCATGCTATCTCTCTCTATCTAACTCTCTCACTCGCCCTCTCTCCATCTCTCTCTGTCTCCCTCTTGATCTCTCTGTCAGTCTCCCTCTCGCATCTTTCTCACTCTCTCTCTATATAACTCTCTTCTTTCCCCCTCTCTCTCTTGCACTCTCTTGATTTTTTTCTCTAACTAAATCTCTCTCTCTCTCCCACTCTGTCCCTCTCCCCCCCCCTCTCTCGCTTTCTGTCTGATACTAGCAGCTCAAGTGACTCACACAACAAATGATGGCAGAATGGTCAATAATGGGAGCATCAGAGCTGAGCCAGAAGTCTTCAAAATTGTGCTGTGCAGAAGGAAATCACCAAATAATGATCACAAGTGGGAGACTTGGCTTTTTCCTTCTTGCTAGCTTCTATTAATACCAAGCCCAAGACTAGCTAACTCACACAGCTGGATATAAATCTCCCAGTTAGCCATTGAACCATGCAAAGAAAGACACTTCTCCAAAAATCTCCTCAACCCTGCTGCCTTCACTTCCACCATAGCAATAGATCTGGGCTATGTCTTTCCTGGTTTTCACACTCTAAGTAATGTCAACATGGCCATTGTGACAATAGCTTTAAATAGTGACAGTACAGCAATAATAAAATATGGAGTCAAAACTTGGTCACTAACACATTTTTGTTTGGATGAGAATCTATGTTATAACGCATCCCAGCATAGGCTCAAATGACTAGTGACAGGAAATATATATCTGACATCAGTCAGGGTGAGTAAAACTTGCATGAACTTGCACTTGGAAGTCAAGAGACAAAAGCCAAGTTTTATTTCTGAAAGATGTATGAGTTACTTAAGTTAGGGATTAAACAGCCACATAAAAGGATAGGAATTGCTGGACAAAAATGGACCAAGAACTATCTCATTTATCTTCTACCCCCTGCTAGTCACTTAATGTAGCGATAATGGAGTTGTTGACTAATCATTGCAATCAATCTCTATCAATTAGCCTGCAACAGACCCAGACAAGAGGTGAGGAAAATGTTCAGTGGTGGAAAACAATCGGAGGTCTATTAGTCCAAAGTCACCTGTTCCTCCCAAACATATTCCACTTACAATTTGTCATGCCTCAGATTCATCATATATCACCCTAAAATAATATTTTCTGAAAGAAATAATGACACAGAACTATCTGCCTAAAAGACAAGTACACCTGCACAAAACTTCAGTTCAGCAAGCTGCATGCTAAAGTGGCAACAGAATATTGCCAACTGAGATGATGTTTCAGCACCTTGGAGAGTTCACAGTGAGGACTTTTCTCTTAGCCGCATGCCCTCCGTTTGCAAAATCCCCTGTGGTTTCCAATAGTTTCTGAAAATCTGCATTTATTTGTGGATGGGTTAGTAGGAGTGGGGTGAGAAATAATCACATCATAATATTTTTTGTATTAGTGAGCTTCATTCACACTTTTTAAAAAGAAGCCTTGGGTTGGAGGAAGATCTGCTTGGATTGAACAATCCAACCACAATGTCCTGGGCCTGCAGTTGGCCTTGTGTCTGCCACAACTTTGCGAGCTATATACTTGTGATTATTTACAGGTGATTATCAATTAAGTGCAGCAGTCATGGCATTATTTCTCCAACCTGCTATCCAAGATCTCTGCTGAGCATTTGACTTGTGAAGCTGCTGGGGTGCTAAACAATGAACGACCAAAGAGAATTGTGAGGTTATGAAGCTATATTAGTTTTGTGTTTATAGGCTCTAAATTGGACTGCTTATTAAAAGCACAGCATTCTTGATAGTAATCATTATTAATACATTATTGACCAGTGTGAGGCTGATGTTTCTGCACTGTGGTGTTGGAGGACTGCCATGTAGCCATGGCAATGACTGCATTTTTCTTGATCATCTCCATTAAGTTTCTGTTGATGTTTAACATAAACATCCTTTTTAAGCATGTTCAATTTTTCTACATGTTTTGCATACAGGTTTATATAGTTGAACAGGAGAAACCTGCAGGCCAATGGAAAAGAGCAGGAAAGTGGGATTAATTGGATAGCCAGCACAGGCATGATGGATGGAATATGATTTTATACATACATGCTGTATGATTTTAGATTAACACCTATTTTGACATTTGCTTTAACACTCTGAGGGGTTGAGATGGTGTTCAAAGACCACAAAAGGAGGTGGGTTGGGGGTAAGTGGAGAGGTGGTAGTTAACACATCAAATAATGTAAGCCAGAGAATGATCATGGAATACTGCAGATTTAGATTTACAGGACAGTTTGGTATGAGGCGATAATCCCATCAATTGCAAAAGTGAAACTGATGTGCTTCATAACTAACATCTGATGCTTACAGCTATTACCTGGAAATCAATCTTGTGTCATACCTTCTCTTGTATTATTTGGCCATAATAAGGTTTATGTTGTCTCTTCTGGCAGTAGAAAGGCGAAACTTGCAGTTAGGTAGTATTGTTTATTCTCAGGACTTTCTACATTACTTCACATCCCATCAAGTGTAGTCACCATTAAATAGGCAAATATAGCAGTCAGTTTGCATTCAACCTATTGTACAAATGAGATAGAGAACTAGTTTATCTGTTTTCGGTGATGGTTCAGACAGGACGCAGTGAGAACTCCCTGCTCGTCTTCAAATGCATTCATCTAGTTAATTAAAATAGGCAGGAGGAGTGCTGATCCAGTGTCTCAACTGAAATACAGCATCTCTGAAAGTGCAGCACTTTCTTAGTACTGCACTAGAGTTGATACACTGAACTACTCATTTAGTGACGAATAGTTGATGTAATCACTCAGTTTATTCAGCAATAATCAGGTAATTACTGATCAGTGTAGGAAAGCTATCAGAGTGCATTCATTCATAATACCATCAGCTTCACTCAATGCTTAGTGAATTTACTCAGGTGTGTGATAGCAGGTCCCATGTGACAACAAAAGTCCAGGGAAGTTGGTAAATAGATAAAGCAACAGTGCATTAGAATGTGTTGTACCAGAGATTAGGAACTTCAGTTATGTGGAGAGACTATTGAGGCTGGGATTGTTCTCTTTAGAGCATAGAAGGTTATGGAGATATTTAATTGATGAGTTTAAAAGTATGAAGAATTAAGTAATAAGAGTGGATAAGGAGAAACTATTGCTGCTGTCAGGACAGTTGGTAACCAGCAGATGTAGATTTAAGGCAATTGGCAAAAGGACTAGGGTGCAGATGGGAATTTTTTTAAGTGGTGAGTTGTTATGATCTGGAATACGCTCTTGGAAAAGATGGTGAAAACAAATTCAGTAGTAACTTTCAAGAGGGAAGTAGATTAATACTGGAAAAGGAAACATTTACTGGGCTATGGGATGAATTGAATAGTTCCTTCAAATAGCTGGTATAATCACAATGGGCCACTGGCCTTTTATGCTGTAAAATTCTGATTATTTTTGCATCACACTGTCATGTCATTTACAGAGTCTCCTGCCTTCCCCCCTCAAGGTTACAATTTCACATCTGCACGCACCAGTAGCTCCTGATATTTCTCTTGATACTACTACCTGCTGCTAAGATTAAGTATGAGAATGGTCAGGTGAGGTAAATCCAAGTGTTGGTCAAAGACAGCTGAGCTGTGAAGAAGGAAAGAGAAGCACAGAAAGGGAGACAAAATAAAATAAAAATTGAAAGCCATAGAAAGTAAGAAGAAAAAGACTAATTTAATTCTGTGGTTTTCTCTGGTACCCCATGTGGTGGGCTCATTCTTATCCATGGATATGTTTTGGCATGATGTGGAGCCTCAGGCTAACAGCTCACCATTGCAACTTAATAGCTAGGCTTTGTCCCACTGTCAACAAAACTGTTCACTGGTGAGGATGACCGCCAAACTCACTATATGGGAGTCATGTGCTATACTGCTTGTCTGTGACAAAACCTAAACATTTCTATCTTTGTGTTAAGTTTGCTATTAGCTTCTTTATTTCTACCACTGTGTGTAAGAGATTAAAAGCTCGCTTCACTTATAAGACAATCCCCGGGGAAACTGCTGGCTGAAGTATTCCAAAAAAATGAAATTCAACTAACTGGGGCAGGGTACCGCTTTTCCTATGGAAGAGATCTGAAACATGGAAGCTAAAAAATATCCAACGTAAAAGAACACAAAATTGGATTGGATTTATCCAATAGCCGTTCTGAATGTCAAGGAAGCTTGAATAGCAACACCACTGTGCATGCAACATGGAAAAGGAAAGCTTGAGCAGTGATCTATTAGACGTCTTTAAAATTATGAAAAGGTTTCATAGGGTCGACTTAGAGAAGTTGTTACCACTTGTGGGGAGATTAGTATAAGATAGTTACTAATCCGATAAGGAATTCAGGAGAAACTCCAAAGAGTCGTCAGAATTTGGAACTTGTTACTTCATGGAGTAGTTGAGGCGCATTGTATAAATGTGTTTCAGGTGAGGCTGGATAAGCACACAAGGAAGAGAAGAATGGAAGAATATGTTGGTAGAATTAGGTGAAGGAGGGTGGGAGGAGGCTCATGTGGAGCATTAACACCAGTATAGATCAGTTGGCCTGTTTCTGTGCTCTACATTCTATGTGATGTGTCCTTAAGATGATTTTTCTATGATAAAAGAGAAGTTCCTTTAATTTTTTTAAAAACATTTTACTCTTGCAATCCTTTCTTAAACACACAAAACAATGGCACTTTAATGCAACAAGTTTCCTACTGTGGTTTGAGCTCACAGAGACTTTTAATATTCCATTTAGCTGTTGGGAATTAGGCAGTTAATCCAATCGATGAACCAGCTTCAGGGCCTGCCTCCCATCTGTGCTGCAATTAGATCAACCGCAAGATTGTTTAAAAGCACTGCACTGTATGTCAGGTGTAATTCCTAATTGCAGCCTTATTTATTGGGAGGGTTCTGGGAAAAATTCTATTTTGCCTGCACGCCAATACTGACTACTGGTTGCTGGTTTTTCCTCCCATAAAAATGTAGTCCTATTTTCATGTATCTTGCATTGAAAAATAATCAGGTCTTCATATATTTAAACAGTTTTGTAATCTGTGTCACTCTCTTTTTGAATTAAAAAAACTCACTCTTTACATTTCCCTGAGATGGACTGCTGTGCTTTTCTCTTGGATTGTACATAAATTTTCCCTCACAGTAGCACTGTTCTGTGTTAGCAACTTCATAAACAGCAGGAAGAGTTTCAATGACACCCACTTCCAATGAGATTGTTTGAGGTATGTTCAGAAATGTTAGAAATAGTGAACATAGGAAAATTGTCCATGTTCTCCCTTTTTTGCCTGTAGGTGGTGCATGTCACAAAGAAAACCCACTTAAGAAGAGGTGTGACAATAAATGGGGCCTCAACAATAGTGGATGGGCACAGAAAACGGAAGGGAGAATATTCAAGTACTATAAAGGGGGAGTGTCTTTCTTCAAAAAAGAACAACAGCTTTTATTTATATAGCGCTTTAATGTAAAATGCGCCAAGGTGCTTCAAAATTTTACACCGAGCCACTTAAGGAGATATTAGGGCAGATGACCAAATATTTGATTAAAGAGGTAGGTTTTAAAGGAAGGAAGAGAGGAGGAGGGATGGAGAGGTTAAGGAAGGGAATTCCAGAGCACAGACCCTACTCAGTTGAAAACTTAGCCACCAGTGGTAGAGCCATTAAAATCAAGGATGTGAAAGAATTGGAGGAGCCACAAATACCTTGGAGGATTGTGGGGCTGGAGGCGATTACTTAAGTATATGGGAACAAGGCTGTGGAGGTGATTTGAAAGCAAGGATGAGAATTTTAAAATCGAAATGTTGCTTAATTGGGAACCAGTGTAGGTCAGCAAGCAAAGGTGATATGGGTGAACAGTACTTGGTGCAAGATATGATACAAGCAGCATAATTTTCAATGAACTTCAGTTTACAGATGGCCAGAAGTGCATTGGAATAATTCAGTTTAGAGGTAAGAAATTTACTGATAAGGATTTCAGCAGCAGGTAACCTGAGGCAGAAGTGGAGCCAGGTGATATTATGGAGGCGCAAAATAGGCAGTCTTAGTGATCGAAAGCTCATCTTGGGGTCATTTATAGCATCAAGGTTGTGAACCATCTGGTTCAGCCTTAGATAGTCAGCAGGATGGCTGTGTTAGAAATGGTGAAGAGAGGTTTGTTCATTCATTGACCGCCAGAAGCAGATGGACATTTGAAAGTCGCTGATAGTTGTATGGACACTAGTAAACTGTAAACTGTGCAAGGCATTGGTGAGACTGCACCTGGAGTACTGTGCACAGTTTTGGTCCCCTTGAGGAAGGATGTAGTTGCACTGGAGGTGGTTCAGAGGAGGTTCACTAGATTGATTCCAGAGATGCGGGGCTTGTCTTATGAGGAGAGATTGAGCAGTTTAGGCCTATACTCGCTAGAGTTTAGAAGGATGAAAGGAGATCTAATTGAGGTATATCAGATGCTAAAGGGGATAGACAAAGTCGACGTGGAGCGGATGTTTCCCCTTGTGGGGCATTCTAGAATGAGAGGCCATAGTTTTAGGCTAAGGGGTGGTAGATTTAAATCAGAGATGAGTAGGAATTACTTTTCTCTAAGAGTCGTGAGTCTATGGAATTCAGTACCTCAGAGTGCAGTGGATGCCGGGACGCTGAATAAGTTTAAGGAGGAGATAGACAGATTTTTAATTAGTAGTGGGTTGAAAGGTTATGGGGAGAGGGCAGGAAATTGGAGTTGAGGTTGAAATGAGACCAGCCATGATCGTATTGAATGGCGGGGCAGGCTCAAGGGACTGAATTGCCTACTCCTCCTAGTTCTTATGTTCTTATGTTAAACTTTCATTATTTTAAAATGAAAAGCAGTTACATTTCATTTGGGTTAGCTTTGACATTGTCTACAATGCATGTTATGTGAGTGAGCCCTCATGATATTATGGCCTTGGAAGATAATGATTAAGATATTGGAGCTGTGTGCAAGACCCTATAGGATATAGGGGTTGATACATGAGTCTTATTGGGTTAATATGGATAGTAAATTTAAAAATATATATTTTCTTTGATCCAATGGAAGAAAATACATGGCTGTCTTAACTAATTCTGTAAACCTGTCACGTTTGTTGTGCCTTGTGCTTCAGTTTTTACTTCTACTTGTCTATCCTGATTGTCATCTCAATATTGCGGGATTGTCTATTGATTGCTAATGTGCCATACAGGACAGCCTGCAAATGAATATCTATTTTTAAAAATTGAACAGTTTATAAAAAATGGATACAGCCACTGAAGGGAGGACTCTGTCTGCAATTGACTGCAATCCTTTAATGTAAAGGTGCCTCCTTCAACATAAGCAAAGGGCTGCTTTTATTTACTCGTCAATTTCCCCTCCCTGTCCTGAAGCATGGCCTCCTTACTGGGATATACTTCCATGGTATCTTACTGCATTGGGTCATTCTGACAGTATGACCCTGGACCGTGAGTGCTCGCAGGCCATTTGACTATGGGAGACATCACAAGCGGAGGCTGATTCTATCCTTATCTGAGGCCAATGCATGCTTGTTATGATCAAGGACAACAACAATATGCCCACTTCAAGATTCATGATGCCAAGATTGGGGGGAGGGGGCTGTCCAGACTAATATTAAGAAATAAGTAAAAATTATCTTTTTCTATAGCAAGACATTTAGGTGAGTGGCCAAGACCCCTGATGTAGGATGCGTCAGTGTTGCAAAGTTGGAGAGAAGTCACTGTGAACCAAATAACCATGATTAAGATGAAGCCAAGCTTGGTTTTAAGAGCGTGTAGGACATAAGAACTGGGGGATGGGACAGGTTATGAGCTCTATAGTTGCATGTCAGGTGCAATAATGTAATTTAGTAGAAGCGTGGGCTTCACTGCTTGCTAAACAGAAATTGGAGAACCATCAGAGAGAAACATTGCTGAATTGTAAGAGTTAATGTACATCCCTTGATTGGCTCTACAACATTGGGGGTTTCTGAGCAATGTTAGTTCCTTAGAGTTCTAACATTAATATTTCTGATACTGAGATTAAGAGGAGGAAAATGTAAAGTAAACCAGATTTAGCACTGACATAGTACCAATTATGAGTTACTTTCTTTAAGTTACTATAACTAATGACGTATGAGGGCAGCCCATTTCTTCCACAGTTGTCTGTCCAGAGCAAGATGTTTGACTCCATTGGAGCATTCTCCACAGTTGATGTTTATACAGGTACAGTGTCTCAACTCTGGCTGTCCAAAAACTGAAATTGTCTGAAAACTGGATATTTTAGAATATGTCATACATCAATTTTAATTTGAGTAAAATTTTAAAAAATAACTTAGCTGGACAATTCGGCTAGGCACTGCATTGATGCGGTGTAGCGCCTTACTAGTTATCCACTTTGCCACTTGCACGCTGGCCTATTCCCGTGGTCCAAATGACCCTTAACCCCACCCAACCTGGCTTTGCCCTGAACCATGAACCACCCACCACCCAAAGCACCCAACCCGAAATCCGGCAAGACCTGAATTCTGGCATTGCCTCGGTCCCAAGGTTGCTGGTTTTAAGACACTATACCTGTATCTGCTATAGTCATGCCTTAACATGGTCTGGCCTAGATGTGACTCCAAACCCACAGCAATGTGGTTGACTCTTAACTGCCCTCTGAAATGACCTAGCAAGGCACTCAGTTCAATGGCAATTAGGGATTGGCAACAAATGCTGGTCTTGCCAGCGACACCCACATCCCATGAAAGAATAAAGAAACTTTAATCAACAAATTCATCACCAACTGGGGATGAAACCTAGAGCTTTGCTTATCCATATGGGTAGATACCACACCAGGTGGTACACCCACTAAGCTACAAGGGGATCCCAGAGGATAGCCCTCTATCCCACTTTTCTAACCAATCCACCTTTTATCTGTTTTATTCAATTGAAACAAAATCTCATTTACGCAAAAGTGATTAGACTTCTAAAGAGTCTCGATAAATCCAACTGAAATTTGACAGTGTGTGGATTATATTTAATGTGCTGAGCATTTAAATATAGAGTTTGGTTAGGATGGATTAAGACTGAGCATCCAACCAAGCTCTGGGGGACTGTTTGAACCACTGCACAACATCCCAATTGGCAGAACACAGGTAATGTTCCTCACAGAGACTATAATAAGTTGGCTCACGTGAAAAATATGCCACAAAGAAAAATTGAAGCTAAGCCCCATTATTAGAGCAGAGTAGAGGAAACTCTATTTTATGTGTAAGGAGGCATTTATACGACAATTAGTGAGCTTTAAGCTCTACACTCTAACCTTATTATGATCTGTACTTGAGAGCCCATCATTGCATGAAATGCACAGTGTTCCAAATTGCAGCACTATTATCCCTCGCTTTGTGAGCACAATATCTACAAAACTATTCTGGATAATTCTAGGATCAGGGTTCTATGAAGTATTTTATCTTTATCCTTGCATTAGGAACTGTATTCAAAGCAAGTAAGTAGGAAATCCACACTTGCCTCAAGTGCTTGTTTATCTGGATCACCCATACTCAATGAAGTTACTATCGTAAAGATTTCTTAGATCAGAGCACTACGCACACTGAAGGTTATGGGTATAGAAAAAAAGAAAGACTTGCAACTATACAGAGTGATTCACAAGCACCAGACATCTCAAAACACTTAATAAACAATGAAGTACTTTTGAAGTGTAGTCACTATTGCAATGTGGGAAACAGATCAGGCAGTTCGCGCACAACCTCCTCCCACAAACAGCAATATGAGAAGTGTAGGAGAGCATGCCAGGAGCAACACCAGGCACACCTAAAAACTAGGTGCCATCCTGGTGAAACTACAACAGAGGACCACATGCATGTCAAACACTGGAAGCGACATGCGATAAATAGAGCAAAACGATCCCACAACTGACTGATCAGATCTAAGCTTTGCAGTCCTGCCACATCCAGCCGTGAATGGCGCTAGACAATGAAACAATTAATCAGAGAAGGAGGCTGCACAAATATCCCATTGTAATGGTGGGGGAGGCCAACTCTTCAGTGCAAAAGACTAGGCTGAAACATTTGCAACCATCTTCAGCCAGAAGCGCCAACTGGATGATCCATCTCAGCCTCTTCCTGAGGTCCCCAGCATCACAGATGCCACTCATTAACCGATTCGATTCACTCCACATGATATCAAGAAACAGCTGAAGGCACTGGATACTGCAAAGGCTACGGGCACTGATGACATCCCAGCTGTGGTGCTGAAGACTTATGCTCCAGAAGTAGCTGTGCCCCTAGCCAAGTTGTTCCACGACAACACTGGCATTCACCCAACAATTTGGAAAATTGCCCAGATATGTCCTGTCCACATAAAGCAGGTCAAACCCAATCTGACCAATTACTGCTATCAATCTACTCTCAGTCATCAGCAAAGTGATGGAAGGTGTCATTGACAGTGCTATCAAGTGACATGTACTCAGCAATAACCTGCTCACCAGTGCTCAGTTTAGGTTCCACCAGGACCATTTGGCTCCAGACCTCATTGCAGCCAAACATGGACAAAAGTGCTGAATTCCAGAGGTCTGGTAAGAGTGACTGCCCTTGATATCAAGGCAGCATTTGACTGATTGTGGTATCAAGGAGCCCTAGCAAAAGTGAACTCAATTGGAATCAGCGAAAGCTCTCCTCTGGTTGGAGTCATACCTAGCACAAGGGAAAATGGGTTTGGTTGTTGGAGGCTTATCATCTCAGCCTCAGGACATCGCTGCAGGAGTTCCTCAGGGTAGTATCCTTGGCCCAACCATCTTCAGCTGCTTCATCAATGACCTTCCCTCCATCCTAAGGTCAGAAGTGAGTGTGCAGCACCCATTGCAATTCCTCAGTTATTGCAGCAATCCGTGCCCACATGCAGCAAGGCCTGGATGATATTCTGACTTGGGCTCATAATTGGCAGGTAACATTTGCAGCACACAAGTACCAGGCTAAGACCATTTCCAATAAGGGAAAATCTAACCACCTCCCTTTGATGTTCAACAACATTACCATTACTGAATCTCCTATCTTTAACATCCTGGGGGTTACCATCGACCAGAAACTTAATTGGACTAGCTATATAAATACTGTGGCTAAAAGAGCAGGCCAGTGGCTGGGAATTCTATGGGGAGTAACTCACCTCCTGACTCCCTAAAGCCTGTCTACCATCTACAAAGCACAAATTAGGAGTGTGATGGAATACTCTCCAATTGCCTGGATAAATTAAAATCCAACAACACTCAAGAAGCTCAACATCATCCAAAACAGGTAGAGTAGAAGATCAGCACCTCATCCACCAACTTAAATGTTCATTCCCTCCACCAATGGCGCACAGTGGCAGCAGAATGTATCATCCACAAGATGTAATGCAGCAACTTTCCAAGCCTCCTTCGACAGCACCTTCAAACCCATGACTTCTGCCACCTAGAAGGACAAGGGCATCAGATGCATGGTGTTACGACCGGTCCTCAGGCGAGGTCCCCAATTTGTTAACTTCCCAAACGTGACCCCAATTTTGTTATGTTCCAGGGTGAGGAGGAATGAGCTGGCTCCCTTTCTTTATTCAACTCCCTCAGTTGGTCATCACAAGGTTAATTTGAAAGGGATCCCTCCACACCCTTCCTCCCCCCGGATATCTTTTCCCAGTCCAAATGTATTTATTTTTTAGAAGGAGCCAATTTAACTAGACTTTCTTGAGTCAAAGAAAGAATAAGTTTATTAGTTACTAAACTTCAAGAAAAATAATAAAAACAGTGAGTGAGACTTCGCCTGCAACTGCAGGCGTGTCCAGTTGGCCTTCTTGTGCTGTCACTCTCAGCATGCCAGCACACACAGTACTGCTTTGCATCTAGCTTTTTAACCCATTTTCCCTGCGTATTCTTTGAGAGAAATAGTCGCCTTGCATCCATCTCAGAGCTACTTACACATTCTGGGAAATAAATCAACAGGAGGTGGATTTTTAGATGGCTGCTGAGATGTGCAAATCAGTCTTTTGTCTCTGTAACCACAGGAGATTAAAGTTCAGTCTTTTGCATCTTCCTTATCTCCCTTTCAAGTGTCTCTGCTTGAAGAAGGCCATAACACTTTTTCAAATGTGACATTCCATGTTCTCTCAGGACAGGTCTGTCAGTATAATCCACATAGGAATCTTCCAGAAAGTGGTCACTTTACACTGTCAGCTATCTTTTGCTCAGTGTCCTTGCTTCTATTTCTTTAAAAACACACACGTCTTCCTTAAAAAGTTCAATATGCCCACAAATAATTTGTGGCAGTAATCAGCTTTTCATGACAATGGGAACACCATCACGTGCAGGTTCCCTTATATGTTGCACATCATCCTGATTTGGAACTACATTGCTTGTTCCTTCACTGTTCGGTCATCTGGATCTGGAACTCCCTTCCTAACAGCATTGTAGGTGTAGATACACCACACAGACTGCAATGGTTCAAGAAGGTAGCTCCCACCACCTTCTCGAGGGCAATTAGCAATGGGCAATAAATGTTGGCTTTGCTAATGACACTCACTTCAATGATTTTTTTTTTATATGACCTGATATTCTGTTTCTGTAATATTGAATGAAGGATAGAAATTGGCCAGCACGCTGGGGATAACTCCCCAACTCTGAAATAGTGCCATGGGATCTTTGACGCCCACCTGGGAGGGTAGATGGGGCCTCAGTTTAAACCCTCATCTGAAGGACAACACCTCCAGCAGTGCAGCATTCCTTCAGTTTTACACCAGAGTTCCAGCTATAATTTTTTTGTGCTCTTGTCCTGGAGTGGCACCCCCAACTTTTGACTCAGAGGCAAAAATACAACCAGATGTTTCCCCTGCTTGGGGAGTCTAGAACCAGGGGACACAATTTCAAAATAAGGGGGAAGTCACTTAGGACTGAGATGAGGAGAATTTATTTTTACTCAAAGGGTTGTGAATCTTTGGAATTCTCTACTGTGGAAGGGCTGTGGAAGTTCAGCCATTGAGTATGTTTAAAGCAGAGATTGACAGATTTCTAAATACCAGTGACATAAAGGGATATGGGATGGTGTAGGGGAAAAGGCATTAAAGTAGCTGATCAGCCATGATTGTATTGAATGGCGGAGCAGGATCAATGGGCTGAATGGCCTTCTCCTGCTCTTGTGTTTCTAACCAGCTGAGCCACAGCTCTCATACCGTTTGCTGTATTAATCAAACAGTCTTTGAATCAATCTCTAATATGTGTCCAGCTAACTGTTCTCAGTTGAATAGCAGATGGGATGTTACAATGGCCACAACAGCTTGGAGTAGACGGGGGGAAATAACCGTCCAGTGCTCTGGTTTCTTATTGTTACACAGCAAAACCACCTCACCCCATTCACCCACATGGTAGAGTAAGCTGGTGATTTTCGTTGTTCAGGCTTAGACTTGAAGAAAAGCCATTTGGAAAGCTGCCAACCCCTTTGGAAACAGCACCCCCACCCCCCCTCCCCGCCCCTCCAACACCTCCCCAAGAAAAAAGCCTACATTTTATGAGTGGCAGTAGAGCGGCAACAGTGAACATGTTGCACCTGCCTTCACTGGAAGAGCATTCTAGAAATCACAGTGGTGTCAGATGCAGTGACTCACTCTGTGCGTTTCTGTGATGTTGCGGTTTTGTTTTGGCAGCACTGTCTTTAATCAATGTTACAGCTAGAAAGCCTTGGATGAGGGAACAGAAACACATTACATTACATTTCAATTCACCTTCATTATGACACTTAACCACTGAGCGTCTTCAGGGAGATGCTGCGGTAAGGTACTTGAAGCGTCATCATAAAAGAATTACACACTCTGCAACTTTGCTCAGCAAACTTAAGCTTTGTTCTTTTTACTCTCTGTAAGTAGCCCAATCCAATAATATTTCAGTAATGACCTCAGACTAATCCAATAGACCGGACCTAAAATAAACTAACCCTTCACCATGCAGGACAGAGCACTGCAATTAAAGAAAAAGAGCAGCATGCAAATGTTTTGGGGGGATCCCAAGGGCAATACAGATACATTGGAAAATCATCACCTGCCATCTCTTCTACACTTTTTCAGTTATGTTGGCCTGGTTGGTCGCATAGCTGACACGCTTAATGCAAGTGCAAAGATTTGTGAAAGAGAAGGATGGAGCAGCTGAATACTTGGATAATCCACTTATCTCTAAACATCCTCCAGCTTGCCTACCCTCAAAGAACACTGCGTTCCCCTGACTATAGCCTCTTGTGCATTTCCTTCTTCCTTTGCTCTACGTTGACAGTCGTGCCTTCAACCATCGAGGGTCTTAGGCTCTGGAATTCCCTCCTAACTCCCCTCATTGGCTGTCTTGCTCTAACTTCTCCTTCAAGAGGCTGCTTAGAACCTACCGCTCTGACCAAGCTTTTAGTCATTTGTCCTAATACAGGTATCCCCTATTTAAAGAGCTTTGTAATAGCCTGTTTTCGTTTTAGCAATGTTGTAAATAACGGAACTTACTTGATTAGTGCTATCTCCATTTTTGTTTTAGTGTGGTTACTGCGCATGCTCTGTCTGTTTTTTAAACACAACACCGCTTCACTCACCATCTCTCCTGACCCCTTCAATCGCCCCCACTTGTCACTTCCCTCTGACTACCCTCCAGCACACCACTTTCCTCTCCTGACCCTCGCACTCACTGCCCTTCTGGGCAGGGGGCAGGAGGGTCAGGAGAGGGTAGCGACAATTGGGAAGCAACGATGGGGAGAGCATGAGAGGAGAGGCAAGCGGGAGGGAGTGAGCAGGTCGGGAGAGGGAAGCAGCGGAAGCATGGGGGATGGGCAGGAAGTGCCGAGCGGGAGGTAAGTGGAGTTAGTAAGGGTAGTAAGTAGAAAGAGGATTTTTGGGCCAGTTAGGTTCAAGACAGCTAATAGGTTTTTAATGTAAAAATTACAGGAACGTAACCAACCCTTATTACATGTTTTCTTATTTGAAAATAATTTTTATTTAGCAAATTTTCATTTAGCACAACGTTTTTTGGGAACACGATTAGGAGTGCTAAATGAAAGATAACTATATCCTCCTTTGTCCATTTTGTTTGATAATGCTCGTGTTAAGTGCCTTGGGATATTTTATGTTAGGAAATAGAGATAGTTTAAGTAAGTTATATTGGTATTTGTGGGTGTTAGGAATGAGTTTTAGCTTTAATGTTTAAGTTTGACTTGTATTTCTATATCTGTGTGTTAAGAAAAGGTCAAGTTGAGTTTTAGTTTCACTTTAAAAGGTGCTTGCATTTCTAAGGTAAGTTAAGAGAAGATAAGCAAACACAAGAGTAGAAAAACTGGGCTGTTGTCTAGCAACAGGGGTCCAGAGAGGCAAGTGCCTCCCACAGACACAGAGAAGAAACTAGAAACAGCAGTTTTTGAGTTCAGTTTTGAAGACAACTGCCAAGCAGAAGCAGCCTAGAAGGAGCAGATAGCCAGTCCCCAGCTAAAGTTGGTTGAAAGTAGCTGCCAGGAAGATACTGGAGCAAAACGGACAGATAGCCAGTCCCAAGCTAAAGAAGAAAGTCCCCAAGAATCCAGGGGAGTGGAACAGGAGAAAGTCCCAAGTAGACCTTCTAGTCAAAGGAAGGACAGGAACCTGGAAAGGGTCCTGTTAAGTGAAGTTAAGAGTGAGAGGCAGAGAAAGACTCCAAGCTTCATGCTTAAGGTTCCAAGCTTCAGGAAGCAGAGACAAAGCAATATAAAAGCTTGTGAGAAGTCAGAAGGTCCAAAGAGGCAACTGAAGGTCTGTAACTTATTGCTGTGGGCATGTGAAGCAGTGGTGTACTGTTTGCAGCTGAGTCGGTGAGAGAGAGTGCGTGGAAGAAAGCTTGAATGCATGTAGTGACCCAGGGGAGAGGAACATGGGAAGGAGAGTTTGAAACCCTGGAGCGAAACCCTTGTGGAAGGCATATGGGAGAAAGCGTCAGTTTGGGAGAAAATTCCAAGGCGAGCTCTTGGAAAGTGGAGATTGGAAACTCTCTTGCGAAAGACGGAGTTCAGTGAGACTGGTTGGCTCACAGTGTAACATGTGTCTGTGGGGAGTTGAGAGATCCATAGCATCAGGTAAGGCTGAAGCATTTACTACAATCTTCAGCCAGAAGTGCAGAGTGGATGATCCATCTCGGCCTCCTCCGGAGGTCCCCACACATGCCAGTCTTCAGCCAATTCGATTCACTCCACGTGAAATCGAGAAACAGCTGAAAGCACTGGATACTGCAAATACTATGGGTCCTGACAATATTCCAGCAATAGTACTGAAGGCTTGTGCTCCAGAACTTGCTGCACCCCTAGCCAAGCTGTTCCAGTACAGCTACAACACTGGCATCTACCTGGCTATGTGGAAAATTGCCCTGGTATATCCTGTACACAAAAAGCAGGACAAACCCAACCCGACCAATTACCGACCCATCAGTTTACTCTTGATCATCAGTAAAGTAAATCAACAGTGCTATCAAGTGGCACTTGCTTAGCAATAACCTGCTCACTGACACCCAGTTTGGGTTCCGCCAGGGCAACTCAGCTCCTGACCTCATTACAGCCTTGGTTCAAACATGGACAAAAGAGCTGAACTCCCGAGGTGAGGTGAGAGTGACTGCCCTTAACATCAAGGCTGTGTTTGACCGAGTGTGGCCACTAAGGAACCCTAGCAAAACTGGAGTCGATGGGAATTGGGGGGAAATCTCTCCACTGGTTGGAGTCATACCTAGCACAAAGGAAGATAGTTGTGATTATTGCAGGTCAGTCACCTCAGCTCCAGGACATCACTGCAGGTGTTCCCCAGGGCAGTGGCCTCGGCCTAACCATCTTCAGCTGCTTCATCAATGACCTTCCTTCCATCATAAGGTCAGAAGTGGGGATGTTCGCTGATGATTGCACAATGTTCAGCACCATTCGCGACTGCTCAGATACTGAAGCAGTCCATGTCCAAATGCAGCAAGACCTGGACAATATCCAAGCTTGGGCTGACAAGTGGCAAGTAACGTTCGTGCCACTCAAGTGTCAGGCAATGACCATCTCCAACAAGAGAGAATCCAACCATCGCCCCTTGATGTTCAGTGGCATTACAATCACTGAATTCCCCACTATCAACATCCTGGGAGTTACCATTGACCAGAAACTGAACTTGGACCAGCCATATAAATACTTTGGCTACAAGAACAGGTCAGAGGCTAGGAATCCTGTGACAGGCAAACTGTCAATCCTGACAGTTGTGGTGTAGATGGTGCCCTTGTCCTGACTCCCCAAAGCCTGTCCACCATCTATAAGGCACAAGTCAGGAGTGTGATGGAATGCTCCCCACTTGCCTGGATGAGTGCAGCTCCCAGAACACTGAAGAAGCTTGACACCGTCCAGGACAAAGCAGCCTGCTTGATTGGCACCACATCCACAAGCATTCACTTCCTCCACCACCAACAGCGTGTACCATCTACAAGATACACTTCAGGAATTCACCAAGGCTCCTTCGACAACACCTTCCAAACCCACTACCATCTAGAAGGACAAGGGCAGCGAATAGATGGGAACAGCACTACCTGCAAGTTCCCTCCAAGCCACTCACCATCCTGACTTGGAAATATATCATCGTTCCTTTACTGTCGCTGGGTCAAAAATCCTGAAACTCCCTTCCTAACAGCACTGTGGGTATACCTACACCACATGAACTGCAGCGGTTCAAGAAGGCAGCTCACCACCACCTCCTCACGGGCAACTGGGGATGGGCAATAAATGCTGGCCCAGCCAGTGAAGCCCACATCCCATGAATTTAAAAAAAAATCCGTCTGGGGTGGCATTTGTAACTATGTTTCAGAGTGTGGTGTGTCTGACCACAGGTCACCTATTGGTACAAGGACTATGTAATTACTGTGAACATTAGAGTATACGATTGCTTTTGTAACTTGTGTTATCCATATAAATCTGTATGTATCTGTAAATATATAGTTGTCTGTGAAGAAGTATTGTAATATAGATCATCTTTTCATGTTAAATAAATGTTTTATTCTTTTGTTAAAGTTCATTACCTGACTCCAGTGACCCTATTGAGTAGCCCCTCTCCACGTATCTAAACAAACAAATAAAAGTTAGGATCTCTCAAGCTGGGTTCCACCCTGGGATCAGGCTTGTCCAGAGGTAACATCAGTTGAGGATCATAACATTTCGTACTTGAGAGGCACTATATAAATGCAAGTTGTTGTTGCAATTTTGTACCTATAAGCACCCCACTTTGGGTTGATGGGTTATTTTAATTATTTTTATTAATCATCAAGATGAGGAATGTTAGTATTGGCAGTGAAAAGTTTATTACTTTCAGGACCCAGAGTCAACACCAAGTTTTCCAAAACCTGGTTCAAACACAGATACAGAGAGAATTTCCCTCAATACCTTCCCAAAAATATGGTCAAGTTCAGCCTCAGGGCATTCCTTACTGTTATATTTTTCATACCATTCTTCCTGAGGTTCATCTAAGTGAGGTTACCTGTTGGCAGGAGAAATTATCACTCAGAGTAGTATTTTCATTGTTTCCAGGGTTTTCTAATGCAAAATTGCAGAATTCAGGCTAAAAAATACAACATGCGATAATTGTGAAGATGGTCACGCTGTGCTAAATTGCTTACCGGATCAATTTTTGGTTATTTTGCATTGTGGGTCTGTGCTATTAGGAACAGGAGTCACACTGTTCGCACATTTCATGTATTCCCTTTATAGTCAACAGGGGAGGTTTTCATTCTTAATTTGAAGCCAGATTCCAGAAGTGAAAGGCCAGTAGCTTAAAACTGGCTACCCGCCAGTCTCTCTAATATTAACTTTGCATCCAGTTAGCATCATCAACTCATACCATGACTTAATTATTATCTCTGTGCAAATGTTTATTACATGATCCATTGTTTAGTCATTTTTCTGATGATGTGAATGATGTATAGTGATACTTCTCTCTTCTAATTGCAGGATAGTGAAGGACAGACAGCATTACATTACGGTAAGCCTGTTAGCTGGACCTCTTAATTTATTTTGCATTATAAAAATCTTTTCACCAGATTTTGAGATGGAGGATGGACCACCTCATTACAGCTTCAACTCTTAACTATCTCATGCCATCATTTTGGGACACATATAGTCATGATGACAGATAAACTATGAAGTAAGTGTGACACTGATATTTCCAGCTGCCCCCTCAGCTCATTTTGTGTTACCTGCTGCTATCTCCTTAGGCAGCCAACCTGCATTGCTCCCAAATAGCAAGCAGATTTCTTTCCCTTTGTGTTTAATTGCTGATGATTCTATGATTTCTCCAATGTGCCAACAAAAGTGAAAATACACCAGTTGTTCTAATACATTACATTGATAAATCATAATTATACTTTTGAGATTGAGGGACATCCAAAGTGATTGTGAGTGCACATGCATTGAAAACTTAAGGCTCTGTGTTGTCTGGTTACATCCCCGATGTGGATGCCTATGTATGGGCCACCTCTACATTTCCTGGTATTAGTTTGGTGGGGTGGGGGGTAGAATCGTTAACTGCACCCGCTTATTTAATTTTGCTTGCACTCCTTAAAAGAAGTGCCCATATGCAAGTCAGTCTGGTCCAGCCCAGCGTTAAAATGATTAGAGCCTGTTAATAATCCATAGCTTCTCTCTCTTTCTAAAATGTAAATTTCCCATAGATTTGCGAAGATCTAAGCTAGCTACTGGGGCTTCCATGACTCTTCCTTTTTCATCAGTGAGAATGACACTGTTCTCCTACTACAAGTAAATTCAGTGTTTTGTAGCGGAGGTCAATATCAATGTCACGAACAGATGGATTGTGTACTTGTCCTATCAACCTCTGTTACTTATTCCTGAATTCTGGTCTTGTAATTGCCTAAAACCCAAAGACAAAGATTGCACATCAGTAGTTTCAAGGCACAGTGCCTTCCCGAATTTGATAACCATCGTGGAACTCATTCAAGACATCTCTCCAGTTGGTAGGGTTAACTCCTATTTAAATGCATAAAAAATAAACAGGTGGGGGGGAGATAAGGAGGAAATCTCAGATACCACACAGGATGGATTTCAGTTGCCTTGGAAGCAGGAAAGCCCCCCTTCAGTGGCATTGAGTGTTGTTTCTGAGAGGAGAGGAGGAATTTCAAAACCATGCAGTCAGGATCTTGAGAGGTAAAAGTTAACTTTGAGAACATATACCTGACACTCAGTGATTCAATTATACATGCAAACCTGAAAATATGGAAAACAAAATAACAAAACTAAAAGCCGGCAATGGAGAATTTTTAAAACATCCATCTCTAGGACTGGTCAGTGATACGAATATTTCAGGAGGCTGTCTTATTTACTTCTGTCTGTTGCTGTTATATTTAGTTTAGAAATAATTGTAAAATTTAAACTGCTTTCTCCTCAAAATTCAGAATGTAGTAAATTCAGTGTCATTTTAGATTACCAGAACTTCTGTTTTGATCGTATTTAACTTATTAACATTTTTTTTGGTGGAAGTTCTGGGAATTTTCAAAATCCTCCAATTTTCTGAGTAAACTCGGCTTTCACTCCAAACAAGTCAAAGGCATTGACAATTTTTTTCTGCTGCCCCTTTATATACTAGTGAGTACCTATGACTTCAGACATAAGCTGAATGTCACAAATAGAAACGTTTCCCTCTTTTTTTATCTCTATATGTTTCTCTCTCCAGCAGACACTTGCTCTTGCTTTCTCAGTTGTCTCCCTCCCATTCTCTGAATTAATTGAGAATGTTCCTTTATTTCCTTGGGATAGAGTCAATTAACTAAAGAGAATATTTATTTTCTATTAAATAAAACTATAATTTTTTGGTATTTGAATTTCTGGGGCTTTTTTTAAAAAAAAAAGTCAATTTCTGAGACTAGATTTATGGGGCTGAATTATATAGGATGCCGTGGTCCCCATTCCCCCCTGCTAAAAGGTTGGGTGGGGGTAGCCCACCAGGGGAAGAATTGCTACCCCGTTAAAAGGCTTGAGGCAGGATTTTCACCCCTCAAGGGCAGGAAGTCCCGCCTCAGAAAGCTGCCAGCCAATCAGAAGCCAGCTGTCCCCACTGTATCAGTAGCACCAGCGAGAGCTGTGGCCCCTACTCTTACTGCACTCGGATGATGAGATGCGATGGATTGGACTTCTGTAAGAGTTTGAGAGTTGGGTTTGAGAGGCCATCGGGGAAGGACAGCTGGGGGGTGGGGGATAGGTACACCTTGGAGCTGTTCATTAGGGCCAGGGGGCCAGTTAAGAGAGGTATCACCCCCACTGCCGTCCATCAGGCTGTGCAGTGAAACTTACCAGACTAGTTGATTGGCATGGGCCTCTCATGTTACCTGTTAAATGGTGGGGGGATGAGACCATGCAGTAGGCATCAATTGCCCACTTAAGGGCCTCAGTTGGCCCACAGGCAGGCGGGCCACCCAATTCCACCCCTGCCATGGGTATAATTGCAGTGAGGCAGGGGCAGATAGGCCGCCTGCTGGATTAATGTGCCCCCTCACCCCTGCCTTCAAAGCCACCAGCGAGGAAGCATTAAATTTAGCTTATGGTCTTCTCCGTTTCCCTTTTATCCAAAGTTCAAATGTGAATTAGTTTATTTGAAAGTTCTTTATGTTTCTTATTTTTAAACAAAGTCTGGAAGTGATTTTGAAGCATTAACATGGAGCTCATTGGCATGGAGCAGGTATGCAGGGTGTGGGCAAACTCAGATAGAGGCTTGGGTGGGTGATCTCAGAGGTGTGTAACTAAGGAAGGAAATTGCAGCACAGACAAATTGATTTGAAGAGCAAGCCTTCAGATAAAGTCCCTTTAATTCTACCTGCTTTTCTCAATCCTTCCATTTCTCTACAAGCTTCTTGTCAGTACATTGCCAATACTTTATAGCTTTTAAAGATTGCTGATTGCGATAGTGCAGCACTCCCAGTTGCTGTTGGTGCCCCTTAATGTGACATGTAGGTTCAAAATTCGCAATGGTATACTAGAGAACTGTACATTTTACAAATTTCCAAGAGTGAGGCTGCTGTGCTCCACCACTTCGATGTTCCCCCATGCACTGAAGGTTTTACATCAAAACTGCCTTCTGTACACACCTCGTTTAGTTGGAAGACCAATAAGCTCCACTGTCTTCTGTCATGTATGTAAAGACATGCACTGTCTTGGAGGACTGATGTGCCTACTAGGCATCTTGCTTGCTCTCCTTGTCACTTATAGTGTTTATGTGAAATTCCTTGTCCCTCTATTTTAACAAAGCCCTGTTTAAAAAAATGGGTAGGCAACTTTATTAATATAGAGGATAATGGAATGTTATACAAATGTTTTAAATATGGTTGTTACTGATTACATACAGTGCTTTTTCATCCCTAAGATATAATTAAGTAAATAGCAGTCATTCAAATGTCTCTTATTCAAGGAGGAAACCAACTCATGTAAAGGTGAGCTTAAGCCAGAGGAAGGTTTGAAGGAAGAATTATGATAAATTATATATTTTATTTTGTGTGGTGAACTCTACTGGGATATTACGACTCTTTGATGGTTCTCTTGGGAGCTGGTTCTCCTCCCTTTCACTGAGTTACAGCTGAGTTTGACAACAGTCCTTAAAACTGACAGTTCGACTTATTACATGTGACGTCAAACACATTGTATGGACACAGGATGCAGCTGGAATTGTTAATTGTTGAAGATTCAGCACAAGACAAGGCTACTGAGGACACACTGAATGCGTTTTCAAGCAATGCACTTGTTTCTGTTTGTAGAAGCTGAATATTTATTTCAAGCTCATGGGGCATTTGCCTTCATATTTAATTTTTATGTACACTTTGGTTGTGTATGATAAATATCAAATCCATTGTTTATTGCTTCTTAACTAGTAGGGTGACTGTATTAAGAAAGAAATACTTGGATTTATTTAGAGCTTTTCACAGCCTCAGGCCATCTTTAAGTGAAATTATTATACTCTTGTTCAAAAAAGGTTGTAAGGTTAAGACCAGCAACTACAGGCCAGTGAGTTTAACTTTGGTGGTGGGAAGCTTTTAGAAATTCTAATTCAGGACAAAATAACAATCACTTGGGTAAATGCAGATTAATTAAGTAAAGCCCGTACAGATTTGTTAACGGCAAATCATGGTTAATTAACTTTCTTGACTTGTTTGATGAGGTAGCAGAGAAGGTGGATGAGGATAATGCAGTTGATGTGGTGTACGTGAACTTCCAAAGGCATTTGATAAAGTGCCGCATAACAGACTTGTGAGCAAAGTTAGAGCTCATGGAATAAAAGGGACAGTAACAGCAGGATATGAAACTAACTGAGTGATAGGAAACAGAGTCGTGGAGAACAGTTGTATTTTGCACTGGTGGAAGTTATACAGTGATGTTCTCCAGGGATCAGTAGTGGGACCACTGCTTTTCTTGATATGTACTAATAACCTTGGAATGGTGGGGTACAGGGGATAATTTCAAAATTTGTAGGTGACACAAAACTTTGAAGTACAGCGAACCGTGAGAAGGATAGTGACAGACTTGAAGAGGACATGGAGTAGTGGTAAATAATTGTTTTTCGGACTGGAGGAAGGTTTATAGTGGGGCTCCTTGGGGGTCAGTATTAGGACCTCTGCTTTTCTTGAGATGTATTCATGACCTGAACTTTGGTATACAGGACACAATTTCAAAATTTACGGATGGCACAAAATTTGGAAGTATTGTGAACTGAGAGGGGGATAGTGTTAAATTTCAAAAGGACATAGGCTGGTGAAATGGGCAGATAAGTGGCAATTTAATGCAGAGAATTGTGAAGTGATTAATTTTGGGAGGAAGAACCAGGGGAGGCAATATAAAATAAAGGATACTATTCTAAAGGGGGTACAGGAGCAGAGGAATCTGAGGGTATAAGTGCACAAATAATTAAAGGTGACAGGGCAGGTTAGAGAGTGGTTAATAAAAGCATACAGGATCTTGGATTTTATAAACAGAGACATAGAGTACATAAGCAAGGAAATCAAGGTAAACCTGTATAAAACATTGCCTGTGTCTCAACTGGAGCATGTGCCCAGTTCTGAGCACCACACTTTAGGAAGAATGTGAAGACATTAGAGAGGATGCAGAAAAGATTTACAAGAATGGATCCAAGGATGAGGGACTTCAATTAGATGGATAGGTTGGAGAAGGTGAGGCTGTTCTGCTTGGAAAAGAGAAGGCTGAGAGAAGATTTGATGGAGGATTTTAAAATCATCATGAATATGATCAGGAGATGTAGGGGGAGATGGTGCAATAGTTGTAATGTCACAAGACTAGTAATCCAAAACCCCAGATTAATACTCTGGAGACACCGGGTTCAAATCCCACCTTGGAATATAAAGCTAGCCATCAATAATGATGACCATGAAACTGTCATCCATTGTCATAAAAACTCATCTATTTCACTAATGTCCTTTAGGGAAGGAAATCTGCTGTCCTTACCCAGTCTGTGACTCCAGATCACCAGCAATGTGTTTCACTTTTAACTGCTCTATGAAATGGCTTGTTAATCCACTCAGTTCAAAGGCAATTAGGGATGGGCAACAAATGCTGGCCTTGCCAGCGAGGCTCACATCCTGTGAAAGAATTTTTTAAAAAGGAGTAGATAGGGAGAAACTGTTCCCATTGGTGGAAAGATCAAGAGCCAAAGGACACCGATTTAAGGTGATTGGCAAAAGAAGCAACAGCGACATGAGGAAAATCTTTTTGCACAGGGAGTAGTTAAGATCTAGAATGCACTGCCTGAGAATGGTGGAGGTAAATTCAATCATGGTTTTGAAAAGATAATATAATCATTACCTGAAGACAAAATATTTGCAGTGCTACAGGGAAAAGGTGGGTGAGTGGGGCCTAGTGAATTGCTCTTGCAGAAAGCCAGTTCAGACATGATGGGCCGAATGGCAGCCTCCTATGCTGTAACCATTCTATGGTTCTATGAATTCGCTTAAAGATTTTTCTTACTATAGCTGTTGCAGTCAAACTCTTATAAGTGCCATATTAGCAGGAGAGTCTAGTAGGAGATGCAGCCCTTTGCTGTCACATATGGTGGGGAGGTGTGAGATATTGTTGGGTGGGTGTGTGACTGCTGGCTCAGAGTTAGAATGGAGTAAAGGTGAATAACAGCTTTAATCATATACTGTGTGCAGCTCCTGCCTCCTTTCTAAATTGAAATTCCTATGACCAATCTGCATTGTGCCTTCAGCAGTAATAATGTTCTTGGAAAAATACAGACCTGTCCTTCAACTCAGGACTTCGTGGAATTAATTCCTGCGGTAGTCCACAGCACATGTTGTTTACCACATATTATACCTGATCAATTCTACATCTCACACAAAAGATTCGTGCATCAGAATTTTAATTCGGTTGAAGATTTTTTTTTAAAAGCTCAATGTTGATGCTAGGATTCTAATATGATGCAGTGATGGGGTATGTGAAATCTTTTTACTATGTACATTTGAACTGCGAAAATCGGTCAACAACACGATAATGGATTTTGTCCTTCCAAACTTGGGTTGTGTCTGGAGAGAACACGTTGAAGTATACACTACAAGGGTGAAGTATTTAGTGGAAGTATTTGAGATGATGAAATAAATGTATCAAACAATAAAGCATATTGACAAATCTACTGGTCTAGAGACCTGGGTTGTTTGTATGATATGAATAAACCACTTTTTCTTTTACCTTATTAAGGCTGGACTGATAATGGGGAATGTCATGCCATGCTTTTGTTAAGCATCAGGACTGCAAACAAATCTGTGACCTTCACAATGAGAGAATAGGGGAATGATGTGTTGATGTCAGGTTTAGTCCCCTAACCTTGCAGGCTCCCCAGACTGCAGCCTTTGACTCTGCTTATGCTGTCAGCCAGGAATAATCACGTTGGTTTGGGTCAGAATGGTCTGAACAGAATGTGATTTTCCCCAGGGTTTATATCGAAAGCTGCCCTGAGTGAGCCTGTAAACTTGGATGGCATTCAGTGAAATGTGTCAAGTATTACAGTTATTTTTCCAAGGATAAATATTGGAACAGATCTCCAACAAACCACTGATGCCAGACTGAAGAATATTTCCAACATTACAACCCAATCTGGACTGGGATCCCAAGCTGAGAATTTTCACTGTAAATGTGTAACTTGAGCAAGTCCAGTGAGGCGGATTGCTGATTAAAGTTGTAACACTACACTGGCATTCTTGTTTAAGAAGCAGAATGTCAACATTCAATTTTAAGTTACATTGATCACTGGAACACATTAGCAGCTAAGCCACAGCTCTGGCAGTAATATATAGTATTCTGGATATTTTGCCTGGCGTCCTTACTTGATGAGTTTATGACAGCAGCTGTGTATTGAATCATTTGTATGGTAAGGTGTAATCAGTGGCTTCACCTTCATGGTTTATGCTTCCCAGGATGCATGAGGCCAGCAACTTCAAATAAACTTCATTTAAGATTGTTATGTAAAGACTCAAGTATGTGTACCATAGCAGTGACACTCACAATTCAATGCGCTGTCATATGTGGCAGTGAATTTTCTGTGCAAATATTTTCCTCAGTTTGTGTTTCTACAAAGTGTTTGACAAAGGAACTGAAGGTAGTTTGTATTTAGAACCATAGAAAAGTTATGATACAGAAAGAGGCCATTCAGTCCATCGTGTCTGCACTGGCCAAAATGAGAAAAAAAGAAACTAGCTGCTCATTTTAACCCCACTTTCCAGTACCTGGTCCATAGCCTTGCAGGCTACAGCACTTCAGATGCAGATCTATGTACCTTTCAAATGAGTTGAGCGTTTCAGCCTCAACCAATAATTTAGGCAGTGAATTCCAGATGCCCACCATCCTCTGGGTGAATATGTTTTTCCTCATGTTCCCACTAATCCTTCTACCAATCACCTTAAACCTATGCCCCCTGGCAATTAACCCCTCAGCTAGGGGAAACAAGTCTTTCTGGTCTACCCTATCTAGGCCCCTTATAATTTCATACACCTCAATTAGGTCACCCCTTAGCCCCCTCTGTTCTAAGGAAAACAGCACTAGCCTATCCAATCTCTCCTCATAGTTGCAATTTTCAAGCCTTGGCAACATTCTTGTAAATCTCCCATGCACTCTCTCCAGAGCAATTATGTCCATCCTGTAATGTGGTGACCAGAACTGTATACAAAATTCCAGCTGTGGCCTAACCAGCTTTTTATACAGTTCCATCATTACATCCTGCTTTTGTATTCAATACCTTGCCCAAAGAGGAAAGCATTCTATATGCTTTCTTGACCACCTGGTCCACCTGTCCTGCCACCTTTAAGGACCTGTGGACATGCACCTCAAGGCCTCTCACTTCCTCAATAACCCCTCTCAATAACTTCCCATTTATTGAGTATTCCCTTGCTTTGCCCTCCCCAAATGCCTTACCTCACACTTTTCCAGATTGAAGTCCATTTGCCACTTCTCCGTTCACTCAACCAACATTCTGGAGTCAACAGCTATTCTCTTCACTGTCAACTACACGGCCAATTTTTGTGTCATCTGCAAATTCCCCGATCATGCCTTCCAAATTTAAGTCTTAATCATTAATATATACAACAAACAGCAAGGGCCCCAACACTGAACCCTGTGGAACACCATTGGAAACCATTTTCCATTTGCAAAAACATCCATTGGCCTTTACCCTTTGTTTCCTGTCACTGAGCCAATTGTGGATCCAACCTGCCGCCTTCCCTTGTATCTCATGAGATCTCACTTCCCTGACCAGTCTGCCATGTGGGACCTTGTCACATACCTTACTGAAATCCATGTAGACAACATCCACTACACTACCCTCATCAATCCTCCATGTTACTTACTCAAAAAATTCTGTTAAGTTGGTAAGACATGATTTTCCCCTAACAAAACCATACTGACTATCCCTGATCAATCCATGCCTTTCTGAGTGACAGTTTATCCTGTCTCTCAGAATTGTTTCCAATAATTTGTCCACCACCAAAGTCAGACTGACCGGCCTATAATTTTCTGGCCTTTCCCGCACACCGTTTTTAAATAATGGTACAATGTTCGCAGATCTCCAGTCCTCTGGGACCTCGCCTGTATCTGATGAGGATTGGAAAATGATCCTCAGAGCATCCGCTATTTCCTCCCTGGCTTCCTTCAACAGCCTGGGATACAATCCATCTACCTTCAAGGATGCCAGTCCCACCAATACTTCCTCTCTCACTATGCTTATTGTATCTAATATTTCACACTCCTCCTCTTTAATTAGAATGTCTGCATCATCCCTCTCCTTAGTGAGGACAGAGATAAAGTACTCATTGAGAACCCTGCCCACATCTTCTGCATCAACCCACAAGTTACTATGTACACCTCTGATAGGCCCTATCTTTTCTTTAGTTATTCTCTTGCTCTTAATGTACTGGTAAAACGTCTTAGGATTTTCTTTGATTTTACCTGCCAATATTTTTTCATATCCTCTCCTTGCTTTCATAATTTCTATTTTCACTTCACCCCTGTACTTTCTATACTCCTCTAGGCTTTCTACAGTATTAAGTCTTTTGTGACTGTCATAAGCTTTCTTTTTCTGCTTTACCTTAGCCTGTATGCTTTTGGATAACCAGGGGGTTCTTGATTTGGCAGTACTGCTCTTTTCCTTTGTGGAGACATAGCTACACTGTGCCCATAGAATCTTGCCTTTGAATGCCTCCCGCTGATTTGACGCAGCTTTTCCTTCTAATAGCTGTATCCAGTCCACTCTCGCCAGCTCACCTCTCAGCTTTGTAAAATTTGTCTCCCCCCAATTTAGAACTTTTACTCCTGTTCTATCTTTGCCCTTTTCCGTAATGATGCTAAATCTAATGATATTATGGTCACTGTCTCCAAAATGGCCCCCCCATTGCTACTTCATCCACTTGCCCAGCTTCATTTCCTAAGACTAAATCTAGAATTGCACCCCCTCTCGTTGGGCTTGTTACGTGCTGGCTAAAAAAGTTCTCTTGAATGCAGTTCAAGAATTTTGCACCCTCTGTGCCCTTCACATTGTTTGTATCCCAATTGATATTAGGGTAGCTGAAGTCCCCAATGATTACTGCCCTATTGTTTTTGCACTCCGAGATCTGTACATATTTGCTCTTCTAACTTCCTTCCACTATTTGGGGGTCTATAGTACACTCCTAGCAGTGTGCCTGCCCTTTTTTTATTTTTGAGCTCAACCCATATGGCCTCATTTGATGCTTCATTTACTATATCATCCCTCCTCACGGCTGTAATTGATTCTTTAACCAGTAATGCTACACCCCCACCTTTTTTATCCCCCTCCCGATCCTGCCTGAAAACTCTATATTCAGGGATGTTGACCTGCCATTTTTGCCCCTCCTTAAGCCAAGTTTCCATTATCACGATGACACCATGCTGCCATGTGTCTACCTGTGCCCTCAGCTTTATTTACTATGCTCCTTGCAGTTACATATATAACTATTAATACTGCCAAATTCCTGTGCTGTACACTTTTTAACCTGTGCTGCTTCTGTCTTTCAGTCACTCACTAATTCTCCATCTCCTGTTCCCTGCTCTGAATTTGCCTTCAGGTTTCCATCCCCCTGCCAATCTAGTTTAACCACCCCCCACCCCCCTCACAACACCACGAGCAAATCTCTCTGTGAGGATATTCATCCCAGTCCTGTTCATGTGTAGACCGTCCAGCTTGTACAAGTCCCACCTTTCCCAGAACCAGTCCCGATGTCTCAGAAATCTGATGCCCTCCCTCCTACACCAGCTTTCCAGCCATATGTTTATTCACTCAATTCTCCTATTTCTATACTCGCTTGCATGTGGAACTGGGAGTAATCCTGAGATTCCTGCTTTAGAGGTCCTGCTTTTCAACCTTCTTCCTAGCTCCCCAAAGTCTGCTTTCAGGACCTCATCCCCTTTCCTACCTAAATTATTGGTACCAACATGGACCATGATCTCTGGCTGGTTACCCTTCCCCAGAAGAATGTCCTGTAGCCACTCCATGACATCCTTGACCCTGGCACCAGGGAGGCAACATGCCATCCTGTGGTCACGTCTGCGGCCACAGAAGCGCCTATCTGTTCCCCCAACTAACGAATCCCCTATTACTATTGCTCTTCCCCTCACCTTTCTCCCCTCCTGTACAGCAGAGCTTCCTGTGGTGCCACAAACTTGGCTCTGACTGCACTTCTGGGAGGAACAAATGCCCTTAGCAGCATCCAAAATGGAAAACCGATTGGTGAGCGGGACCCCTGCGAACTCTTGCACTACTTGCTTAATTTTCTTGGAATGCCTGGTTGTCACCCATTCCCTTTCTGCCTCCAGGCTCCTAAGCTGCAGTGTGACCACCTCTTTGAACATGCTATCCATGTAGCTCTCAGCCTCTCAGATGAGCCACAGTGACTCCAGCCACTGCTCGAGCTCTGAAACCCAGAGCTCAAGGTTCTGCATTTCCTGCACGTGGTCGTCTAGGGCACTGGTAGCATCCACAACTTCCCACATATTGCAAGACACACATCCCACATGACCGAGCTGTCCTACCATGGCTTTAGCTTACTTTCCATGTGTTAACATTATTTTACTTTGGTTTAGTCAGGCAACTTTATTTTACCTGGCCTCGACTCAACTTTATTTCCCCATTGCCTGTGTTTCTTAAATGTAAGCAGCCCCTTCTTTTAAAAATAATGTGTTTTTCTAATTCTCAGCTACTTGATGACATCCCCAAACAATGGTTTCTCACCAGCCAATGAACTTATGTTCCCCCTGTGATGTTAGTGCTAGTTGCTGCTGACTGCCTGGCTCGGGGTCCTTCTCTCATACTCTCCTCCAGGTGCTGCTGACTGCCTGTCCTAGGGTCCTCCACTCGCACTCTCCTCTAGGTGCTGTTGACTGCCTGTCTCAGTGTCCTCCTGTGGCAATCTGGATGCTGTTCCAAGGTCGTCCATTCACACTATTTAAGATACTGGATTACTGCCAGCAAATTACGGGAAGCTGCATTACACTGGGAAAATAGGAAGAAGTGTAGGCCATTCAGCTCCTTGCGTCTATTCCACCATTCAATTACACCATGGCTGCCCTGACTAGTAGCCCTTAATACCCTTACCTAACAAAAATCCATCAACCTCAGTTTTGAAATATTCTCTTGAGCCCCAGGCTCAGCAGCATTTTGGGGTAGTTCCAGATTTCCCCTGACCTTTGTGTGAAGAAGTGGTTCCTGACATCACTTTGAATGGCCTAGCTCTAATTTTAATGTTATGCACCCCCTTGTTCAGGATTCCCCCAGTAGAGCAAATGGTTTTTCTTCATCCATCCAATCAATTTGTTTAATCATCTTAAACACCTCAATTCGATCACCCCTTAATGTTCTCTACCCATGGGAATGCCAGTCTAGTCTATGCAGGCAATCCTCATAATTTAACGTTTCCCCAGTTCCAGGCATACATGTTTTTTGTATATAACCACAGTCGATATTCAGTGATTTAGGCTTCCATTGAGCTGATTTTGTATCAGTTGATATCCTCATAGTTTTTACTGAAGTGAAATATGTCGTTTGCATTATATGCATGACATACATTGTCTACGTAAGTCATCATTCAAGTAGTTTTATTTTGGAAGAGTGTTTATTAGTGTACGCAGTGAGGTCCTTTTTGATGAATTTCAGGTTACAACAATCTCCAGATTCAAAGCATGCCTGCAGCATTTGTGATTCAAGGAAAATGATCTCTGATACAGTACCAAGCATAGTACACTAACAAATGGGTTTCAATGTGCTTTATCAATAAAGTTTATGCTTCAGTATTGCAGTGATTTTTTTTTTTGAACTGCAGCTCAAATAACCCAATCTCTACATTTTCACAGCAATCTTCAGACCTTGTGCTATAAATTGAGCAAATTAATAAATCAGCTTCTTTACATTATCTACTAAATCACCAAAATGATTTTGTGCTAAATTATATTAATGGGCCAGTTCTCTAATCTGCGTGTCAGACTTTTGTTGCAGAGATGATGACCCTGAACCAGCAGACACCCTGTGTGTGTGTGTGTGTGTGTGTGTGTGTGTGTGTTTTCAAACCAGCAGTATCCTATTGTGTAGACAAGAGCCCTCCTGGGATTAGTTTATTGCCCACAAGCAGTCCCTGAGGAAATCACAACTGTTCTCGGAGGAAGGTTGTGGGGTGGTTTGTGTGAGGGGGGGCGGGGGGGTCACATGAGGTGTAGAGGCGGGTTCTGTGTCCTCGGAGCCCTTTGCTTCAGAGGCACCATCTGCCGCTTTGTGCTACCTCACTCCCATCAGGACAGACCTCGACAGCAAGGGACAGAGCATCAGCACAGGGAGCCGAACGACTGGAATAATGCAAGTTGATGAAGTTTAGCAAGAGATGAGCATTCATTTTCCCTTCTCTCTGTGCAAGGCCAAAGTTCTGTCACTTGACAAATGGGGGTCCCGGAGCACCATAAATTTAGCTGTTTAACCTCCTGAGTCTTACACGAACATTACATGAGCATTTCCTGCATCCAGATTTCTAATATAACCAGGCTTGCATTTTCCATTTTTATATGCAGCTTGCAATGATAAAGTCAGTATTTCATTTTGCATGACACAAGCTTTTACAGTATTATTTAACCCGGCTGATGCTGAATTTTTTTGCATCCTTTATAAATATGCATATTTGTAATCTGCATACTGAGAATTTCCATAACACACACGCTATATTTCTGTACATTTGTTGAAATAAAAATGCAGCATGTATCACATGGGCCATTGGCACTGCAGCACAAGTCACATGGGGCAGTGCCACTGCAGTATAAGTCAGTTGTTGCGGTGGAAAGGAAGTGGTTATGACGCCGGACTAGCAACACCAGAGGTCATGAGTTCAGATTCAATAAATTTAGTAATTTTGTGAGCTGGCACCAGAAAGAATCACCATAAGAGCTGCCAGATTGTCATAAAAAGCCAACTGGCTCACTGGTGTTCCTAAGGGAAGGGAATCTGCTGTCCCCACCTACAGTCCTACTTTATGTGATTAACTCTTTGTACCCGTCAGAGCTGGCCTAGCAAGCCAACCTTTCACTACAAAGCAGGGGCTATCACCTCCACCAGGATGAGCAATAAATGCAGGTGTATTTTATCATACTTCAGTTCTTTTTGCTTCTCTGGAGGCAGTGCCAAATACTGGGTACAGTTCCATGAGTGTTGGCGCCCTACATTATTTCATCCTAGAGGCCAATCTGTACATCTGACCGTAGTCAGTAAGATTATTCAGTTGCGTGGGGGAGGGCATCACAGTCGACCCTGGTGTTCACAGTGCATTTGTCAAGTACAGGAAACCTGGATAACTTTTCTCTGCTCAGCCCCTGTGATGCTGAGTTTAGATGTAACACCTACATTCTATTAATTTTAGAATCTCTTAATTCTCCTAACAGTACATTGTTCTGTGCATAATACACACCTTATGTACTGAAGTGGAGCGCTCTGATCCTTTCATATAAAAGATAGGTTCAGAGTGCCCCAAAAAAATGTATTTTTCATCCTAATAAGCACTATGCCCTCTACAGGCACTTGAATGTATCTTCTTAACCAATCAGATTGAAGAATGAACAAGAGTCTGAACCAAGAAATGTAAGTTGGAGCACAGTATTGTATTCAATGTCATGTGAGATAAAGAAAGCAAAGCAAGAAGAGAGCTTGGATTAAGAGAGAGTTAAAAGAGACAAAGTAAAAGAAAATATATTTTTAAATAATTAAAATCTGAAAGAATGAAACTCCACGGTTGTAGAAGTTTCCTTTGTGTTGTTTCGCAGTAATTAAGACTTAACACACTGTTGAAAGGTAATTGGGCTGGAATGGACAAGCACTAATTTTTTTCTGCCAAATTTAGTCTGTATCTTTTGAGGTAAGTACAACAACTTTGTGTCGTTCGATACATGTAAATGGTCAGTCAGACAGCAAGATGCCTTCTTCAGGAAGCTTTTGGTAGCGCAGCAAATCTTGAACAGCAGCTTCCAGATTCCCGTGATTAACTGCGCATGTGTGGTTGCTGCAAGTTGTTGTCTGATTTCCACATAAATCAAGGTGCTGTTATCCTTGCAATTATTGTTACAGCAAAATCCGACCCATTATGCTGGTTCCTTTGTTCCAACAGGTTTTAGCAGTTGTTCCTCTCAAAATTGATGGAGTTTTCAATTAATTAAGAAAGAGCTTTCAGTTTAGTTTTGGAAGCAGACCGGTCATTCCTTTTGGGAATTGGGAGAGGCATATTGGAGGTTTGTGCTTCACCATCTGAGTAGGGCCATTTGGGAGATGTCTTGGGGATTGGAGGGGGAGAACTTGAGAGCAAGTCAAGTTTGCACAATGTCTCACTTCACTGGCCAGTTATTAGTATTGACTGAGGCTGAGGTGTATGCTGTTTGGTCACCCTGTTGGGTGCATGACATAAAGAAGGAGAAACCGTGTGCATGTGTGTGTGTCACCCAGTGTACACCGTGTGGGCATTGTATTGCTGGTGCCCGTTTATAGTTGTGTTTGTTCATGAGATTTGGGCGTCACTGGCTAGGCCACCATGTATTGCCCATCCCTAATTCCCCTTGAGAAGGTGGTGGTGAGCTACCTTCTTCAACAACTGTAGTCCCTGTGGTGTAAATACAGTGAAGGGACTGGGTCAAAATCCTGGAATTCCCTCCCTAACAGCACTCTAGATGCACCTTAACCACATGGACTGCAGCGGTTCAAGAAGGCAGCTCTCTACCACCTTCTCAAGGGCGATTAGGGATGGACAATAAATGCTGGCCCAGCCAACGATGCCCACATCCGATGAAAGAATTTTTTTAAAATGATGGCAGTAGAGTAGGTAGCTACATTTTATATTGTCTTGCAACTGAGTACAGATTATGTAGCTTTCTATATGAACATAAGGAGCTATTGCTCTGCTATTTTCCTGCTTATCAGAATAGCTGTTCCAATTCATCAGTCCTGTTCTGAAGGTTTTTCTACTCATGGAATATGCTGAGGTTGTCCTTTGGTAAAGTGTAGCTGTAACACAAAATCAATGAGCATTACTAATAATTCCACCTTCTCAAATAATGAGATTTTACACTAGTAAAAATAAAAGTGTTCTATATTATGTATGAGTCCTAGGTAACTGGGAATGAGATACAGGTCTGCACTTCAATTGTCCCGAGGGTGATGTGAAGAGAAACAGATTTTGTGAATGTTTTTCTCAAAAAAGATTTGCATTTATATAGTGCCTTATCAACTCAGAAACTTGTGAGAATAAATAACATGGAAGTGCAGTGACTATTATTTGGTAGGCAATTGAAGCAGCTATTTTGAAGGCTTAGCATCCTCCCAAACAATAATAAGAGTTAACCTGGTTCTGTTGGTTGAAGTATGGATGTTAGGTAGGAAAATCCTTTTTGATTAATGAAATGCTGGCTTTAATCTCCACCTAATAACTGAGACAGATGCCTCATGTCACAGCGTTCCTTCAGTCTGCACTACAGTATCAGTCTCTTCAAGAAATGCCTTCCCTGAAGAAGTATCATTCTAGTTTACTTTCTCCAGGAATGTCACTCACAACTGTCTGACTGAGATGTAAGAACTGAGTCAGACTGATGCTGATTGAAGTTTCGCTCCTAGCTTATTCCTAGGTTTTTATTTTACATTATACAATACCTATTTTCTGTACAGTGTGGTTCATATCCCCTCAAAAGTCACTATCAGTGTTCTTGCTCCTGGCTGTTGCCCAGCAATACCTGCTGCAAATTTGTGTGGACACTGGGTAAGGACAAACAGAAGTTATCTGTATCCCCCTATCAGGCCTCACAGTGCACTATATTACAACCAGCAGTGGTTGAGTCAGCACTTTCAGGAGGGGAGAGGAGCAATGTGAACAGTGGGCAGAACCAACATACGATCTATATATTTTGAATTACCCATTTGAGAGGTGGCTGGTCATTTTACTGCAACAGGTAGTTGAGCAAAATCAGAGGCAACACATTGTTCATATGCAAATACATTTTAAGAGCAAAGCATGTAGAAATGGCTGCTTGCTTTCTCATGAAACCAATCAGTTTAAGGTCAGGCTTTACCGCATTAATGCTTGGATCTGTTATCTGGGTGCTCAGGGAACTTTGTTCATAATGGAAGACACTTTTTGATAGATATATCATAGTTTTGAACTGCAAAGGGTATGAGAGATATATCACACGTTTTCAGTTCTCTTGAGCCGTCAAGTTAGACATGTAAGTTTTATGTTGCAGACCCTGATCCAAGTTTTAACGTTACTAAGAGAGTTAGCAAAATATTGTATCTTTTATTGTTTTTGAATACCTGAGGAGGTGTAAGTTAAATATTCTGTAATCAAGTAAAACCTGCTGTTATACTGACTTAGTCATTGTTTATTTTTTACAACAGTAGACCTGATTTGTTGCTTAAGTTGCACGGTCTGATAAAGTTTGTTTTCCACTATATAAAGACTGGAATCACATGAGTGCGTTTATGCCCATTCTGTAGGATAATTGAACAACTGCCCAGCGATGATACAAAATCAGTTACATTACTATTTATTGTGGATATAAATTCACATTGGACCAGATCTTCCGGTCTCCGTATCATCAGAGACCAGATGTACTCCCCAAGATGTGCTTCAGAACACCGCAGAAGTCCAGACGCACTGACTACATGGGAGTTTCCTGTGAACTTCTGATGGGCAATGCCCCTGCTCCCCGGGACCTTCCGGAGACTTTGGACAGTTCTGACTTACTTACCTGAATAGTTACCCAGGAAATTTTAGACCGAAAGATCCTAGTCTAACTCCTGGGTAACTGTACAACTGACCCCAATCAATGGCCCTCGCTAAATTCCTGACCTGACCTGACTAGCCCCCACCACTCGCCCCCAACCCTCAGCACCCCTGACTTGACTAGGCACCGATGTGACAACCTTTCCCAATCAGAGTACCCCACCGACCCACCTTCCGTCTCACCCACCTGCCACCCTACCCACTTACCTCAAACACCCTACCCAATTACCCATTTACTCATTCATCCACTCATCTAATCACCCATTCACTAACATTCACACCAGACATTTCAACTTACCTTATGGCAGCTAGTGCCGTAAAAATGGCGTGTATCTTCTGCGCAGGTTCTCTGTGCTACTGTCTGCGAGGTTTCCTGCACTGAGGTAGTTCATCTACATCATGGATCAGAAGTTGGAGCCTTTTCCATGTATGCAGCTAAGTGGATAGCTTTCTGGCTGATTAGTGTCGGACACAAGGGTTCCGACTCTGATTGGAAGTTCTTGGCCATTATGTTTAAAAAGAAAGTGTTCTTTGCATGAGGTGAATATTTGGTCTGTAAAAAGTGAATTGGTGAATCCTTCCCCATAAAGTTTTTTTGTATTACATGACATCATCATGGATGTTGCTCTGCAACCTCACTAAGTCTATGGTGAAACCCATTTCAGTTGAAATTGAAAAAGAAAGAACAAGGCATAATTCATAGTTTTTAAACAAGTAATCTTTTTAGCACTAGAAAGAATAAAGAGCTGGTCATGGTTTTTGTTTTCTAGATCCCATGTATGTGCGTGTGTATTGTAAAGATAATGCAGTTCCCAGTGCGTGAGATTCAATATATACTTGATTTCGACTTCCTTGGTAATAATCCGCTGCAAGTTATTTCTGCATAACTTTACATTGATTGATATCAAAATGATTCGCCATTATTATGTACCTTGGATGATGGAGTGAACTGACAACTGGTGTCTGGCCTAGCAATCTTTCCCAAGACAAAAATACAAATTAGCCCTCCCCCACATCACCAAATGAAATTAAAATGTTGCAAGATGCTGAGGAGTTGTTTCAAAATGCATTCTAATATAGAGTTCGAAAGGTGATTATAATCTTATGTAAGTGCCACTGTTGCTGATGAAGACAATCCATCTGAACAGGAGTGTTTTTATCTCTCAAAAGAATTTATGGTGTTATGAAGAGAAAGTAAATCTAGTTTTATCCCTTTAAATCCAGTTACAATACATAGGATTATAAACGTCACATCCCTGGCTTGAACCAGAATAAATGTGACATGTTGTTATAGACAACCAAATAAACCAACTTCCATTTAAATGGCCCCTTCAACATAGTAAAGTGTCCCAGGATGTTTCACACGAGTGTTATTGAAGAAGAATTGACACTGAGCCACATAAAGACATATTGGGACAGGTGGCCAAAAGCTTGGTCAACGAGATAGGCCTTAAGGAGCATTTTAAAGGAGGAGAGAGAAACAGAGAGGTTTAGGGAGGGAGTTCTAGAGTTTAGGGCCTAGCTAAACCACAACTACTACTGGTGGAGCAAAGAAAATCAGCGATGCTGAAGAGGCCAGAATTGTTAGAAAGAGATCACATTGGTTAACAAATTGTCACCACCCTTTGAGAGTGTTTACAGCAGGCTTGCTTGGCAGTACAGATGGATTGCAAAACCCTTTTAAAACTATTCTCCTGTCTCTCGCAGTGTGTATCTGTCTTGACTGCTGATGGTTTAAATTCTCAAGCCTATTTCAAAAGATTGTGCATTTGTTTTCTTAATTTTGCATATATTTGTGTAGTGCGGTGAATATGGTGACCTAATCACCAAAAGCTTGGCAAGCACTGTAATCCTGTTGCACAACATTGCACTGGTCAGATTGCAGAGATCTTGAAGGAGTGTAGGTTTGAGGAGATCACAGAGATAACCCACAGGTTTCAGTGAGGAATCAAATCACACTAATCGACTGCCTACTCCATTTTGTATTGAGTTGTCAGTTATTTAATTCAAGGATCCCTCTCTATGGTTTCAGGGCTATTTAAGTAAGTCAGATTGTTCAAGAATTGGATCTGACTAGTGGTGTTGTTCAGTAAGATTTCTATGCTTGCTAAACTTGTGGTGACCAGGTCACCATTTTCACCACGTGATTCAAAATAATATGCAATATTACTAATACAAATGCGCAATCTTTGGAAAATGGGTTTGAGAATTTAAACTGTCAGCAATCAAGATTGATACACTGACTGCAAGAGTCAGTGGAGCAGTTCCAAAAGGATTCTACTGTCCATTCTGCTCTGTTCCATAAAGCAAGCCTACTGTATACACTCTAAAAGGGGGTGACAATCTGTTTAAGTGTTCTATTACTGACCGTGTACTCTGTATTTCAAAAAAAATTTCTTCAAGAGTAAACTCTGTCTATTTTATCAGAATTTAAATATTGGGAGACTCAGGGAGGGAAAGGAATTGACGAATCTCGAAGTATTGACTTCTGCACTCTTGCCTTGCTTATGCTGTGTCACTTGCCATTTCTGAACACACTGCCTGGACACTTAATGGATTTGCGGTTCATGGCCAATTTCCTGTAATCTCCTTTTATGCCAATAGCACCCTATTCTTTTCAGTTCATTTCAAAAATCTGTTAAGGTGAAGACCGAACATATTTGCATGGTGCTGCACTGCCGCAGCTTGCCAGAATTGTCCATTTCAACTCTCTGGGCAGCCATGCAGCACTGTCCATCTCTCACACACTTCAGCTGTTTTGTGGAAACCACCAACTACCATCTAAGCAAAAGCTGGTTCTTCAGTCAGCATTCCCTATGTCACTAGATTTCCCAAGAAAAATTTGAGAGCAATCGGATCGCTTTCCTTCCAAAAGCCAGCCCTACTTTAATGGCACTTTACAGAGCAGTCCCACAGATCTAAATGTATTGTCATTTAGAGGTACCCAAATAAGGTAAGAAACGGCAACTTTTTGCTTCTTTGTGTAAGTAACTCGAAGTCACTAGACACCTAACAACTGAACTATATTCTGTTAAATATGGTCTCGGTTTGGCTGATATTTGACTTCTGTCCAACAGCAACATGATTGATTCTTTGCTCAGTTACGGACAGTTGACAAATAGCAGTTCAGTGAGTGACACAGATACTCATACCCACTGCTCCAACTTCAACACAACTCAGTATTGTGTGGCTCTAAAAATGAACAGCAGCAATTCGCCACATATCTGTGGCTGATTCACCACAAATGGCCAAGTATTGGACAGCACTGTACTAATGTAGCTTCCGCAGTTGTGAGAAAGAGAAGGAAAGAATCACCATTTGTAGAAAATATGATTTCAAAAGCTGGATAATCTAATTTCTACTGTAAATATGTGTGCATATTAGCTATTGTTAGAAGAAATAGCTTGATGGTAAAAATATGAAATTAAGCCTGATTTTAGGATTACTTATGTTACAGCAGATGAGATTATGGGTGATTTGATGGAAGTGTAATAAACTATGAAGGACTGGAGCAGGGTAAATGAAATAGACTATTTCCAGTTTCTAGAAATGGGGGGAGGGAGTGGGGGGTGCGGACAGACATAGATGTATATTTGGATGTAAGAGATTTAGGAAAGAGAAGGGGAAAGACCTTTTGACACAGTGTTGTGTGGCCATGGAATCTACTGCCGGAGTTGGTGAATAAAGCAGAGACGGTGTCAACATTTAATAGGTTAGACAGGTGGTTATAGGAAAGGGGAACTAGGGGACATGGGAACAAGCTGGGCACATGGAATTAGGTGGGGATAAACACTAACAGTGACTGGTTGGGCCGAAAAGTCTGTTTCAGTTTTATCATTTCAGTTAATTTTGCTGTGATCGCTTTTGTAGATGGAAGAAATCCTCCTGTAGGATAAGATCATTCCAGTAGCTAAGGTAATTCACTAAAGTTCACTGCACGTTATCTTAGGCATGCTACCAAAACTTTACCTAGACATTGGAGTAGTGAAGGCTATTGGGATTCGACTGTTACTGTAAATTTGCATTCCAGAAGCTTAAACTATAAATTGAAGATGGTAGAAAAGACTCAGAATGTAACTGTCTCCAACTACAATGCCATCATTGATAGATGAACAGAGAGAAACTGCTTGGCATTTTATGACCAACCTAGGCTCAGTTAATCACTTGCAGGTATCCAATATTCTTGATAAGTTATGGAATGCAGAACCTTTTCTGTTATTTCTATTTGTCATTAGCAAGATTTAATGAACATGAATTAGACCAAAAGTAATGTTACTGTAAATTATGCATGATCTGTATACTCTTATTTTGGTAGTTACTGGCCAGTAGCCATGTAATTATATAGTCTGTGCAGAAAACAAAAAACTTTCCAGAGTGTTACAAGAGCATGTGTTTTATAGCATGCCTTGCTGATCAGGATATTTAATAACATTTGATGTTATATTCATCAGGCCTGGGTATATTGAATTGACTCTAAGTAAGAGAAAGAGCATATAAAACATGTAATGTTTTAGATCGAACCAAACCAAAAGCTGATGTGACTCCCTGTAGAATACATTCTTCAAACAGAACTCAACTGTGATTAACTAATCTTTGTCTCAGGACAGATACCCAAGTTCCCTACACTTAGAAATGAATATATATGATTAGGCTGTGAATATTGATGACATCAAGCGAACTAGTGGGAACAAGTTACTGAGCCCAGTAATCTCATAGATCTGAATAAGTTTCCACCATTAACATGAAGAGGTGTCAGCTGTGGCTCAGTCCATAGCACCCTCGCCTTTGAATCAGAAGGTTGTGGGTTCATGTCCCACTCCCGGAAACCAAGAACTGTGATTGTACTCAAAAGAGTTGCAATCTGTGACTGTTGATAACTCGAAAGAATTAACATGAAGTAATTACAGAATCTAAAAACAATCTTGCTAATAATATAGCTTCATCGTATGATCAAAGATGCAAGGCACTCTTTCCCCCTCCTGCCTTTTCTTCCCTTTCTCTCTTCCATAATCACACTGCAAAGACTGTTATACTTATGGCAATATGTAATAACCACCCGACCCCCATATGATATTGGTATTTTTGATCACATTTGACTGCCCTGTTTTGGTAATTAGGGATGTCTTTCAACTACTCATTATCATAAAACATTTGAAATTTGCACATTTTTAAAAAAGATGATGATGGATAGTCATAAAAAAATCATGTTTGTTATTGGAGAGTGTTAGTAAAAGTATATTCAGGAGAGTGCAGATCATATCTAGATATGCAATTGACATCTGGCGATATCCTAATTGGATTTTTAGTCTCTTTGTGCTCCCCTGAAAATTCCGTGCAAAATAAAGGAGAAGATCATAGATGGTTTTTGTTTTTGATCTTTCCCAATTATAGTTATAAATTAAACAGGATGGAAAGCAGCTTGCTTTTGTTCACTATAGCTGTCATCGACATGAACCTTACTCCAACATCTACGAGAAATGTGGCATGAAGTTAAAAACATAGCTGCTGGGATTGGTAATGTTGATTAGCCTCTAGTAATCACTAAGCGGTGGGCCATATGTTCACACCTATAAATGCCCATGATGAGTTCCCAATTTCAGTCATGGGGAGATGCTGAATGTACACTGCAACTTGATAATTGAGAATGTAAAAATGATTTGCTAAATTTAGTGGTATCTTAAGCTTTGGTACTGTATTGTTTGTACCTGTGCTGGTTCTGAACACAATTACTCTATTCCATCAATTTCTTTCATTAAGAAGGGACATGATGCTTTTTAAAAAACAACAGAGAACAACTTGAGGCTCCTTCACTTTAATCATGCAGTATAGAGTTAGCTTATGTGACAGAAATGTAATATATATTCACTTACACTTTGCTCTGTGCCTACTTCTAGCATCTGCCTGCGAATTTGCTGATATCGTGGAATTGTTGTTGAATTCTGGGGCTGATCCCACCATTCAGGACGGGGAAGGGTGCCTACCTGAAGAGGTGACTGACTCTAAGGACATCTCACAGATGCTGCGACAGTATGCCGCATCAAAAGGTTAAACCCAAGCCAGATGCATGACTACAAATGGAAAACTACAGAAACAAATATGTATTGAAATATATTTCATGGTGATTGTTACGTTACAATATGCAATAATTAAACAGTCATTCGCAATAGCAGTGGTTTATGCTTTGTTTCAGTGAAGATTTTTTGTCAAAATAACTTGCACTTTATGTTAAAAGTTTAAAAGCAGGGAGTTTTAATGAACAGCAATTTGAAAATAGTTTAGAACACTTTTTAAATAAATATAAAAATTGAGATCCTTGCTGACCCTTAAGGGTCAGACTGCTTATATTATATAGATAGATCTACCTATACAAAGTATGAAGCTATTATAAGGATAGCATGGCTTCCCATGTCCTTTCAGATCATGTTTGTTAATGAAATCTCAATAACGTTAATGGATTACTAGTTGCATGTGTACCCTCTCCTTCTCTCCAATCCAGCCTGCCTGTCCGGTAAACAGTGGCCATACTACCAGGACATTTGAACACCCCTTGGTCCAGCTTCAGTTAAGTTGCATTGTACGACATTTGCACAGCTCGGTTAACATTGCACATCTTCACAAAGTAATAGTACTTCATCAGAGCAGAGAAATGCTACCTATTTCATACAAATTTGGAGCCATGTGCTTATTTGTGGCAAGTTACCCAGTTGCATTCTCAACCTGGAAAAGAGTTTGTTGTCTGCACCATTGGTGAAAGGTCACTTGGACATTATCACCAGTGAGTATCAGGAAAAAAATATAACTAAAATATGTTTTCTCCATTGTCTGAGACCGTCTTATCCAACTGCAAGGTTGTCATCAATTACCACTCCCACACCCCACTGCAAAAGTTATATTATTAATGAGGTGTATTTATTGGGAAAAAAACATAAGGAACTGAACTGTAGGAGTAAAAGCCATTTGGTTTAAGGCTTTTTTTCTGCCACTTGGAATCTAGCCAGCCCACTTAGCTTCTGAAACAGGTGACGCAAGTAATACCTCCAAGAAGTTAATGGTCAGTAGAATGTATTCCCAAATCTCAAAATTAACAGTTTACTTGCTTATGCAATTGAGCTGCACAGATTAAATTTTAATGAATGTCATCCTTAAGAAGTAACACGATAATTAATACCTGTATAATTTAAGCAAATATTTCTTCTTTGAATAAGACTGGTTAGAGTGCAGCTCCAACAACACCCAAGAAGCTCAACACTATCAAAGACTGAGTGACCTGTTTGATCAGCACCCAATGCACCACCTCAAACGTTTGCTTCCTCCACCACTGGCACACAGCGGCAGCAGTGTGTATCATATAGAAAATGCATTGCAGCAATTCGCCAGTCCTTTGACTGCTCTTTCCAAACCCATGACCTCTACCACCTAGACAAACAAGGGCAGCAGACATGTGGGAACACCGCCACCTGCAAATTTCCCTCCAAGCCACACACCATCCTGACTTGGAACTTTTTCACTGATCCTTCACTGTCACTGGGTAAAAAACCTGGAGCACCTGCCACCATCCCCATCTCCCCCCCCACTCCACCCCCAACAGCACTGGGGGTGCACGTACACCACAAGGACTGCATTGGTCAAAAAGACGGCTCACCACCACCTTTTCAAGGGCATTTAGGGTTGGGCAAAAAAACTGCCCTTTCCAGTGACACACACACCCATGAATGAATAAATGAAAATTTAGTGCAATTACCATGTGGCCTTTTCTCTTGTTTCTCTTCATTTTTACAGTTAGCCTTTGGACAACTTCTACATAGGATAAAGATTGCCATTTTACTTCACATCTTCCCAATCATAATGTTTCCTATAGCCTGTTCACAGCAGAAAGGTTGCATCTTTTTGTCTTCTATTTGGGCTGGTGACTGTATAACTATTGATGTTGTGACTTCTTGGTATGGCTGTAGACACAGCAACCTTGGCATCATTGCAAAAGCAATTGGATACTGTGACTGGATAGATGAGTTGGCTGGACTTTCTATTGCCATTTTAGCTACACCTTTCTCATGCTGTTACTGAAATAAATGAACCATTCTCTTGTTCCCGCTTATACAATGGGCACTAAATTTGGAATGGAAATTATAAAATAATCACAAAATTATCATGTAGTATTAATTTGTTAGGTTTAATCATCAGTACAATCGAGGTTAGCATCTGTAAGGATGAGGAAATTGCCTTAATAAAAGCAGGAAGGCATAAATAGTTTGTAATATATTTGATATTCAATTAGGACTGAAATGAGCAATTTTGGATTAAATTTAAATTGCAATAAATCTGGATTCACGTGGGAAATTATAACTAGAATCTCTTTCTTGTAAAATTACCAATTAAAATTGTGCACTTATTTCTTGCTCTTCCATTTAATTTGGCAATGTACAAATCACTGTTAACTCCCATTTTAAAAAAACTCCAATTCTTCATAGAACAACAATAAATGTAATAAATAATCAGGCTTTCCTTTGAGGATCAAACCTGTCGTCTTATACTAATTCTCATCTTCAAGAAAATGATATATCAATGAGGACCACATTTGATCAAACTGATGAGCAAGTCCTCCTGGTTTCCATTATACTTTCTCAGTTATATGTGTTAGATACGAGGCCAACTGTTGATCCATTAAAGGAGAATTGGAACCCTTCAGCTGCGCCAGCTCTGCCTTCTACAAACTGCAGCAGCGAATGTTTGACAACAAAACACCCACATGTCATCAAACACTGTCAAAACACCCACATGTCATCACTGCAGTGAGACCTGGTCTGTGTATCAGCGACACATAAGAGCACCAGAGAAATTCTATCAGCAATGCCTCCCCTGGATTCAATGAGAGGATTGTTGAACAAATACTAGTGTCCTTCTTGAAGCCAGTTCCTCAAGCATTTAAGCAGAACTGCAAAATCAACTTCAATGGACTGGACACAGTGTCCGGATGTCACAACAGTCGTCCCAACAGTTCCTGTTTTCTCAGTATTCAAATGGTCAACGTTCCAGGGGACGGCAAAGAAAATGCTTCATAGACACACTGAAGCTCTTCCTTGAAGTGCAGCAGCATAGACCTTATGACTGGGAGGAGCTTTCTACTAATCATTCAAAATGGTGACATCTTGTCCATCAAGCTGCATCACACTTTGAGTCCCAACTCCTTAAATGATGAGGTAGAGCGACAACAGAGAAGGAAAGAAAATGAAGCAGAAGCTGGACTCCAGATCCTACCTTGTGGGATGTCCTGCTCCATGTACCCAAAGAGAATTGGGTTGAGAATTGGCCTGTTCAGTCACATGAAAACCCATGGCAGAAACTCCTAACCCTGAGTAGATGTTATCCTTAAATTGATGGACAGCTGACTGTAGAGTAAAGGGTTAATGGTTATGTTAATTAGACAATGATGTTAATGATATAAGCATGACAAAAGGGTCAGATGACCAAGAGGCTCCAAGAGAGCAAGGCACAAAACAGTCTCTGTCCAGAGAATAATGTACTTGCCATACATACACTCGGCCCCTCGAGCCTGCTCTGCCATTCAATAAGGTCATGGCTGATCTGAATGTAACCTCAACCCCATGAGGTCTTTGTAAATATTGTGAATAAATAGTTTAAGAAAAATTAAATACTGACTATCTCCAATTCACTCAGAATAAATGAAATCTCATCAAAAGATGGTGACAGCGCTGGAGGCTACAGTTTAAGAAACTGAGACCACAGATTGGTAATTCACGGGTGAAGATCTTGAAGATCTTTCAACAAAAATAGGGGACAGTGAGCCACTCATGATGTTGGCAGCCATTGAACAGGCACTACCCCTTCCACAGCCCTTCTAACACATAAAGAATCCACAGCAAGGACAACAACGGGGCTCTGGAGGAGACAGTTTGAAAGGTACCGAACAGCTTTGAGCTTACAAGAGGAGGCACAAAAACACTTGGCCAGTACCCTTCTATACACGATTGGGGCCATAGCTGATGATGCACTGACAAGTCAAGGAGGCCTCGACGTCCTACGAGGGCTTTCAATAATTACTTCAGCCCTAAGAAGAATCTGGTCATTGAATGGGCGAGATTCAACCAAAGGAGCCAAAGGCCAGTTTAATCCATTGATTAATTTATAATGACTTTTATCAACTGGCCAGTAGTTGTGGCTATGTAGCTTTAAAGCCTGAGTTAATTTGTGACTGCACTGTGGTGTGTTCGACGAGGAACTGTCATACTTTTTGCAAACCAAGGAAGATTTAATGTAGAGAAGACTGAACAGTTTGCAAGGCAAGTGGAGCTGTGACAGCAGAATTGGGGCATACTTCAGGGAGACTTTGAGGCTCGGAAAGGGGTTGCTTTAGTATGTAGGCCCAAAGTTGGAAGCCCTGCCTACTGAAAAGCCTGCCAAAGGGCTGGGAAGAACCCTTCTACCTATTTTAAAATGCTCCAGATGCAGTGCCAAAAAGCAGTATCGCTGAGGAGAATGCCCAGAAAGGGGGCCAAATGCTTTCTCTGTGGCAAGACTGGACATTTTAAATGATTCTGCAGATCTAAAACACAATTTAAGGGAAGAGGGTGGGAACAAGCTTCTAACCATTCTAAAGTACTGCAAATTGGAAATAAAGGCATTCAGGATAAAGATTTCTTGGGAGAAATAATCGATCCCAATAAACAGTTCTGGTCTTTAGAGCTGGAAGTCAAAGGATACAGAACAGAATTTAATTTGCAAACTGGTGTTGGGATCATAGTCTTATCAGACAAATTGGAATGGCTTAATAATGTTGAGATTCAGCCTTCAAAAATAAAGCTAAAGGGGCCAGGAGGCACAAACTTCAAAGTGAAGGGCCAGACCACTACATCCCGTAGACATAAAGGTAAAGGAATTAATTAAACTCTTTTTATCCTCCAGAATCAGCAGCTATATCTGCTCAGCAGGGCAGTGTGTTCGGCCTTCGACAAAGGGTTGATGAGGTAACACAGAATGACAGAGGAGTCATATTTAGGAATGAATCTCCTAGGTTGTTCCAGGGACTGGGAAAACTCAAAAGTGAATATCATATCACCCTACTCCCAGATGTCAAATCTGTCTGCTTATTTACCCCTAGGAGGGTACCACACCTGCTGATCGAGACAGTCAAAGAGTAGATTGACATGATACTGCATCAAGGAGTAATCTCTCCTGTTACAGTGCCATGCAAAATGGTGCTCTGGTCTAGTGACAGTCCCTAAACCTAATGGAAACACACTCTGTATCTGCTCTAGTTAAACAATCTTGTACCTTTGAGTGTGTGAGCATATATTTCCCAGAATTTGAGTTTAGCCCTGGATGAAATTACTTTCCTTCTCCCAGTAAATCAGGACATGTACATTTCCGGTCAAAAATAGCATTGTTTGTTACAAAGTGCAGTAAACATATTGTTTCCAAATTTTAAATTAGAGTCAAGATGTACATTTTACTTCGGATTGATGTGGGAATTTTTCATTTTTAAAATCTATTTCCTGTCTGCTAATGGTGCCATAAAGTGCTTTACACCTGCTATCTTGCCAATCAATTCTGCCAGGGCAATGTATTAACAGTGTAATAAATAATTGGCCAAATAAAAAAAAGTGCTAAAGCTAGTCTTTTGATTGCACAGTAGTTAGATTTATTATGTTAGTCATCAATACAGTGGGACCTGCTTATTGTCACACTGCATTGTGACATAATTTAGAATAGTAACACTTCAAATATCTAACCATTGCCCGTTTGGTTTGCTTAGTCTGTTTTGTCACTTAATGAAGATCACTTGATAGCTAAGTGCTCAGCAATCCTTAAATGAATCCTATATCACATTGTGACCTAGGCCAAATGTGCACTTCATTTCCCAGATATCAATCCCCAATAATTTGATAACAAAACATAATACATTTTCAGTTTTATTTTATATTAATCAAGGTGAAGGACAATAATATTCTTAAATTGATTTCCCGCCCCTGCCTTCTACTTTTAGTCCAATGTCAACACCAAGCATTACCAGGTCAAGTATAGCACAGGTTAAATACAGGGTAGAACTCACTCTACCCTGCCACAACAAGGCCTTCTGACCTTTGAGGCTACAAGCACTCAACTGACCATAATTTATCACTAATTATCATTACCTGGGGAATCTTGTTCAGAAATGCCATGAGGATTTATGTTATAGGATATTGAATGATCATACTCATATCATAGGAAAATGATCTTCTGTATTTGTGATTGAAATTGTTATTGGAGCAGTACAAAAGCCAATCTGGGTCTTTCGGGGGTAATGTCAGGAGCCACTTCTTTACACAAAGGGTAGTAGAAATCTGGAACTCTTTCCCCCAAAAACCTGCTTAGGCTAAGTCAGCTGAAAATTTAAAAATTAAGATTGATAAATTTTCTGTTAGACAAGAGTATTAAGGCTTGTGAAATTAAGGTGGGTAGATGCAGATCAGTTATGACCTAATTTAACAGGGGAACAGGCTCGAGGGACTGAATGACCTAATCCTGTTCTTTTGCTCATTTAACAAGTGATGTACTGACTAAAGATTGCTGACATGAAGGATAAACACGATCATGGACCCGCTGGCCCAAATAGCTTGTTTCTGTATTGTAATATCTACATAATCCAATGTCCTTATTTCTATCATTGGGTGTAAGAAATGGAATGTTCCATTCTCCGACATTGTAATCTCGTTGTGTGATGGTTGTTCACTTACCATTTGCCAGAACTAAATCAAATAAGGCTCCTTCTTGAATTTGAAATATACTGATCTAGGAGACATATTGGGTGGAAATTTCCCATCCCGCCCATGGCGGGTTTCATGGTGGGCAGGAGCGGAGAATCCAGCAACAGGCAAAAGGTCGGAAATCCACAGGCGTAAAAACAGCTAGCAATTCTCCGGATTGTGGGTTTATGGTAGGTCGGTTATCCCGCCGACTAGTGGCGTGAACGCTGTTTGCATTAATTAACATGTCATGAACGCTCATTAGAACAGCTGCTCACTGGAATCTTGTCACGCCTTCCAATCTTACTACGGGAAATTACGTCGGCCTCAAACCCGCTTGAAAAGGGGCGGCGTGCACAAGACGGACCTCAGTTCACTGGTACCTTCGAGGTGAATGCAACATACTTAGCCTACCTGCCATAGCACTGCACCAGTCTTGTTACGATGAACACTACTGGGGCTGTAGGGTTGGTCAGCTCCTGCTCTTTGCCTACATTGTCCCAAGGAACACCACTGTGCTGTGGTACTCATGCAGGCCTCCACTTTCAGAAACTAGCACTTCAACTGGGGGTGGGCTGTGAGACGAGGGTGGGGTTGATGAACACAAGATGGGCAATAGGGAAGGAAGGCTGTGGAATGGCAGTTAGGGGGAAGGGTGAACATGGGGGGTGGCAACAGGGATAGAAGGCTATGGAATGGCAGTGAGGGGGAAGGGCGAACACGGGGGGCAACGGAGGGAAGGCTATGGAATAGCAGTGAGGGGGAGGAATGAACACAAGGAGGCCTTTCTGGCGTCACCCTCTAACTTCTTGTTGCCGCAGGAATCTGCTCAGAGAGAAAGGAGGAAGACCTCTTTGCGATGAATGCCGCTGAAAGACAATAGTTGCATTAGCACTGTTAAAGGGCTACTCAGAACTCAGTGGCTTCACATCACAATTACTGCATCTCAAAAGTAACACATAGGAATGTAGAATTTAGGAATGCAGGCAATAGTGAAGGAGGCACAGCTGTATCATGTATGTCACGTGTTCACCAGATGTGACACTCCTAATGAGCCAAAGGGCATCCACTCACAGCAGACACATGGGAACACCACCACCTAGAAGTTCCCCTCCAAGCCACTCACCATCCTGACTTGGAAATATATCGCCGTTCCTTCACTGTCGCTGGGTCAAAACCCTGGATCTCCATCCCTAACACCACTGTGGCTATACCTACACCACAGGGACTGCAGCAGTTCAAGAAAGCAGTTCACCAGCACCTTCTCAAGGGCAATTAGGGATGGGCAATAAATGCTGGCCTAGCCAGAGATGTCCACATCCCATAAATGCCTTTAAAAAAAAACTGGCCATTAATATGCCACAACAGAGATTGGAGCACAGAGCTAGGTTGGGTCAATCATCTCACTGAAACTTTAACATCCCACACAGGCCTCAAGATGTTACCCATCTGTGATGCCATCTTGGTCACCTCTATGTGTGTGCTAGTGTCTCAGGGACAAGGCTGCCTCAGCCACTATGCAAGTAGGGCAGGAAAAACTATGGAGCCTTACAGTCTCCAAGTGTGTCATCTTCTGACCTTCACTTTTCTCACCCCTTGAAACATTAATGTCTTCAATGTTTCCTTTCAGAGAGAAGGCAAAAGCAGATATGGATCCCGGGCTCAATGCTGCCTTTGTCAGGGTCCTAATGCAATAGAGTAGGTGAAGGAGGGAGAGGTGACTTCGCGCGCAGCTCCAGTTGGAGGGACATGGTCAAGCGGAGCCACAGCATGAATAGGAGAGTCAAGAGAGACCCAGGCAACAGGGGTGACTTGCCAGATCCAGGGTTTATTGTAGAGCAGTCTCCTATTTACAAATGAGCGTGAGGCAATGCCGTGCACGGCTGCATGTCCGAGTACTGCTACATCACATATGCCACTTTCTTTGTGAAGACCTGATGCCATGTGGAGTTGGAGGGTATCCCCGGCCAGTGGTTTTGAAGGTGACCACAGCACTAAATTTCTTTCCCTCTGGTTCTGTCCAAGGATCAACAGGGAACCTGTGCAGCATCTCTCAGTCTGCAACACATAGGTGCATAAAGGAGGTCACAGATGCCCTTTACAGGAAAGCTCATTATTATGTCAGGCTTGCATTGGACGAAGATAGCTAGGCTGCGAGATTCACTGGCTTCGCCACCATCTCAGTCTCCCCAAGAATGCAGGGTGCAAATATACTGCACCCATGTGGCTATATGGGCTCCATGGCAGCAGGCCCTAATGTTTATAAACTGCAAAGGCTATCATTCCATCAATGTGCAACTGGTGTGTGATCACCGGAAACATTTACTGCACGTTTGTGTGTTGCCCTCAGAGTCGTTCCAAGGAGAGGTACAACGCTGCTCACAGCTCCACACGCTCCCTTATAGAGCAGGCCATAGGGCTTCTGTAGATGCACTTCAGATGTTTGGACCACTCAGGTGGCTCGCTCCAATACACTCCCAACAGGGTTTCCCACATCATTGCAGTGTGTCGCGCCCTTCACAATCTGGCAATGCAAAGAAGGGGCCCCCTGCCAGAGGATGAACTGGAGGAGGATGAGAGCGCATCGGAGGATGAAGATCCGGAGACCCAGGAACCTCAGGAGGCTGCTGAGGGTCAGTATGAGTGTGAACACGCCATGGAGGAAGGAAGACATGGGAGACTGGCCATGATAGGTTAATTGCTGACAGGCTCCAGGAAGAGTAAAGTCAAGTGAGAATATGGCCACATTTCTCCTAGCCCTCAGTTCCATTTTCTTTCATCTCAGGGGATGTCCACCCACTCACAGCGAGAACGAGTCCCGCATTCACACTTGTGCGTCCTGACCTCATGAATCACTAGGCCATGATTTTTGCTTTGGTCTTTGGGGCCCTGTGAGTGAGCTCCCTCTGGGAACTTAGAATCCACTTAGGAACAAGAGCGATGCGAGAGGAGACTTGAAGCCTTTGCTGCCTCACCAGGTGATTTGGCCCGATAGTCACCTTTGCACAATTAATGACCCTCCAAGCGCAGAATCTGGTGCGAGCGCCCTCCATTCCGGCCAGCGGGATGGGCGCCGCTGAAACTGCCCACCACCACACTTAGCCTCATAAATGGAAAACTCCGTCCATTGTTTCTACTGAGTAGTTTATAGGTCCCCTAATAATAACTACACTGTAGGACAGAGTGTACAGGAAGAAAATGATGGAAGCTTTAAACAAATAATTTGTGTCTGTCTTCATTGTAGATGACACAAATAACATCCCAGAAATACTTGTAAATTAAGAAGTGAAGGAGGAACTTAAAATAATTACAATCACCAAGGTAAAGGCAAAATACTGCGGATGCTGGAAATCTGAAACAAAAACAAAAAATGCTGGAAAAACTCAGTAGGTCTGACAGCATCTGTGGAGAGAGACAGAGTTAACATTTCGAGTCCGTATGATTCTTCAGAGCTAAGGGGAGTAGAAATATGGTGAAATATATACTGTTTAAGTGGGACGGAACAGGTGAAGCTGGATGGAAGGCCAGCGATAGGTGGAAGCCAAGGAGAGATTGCAAAAGATGTCATAAACAAAAGGTGAAAGGGTTGTGGTGGTACTAGCTAAAGGAGGCACTAATTGTGACATTATGAGTGGAAAGCAGAATATGATGATGGCAGGACCAGGGTAAGCACTCTGGAAAGTTACAGATGGCTCTAGTGGGGGTAGGTGGAGGGAGGGGACGGTGGTGGGAAAAAAGATCGAAAAGGCTAAAAGCTGGGGATAAAACAATGAGTAAAACTGGAATACATTAAAAAATAATAATAATTAAAATAAATGGGAGAAGAAAGAAATAAATTAAAATGAAGATGAATAAGAAAAAAGCGGGGGGGATTAAAAAGTGTTGAGGATGGAGGAGAGAGTTCATGGTCTGAAGTTGTTGAACTCAGTGTTAAGTCCAGAAGGCTGTAAAGTACCTAACTGGAAGATGAGGTGCTGTTCCTCCAGTTTGCGTTGGGCTTCACTGGAACATTGCAGCAGGCCAAGAACAGACATGTGGGTTGAGAGCAGGGTGGTGTGTTGAAATGGCAAGCGACAGGAAGGCCTGGGTCATGCTTGCGGACAGATAGAAGGTGTTCCGCAAAGCGGTCACCCAGTCTGCATTTGGTCTCTCCAATGTAGAGGAAACAGCATTGGGAGCAGCGAATGCAGTTGACCAAATTGAGGGAAGTGCAAGTGAAGCATTGCTTCACCTGAAAGGAGTGTTTGGGCCCTTGGACAGTGAGGAGGGGGGAAGTAAAGGGGCAGGTGTTGCACCTTCTGTGGTTGCATGGGATGGTGCCGTGGGAGGGGGTTGAGGTGTTGGGGGTGATGGAAGAGTGGACCAGGGTGTCTCGGAGGGAACAGTCCCTACGGAATGCCAACAGTGGGGGGTGAAGGGAAGATATGTTTGGTGGTGGCATCATGCTGGAGTTGGCAGAAATGGCGGAGGATGATCCTTGAATGTGGAGGCTGGTGGGGTGAAAAGTGAGGACAAGGGGGATCCTATCATGGTTCTGGAAGGGAGAGGAAGGTGTGAGGGCGGATGCGCGAGAGATGGGTCAGTCACAGTTGAGGGCCCTGTCAACCACCGTTGAGGAAGAAGGAAGATATGTCAGAAGCACTATTTTGGAAAGTGGCATCATCAGAACAGTTGCAATGGAGGCAAAGGGGCTGAGAGAATGGAATGGAGTCCTTACAGGAAGCAGGGTGTGAGGAGTTGTAGTCGAGGTAGCTGTGGGAGTCGGTAGGCTTGTAATGGATATTGGTGGTCAGTCTATCACCAGAAATTGAGACAGAGAGGTCAAGGAAGGGAAGGGAAGTGTCAGTGATGGACCATGTGAAAGTGATGGAGGGGCGGAAATTGGAAGCAAAATTAATAAAATTTTTCCAGGGAAGCTTCTCCTGAGTCAGATTTGGAGAATTGGGTATTTTCCCAAAGCTGTGCACCTGACTCGGAGTTTGGCCCAATGTTTCCATTTGTGGGAGAGACTCGAACCAGGGAACACAGCTTAAAAATTAGAGGTCTCCCATTTAAGATGGAGGTGAGGAGAATTTTTGTCTCTGAGGGTCTGAGGTGGAATTCTGTTCCCCAGAGAGCAGCAGAGTCAGGGTCATTGAATATTTTTAAGGCTGAGTTAGATAGATTCTTGCTTAATAAGGGAGTCAAAGGTTATAGGGTGTGGACAGACAAGTTGAGTTGAGGCCATAGTCAGATCAGACATGATCTTATCAAATGATGGAGCAGGCTTCAGGGACCAAATAGCTTGCTTCTGCTCCTAATTCATATGTTTGTATGTATGTTCTCAAAGAGCACAACTCCTAAACCTACTGTACATGCCCTTAAGTGTACTTGATGGCATTGGTTTTAACAGCAACCATGACTTATGGCTTTTCTCTCTTTGTTGAAGGTTTCCATTTATTTCATGATGTCCTTCATTCTTATATCAGAGAGGGATCATATTATTCAGGAGTCCCAATTCAATCTGCAAGAAAGGCTGACTTTTCTGGCTATAGAATCTCCCACGAGGACCACTCACTTATTCTTGTGGTCCACATGTCCCTCATTCCTTGAATTGTCCCTTGTGTCACAATGTGTCTTTGGATCATTGTCTTCTCAGTCACTGTCAATGTCTACCTCATGTATTGTGCAAACACAATTTCAATAGACCAGAGTTCCATAGAATCATATAGCACAGAGGGAGGCCATTGTGCCTTTGCTGGCTCTTTGAAAGATTTATCCAACTAGTCTCATTCCTCTGCTCTTTCTCCATAGTCCTGCAAATGATTTTTCTTTGACTATTTATCCAATTCCCTTTTGAGAGTTGTTATCGAATCAGCTTCTGCACCGACCTCTCAGGCAGCTTATTCCCGATCATAACAACTTGTTCTGGTTCCTTTGCCAATTACCTCAAATCTTTCTCTAGTTACCAATTCTTCTGCCAGTAGAAACAGTTTCCCCTTACTTACTCCATCAAGAACCCCTCATGATTTTGAACACCTCTATCAAATCTTTCCTTTGCCTTTTCTGCTCTTAAGGAGAAAACTCCCCAGCTTCTCCAGTCAATCCATGTAACTGAAAGTCCCTCATTCCAGGTACCATTCTAGTAAATCTCCTCTGTGCCATTTCCAAGACCTTGACATCCTTCTTAAAGTGTGGTGTCCAGAATTGCCCACAGTACTCCAGCTGGGACCTAACCAGTGTTCCATTAAAGGTTAAGTAAAACTTCCTGGCTTATATACTCCATGGTCTAATTTTGACAGATGAATGGAAGTTCTGATGCTGGGGTCATCTGTGGTTCACCCGGCCACAGGGTGGGTGGAGGGACTTCCCACCTGTGACCAATTGGGATCAGGCAGGGGATCCAGTCAATAAAGGTGGCAGGGGCAGGCACAAGAACAACACAACAAGACCTGTCGAGCCTGCTCCACCATTCAATACAAACATACCTGAACTTGGGTTTTAGCTCCACTTTCCTGTCTGATCGCCATTTCCTTTGATTCCCTGAGAGAGCAAGAACCTGTCTACAGATAGTGCCAGCAGATCAATAGAAGGCCCCAACTTTTAAAAAGCAGGTTGCACAAAAAGAGGGCATTAAAAGGGGTGCAGAACAAGGGAGCATGTGCAGGAATGTCTGGAGACTAGAGGAAAGCTGGCTCCACAGTTCAGTGATATCTTCCTGGAGCTGTCTCTGCAGGCAGTGAGGGAATGGAGACAGGTGCTCTTCCCAGTAGATGGGAGGAAAAGGCCAGAAAGCCTCACAGAAAGGATGTGATTGGAGGGTTATCAAGGAATTTGGCAGCCGTGGGGCGGTCCCACAAACATGGGAACAGTGCCAGAAGTGGTTCAATGACCTGGTCCAGTCTGTGAGTGGCATTCACCTTTGCTAACTTGAGGCCCCGCATGCCTTAAATGGTGCCGGTGAGATGTGAGGCTTGGTGGCCGACACATGCTTGGGGCATGACCAGGGATCAGGATCCACAGTGAGACACAGAGTTGCCTCCCACCAGAGACCCATGGTCAGTCAGGGGTGTTCGCTGCATTGACAAGGTTAATCAAAGGTTGCGAGGAGAAGGCGAGAGAATGGGGTTGAGAAACTTATCAGCCATGATTGAATGGCGGAGCAGACTCGATGGGCCGAATGGCCTAATTTCTGCTCCTATGTCTTATGGCTTATGGCTCTAAGGTTGAATGGTCACTTGTAGCAAGCTTCCCAGTGGCACAATGATAGACGTGGAAAGTAGCACAAGTTGACAAGCATAGCTGGACTATGAGACAAGAGTGACACTGTGCATGCTTGTGATTGTCAGAGAAGCTCACTCACCCATGCTAGGGAGTGGAAGAGAGAGGAGCTGGTGTGCCATTCATTGCTGTAGGGACACTGATGGAGAAGAATGGAATGGGGTTAGAAGAGGTTACAGCTAAGCAGTCTGTTGCTGTGGGCAAAATGAGTATGTAGTCCAAAGAAAGTGAGTGGAACAATGGAATCAAGCATCAAACCTTCTGACACGGACTAGCAATGGCACCTCTGTGGACCTTGGTGAACACAGGAAATTCAGATCAAGGACAGACAGCAGGAGTTGGTTGAAAGTGACATGAGACCTCAGAGAAGGATCAGTGCCATCTGACAAGACAGCATCGCATCAATCCAGCACACCTTCCAGCAGGACAGATACTCTCACATCAATGGGCATTGACATTAGAAAAGGTGGCACCAGCTGGTGAACACTGCACCAATGTGCATGAGCAGGTGATGGAGGCCGTGACAGCTGTATTCACTACCCATGGGAGGACTGAGGAAAGGCTCAGCAGTGTTCATCTTCTTTGGATGCCAAGCCTGAAGAATCATTGGCATGGAGGCAGATGCTGAAGCAATGACGTGAAATGTGTGGGCACCTGTCAGAGTTTCTAGAGGCTGTTTGCTCCCTTGTGCATATGATGGAGAAGTCCATCCAAGCCATGAGTGGCATCATGTCTCTGACATGTGAGCACATGGCTTCCTCCAGTGAGAGAGTGGCGATCCACACGGGGACCCACATGCAGCATCCCACCCAATGGATACAGGAGGCACGCACCAAATCCCAACGTATTGGCTCAACCATGAACTGTGTTGAGTGATGAGTGGTTGAGATGGTGTTGAACCATTTGAGGTAAGCAAGGAAGTGCAGTTGGATCTTGAAAGGGTAAAGAGTGGCTTCTTGAAGCCTATGTAGACTCCAAAGTGGCCCTTGCATTGACAGCGGATCATTAATCTTTTTTGATGGTCCTAATGACAGAGGCAGCTCCTGCATAGATGCAAGTGGCACCAAATGTGCTGGACCCGTCGAGGGCTCCGGCACCCAGAGGGTATCCTCTGTGGCCATCTCACACACCAGAGCAGAAAAAACAGTAGATGGCAAGGGGAGAGCACAAGGTAGGAACACCCAGAGGGGTTTCAATGGGTGATATTTATTTGCCAAATGCCACTACATTGGAGCTCTGTGGTTGTATTTTCCTTTTAGGGGGAGCATGATATTGGATATGACAAGGCTATGCTCAGCACATAATGAAAGTAGCAGAATTCCATTTGAGTTTTCCTTTCCAGCTCCATGTTGACTGAGGATGCCTGTCCATGTGATGTGGTCATGTCTGACTCTGGCATTGAAATTGTCCATAAGGATAATTTTGTCATCTTTAGAAAGGTTTTCCAGTCCCTTTGTAATCTCTCTCCCTGATGGTAAAACCAGCCCCTGCTCCTCTGCGTTCTGTAGGGGATAGACCACTCCAAAAGAACGAGTATACTGCTCCTAATTCTTCAAGCTGATCTTCGCCTACTAATCTTGTTTCACTAAGGGCAGCTATGTTTGCACCATACCAGCTAAATTCCCCAGCTGCTGGAGTTGAACAGCATTCAGGTCTACTGCTGATTTGATGATCAAGTAGAGTGCGGACACCCCAGCATGCCACTGCCATGTTTGGTGACTTGGCGTTGTCTTTGTTTTCTTCTGTAGTTTCTTGTTGCTGGATTGGGAGAGAGCGGATTTTAGTAAAATAAGGCAGGATCTGGCCAAGGTAGACTGGGAACAGCTACTTGTGGGGAAATCTACAGAGGAGCAGTGGGAGGCATTCAAAAAGGAAATGGGGAGGGTACAGACTTAACATGTTCCCTCTAGGGTGAAAGGAAGGAGTAACAAGCCCAGAGAACCATGGATGACCAGAGATATTCAGGATACGATGAGAAGGAAAAGAGAGGCTTTTAGCAGGTACAAGGGAAGCAAATCAGCGGAGGCATTAGTGGAGTACAGAAAGTGCAGGGTGGAGCTGAAGAAAGCAATTAGGAGAGCAAAGAGGGGATATGAGAAAGCTCTGGCTGGTAAAAGTAGGGAAAATCCTAAGATATTCTATAAGTATATCAATGGGAAGAGGATAACCAGGGAAAGAGTAGGGCCCATTAGGGACCAAGGGGGCAATCTATGGGTGGAGCCAGAGGACATTGGTAGAGCGTTGAACGAATACTTCACATCCGTCTTCACCCAAGAGAATGAGGATGAACGTGTCGAACTCGGGGAGAGAGACTGCGAGGTTCTTGAGCAAATTAATATAGGGAGTGACAAGGTATTGGAGGTGTTGGCAGGCTTAAAAATGGATAAATCTCCAGGTCCGGATGATTTGTGTCCCAGACTGCTGAGGGAGGCAAGGGAGGAGATCGCAGGGGCTCTGACCAAAATTTTATTTCCTCTCTGGCCACGGGGGAGGTGCCAGAGGGGAGAACAGCTAATGTGGTTCCATTATTTAAGAAGGGTTGTAGAGATAAGCCAGGGAACTACAGACCTGTGAGTCTCATGTCAGTGGTAGGGAAACTGAAGGAGAGAATTTATCTCCACTTGGAGAGGCAAGGTTTGATCAGGGATAGTTAGCATGGCTTTGTCAGAGGGAGGTCATGCCTAACAAATTTGATTGAATTTTTTGAGGAGGTGACCAGGTGTGTGGATGAGGGTAGTGTAGTTGATGTAGTTTATATGGATTTCAGCAAAGTCTTTGACAAGGTCCCACATGGGAGACTTATAAAGAAGGCAAATACACATGGGATGCAGGGTAATTTGATAAGGTGGATTCAAAATTGGCTTAGTTGTAGGAGACAGAACTCCTACAGTGAGGAAAGAAGGATGCTTTAGTGACTGGAAGCCAGTGTCTTGTGGCGTACCACAGGGATCTGTGCTGGGTCCCCTATTATTCGTCATTTATATAAACGACATAAATGACCATGTGAGGGGTAGGATTAGTCAATTTGTGGATGACGCAAAGATTGGCTGGGTGGTTAACAGTGAGGTTGAGTGTCTTGGGCTACAGGAAGATATAGGTGGGATGGTCAAATGGGCAGATAAGTGGCAGATGGAATTTAAGCCAGATAAGTGTGAGGTGATACACTTTGGAAGCAATAATTTGACAAGGAAGTATTCAATGAACGGCATGAGGAACAAAGGGACCTTGGCATGTGTGTCCATAGATCTCTGAAGGCGGAGGGGCATGTTAGTGGGGTGGTGAAAAAGGCAAATGGGACACTTGCTTTTATCAATCGAGGCATAGATTACAAAAGTAGGGAGATCATGTTGGTGTTGTATAGAACCTTGGTGAGGCCACAGCTGGAGTACTGTGTGAGGTCCTGGTCGCCACATCATAGGAAGGATGTGATTGCACTGGAGGGGGTGCAGAGGAGATTCACCAGGATGTTGCCTGGGATGAAACATTAAATTATGAAGAGAGGTTGGATAGACTTGGGTTGTTTTCGTTGGAGCAGAGAAGTCTGAGGGGTGACCTGATCGAGGTGTACAAGATTATGAGGGGCATGGACAGGGTGGATAGGGAGCAGCTATTCCCCTTAATTGAAGGGTCAGAGGGCAAGGGGGCATAAGTTCAAGGTGAGCAGCAGGAGGTTTAGGGGGGGATGAAAAACCTTTTTACCCAGAGGGTGGTGACGGTCTGGAATGCACTGCCTGGGAGGGTGGTGGATTCGGGTTGCCTCACATCCTTTAAAAAGTACCTGGATGAGCACTTGGCACGTCATAACATTTAAGGCTATGGGCCAAGTCTGGTAAGTGGGATTAGGTAGGTTGGTCAGGTGTTTCTCAGGTGTCGGTGCAGACTCGATGGGCCACTGTGTGATTCTGTGATTGAGTCACTCCCAGATGCAGTATGTTGGACAGCAATGTAAGTAGAAGGCTTTATTAGGTCTCCTTTTATAGGGCAGGATTTTCCCGTTGGGGGGGCGGGGCCCGCTCAATGACACGTAAAATGACGCGGGATGACGTTGTGCGGAACTCCCGACGTCACCGCGCCCCATTTAAATTTTCCGGTAGGCGGGGGCTCAGCAAAATCAGCTGTGCGCCCGCCAACCTGTCAATGGCCAATTGAAGCCATTGACAGAGTCATTAAACTGATTAGTGGACCTGCCCGTCCAACTTTAAGTTTGGCAGGCAGGCCAGGAGCCCCGGCAGGAATTGGAGAAGCGTGAAACCTCATTCACGGGTGTGATGAGGTTTCGTGTAGGTTTTTGAAATTTTTATTAAAGCTTTTGGCAAAATTATGGACATGTCCCAACTCATGTGACAGTGTCACATGAGGGGACATGTCAGGGATTTTTTTTTCCCCTATTTTTAATATTTGTCACAGAACAGCTGATCTCCCTGAGGCAGCACTTAGCCTCAGGGAGATGAATGTGCTCTTATGTGCGCATGTGCGAAAGAGTGCACTCTCGATTTTGGGATCCCCCCCCCCCCCCCAGCCTGCATTGAGAGCGCAATGCTTAATTGGCCCGCCCACATAAAATGGTGCCGTGCCCCCGGCGCCGATTGGAAGTGCGCCTGTGCGCACCCACCATTCAACTTCGCCTCCGACGGGGGGAAAATCCTGCCCATAGTCTTTTAGCCTCTTATGGTATTTTTAGCAAGACAGCTACAAGCGTGTAAATGCTACAAGCATTTACAGTGAGAGAGTGTGAGAGAAACAGCGTGGTCATTTACAGCGAGAGAGTGAGAGAGAAACAGCGTGGTCATTTACAGCGAGAGAGTGAGAGAGAAACAGCGTGGTCATTTACAGGAAGAGAGTGAGAGAGAAACAGCGTGGTCATTTACAGAGAGAGAGTGAGAGAGAAACAGCGTGGTCATTTACAGCGCGAGAGTGTGAGAGAAACAGCGTGGTCATTTACAGGAAGAGAGTGTGAGAGAAACAGCAGGGTCACTTACAGTGAGAGAGTGTGAGAGAAACAGCGTGGTCATTTACAGCGCGAGAGTGTGAGAGAAACAGCGTGGTCATTTACAGCGAGAGAGTGAGAGAGAAACAGCGTGGTCACTTACAGTGAGAGAGTGTGAGAGAAACAGCGTGGTCATTTACAGCGAGAGAGTGTGAGAGAAACAGCATGGTCATTTACAGCGAGAGAGTGTGAGAGAAACAGTATGGTCATTTACAGCGAGAGAGTGTGAGAGAAACAGCGTGGTCATTTACAGTGAGAGAGTGTGAGAGAAACAGCGTGGTCATTTACAGGGAGCGAGTGTGAGAGAAACAGCGTGGTCATTTACAGTGAGAGAGTGTGAGAGAAACAGCGTGGTCATTTACAGTGAGAGAGTGTGAGAGAAACAGCGTGGTCATTTACAGTGAGAGAGTGTGAGAGAAACAGCGTGGTCATTTACAGCGAGAGAGTGTGAGAGAAGCGGGGCCATTTACAGTGAGAGAGTGTGAGAGAAACAGTGTGGTCATTTACAGCAAGAGAGTGAAAGAAACAGCAGGGTCACTTACGGGTGAGAGTGTGAGAGAAACAGCGTGGTCATTTATAGTGAGAGAGTGTGAGAAACAGTGTGGTCATTTACAGGGTGAGAGTGTGAGAGAAACAGTGTGGTCATTTACAGCGAGAGAGTGTGAGAGAAACAGCGTGGTCATTTACAGGGAGCGAGTGCGAGAGGAGCAGGGCCTTGAAAAGTGAGAGAGTGAGAGAAGAGTGTGAGACCATTAGAGAGCACAAGAGGGGAAAGAGCGTGGAGAGCAGCTGATTGGTAAGTAGGATTGGTGAGTATTTCTAGTCTTCAAAGTAAAAGTAAGGTCTTTAGTTTGTGTTTAGATCTCTAGTCTTTTTTTTCTCTTTTTCTTAAAGATAGTTTATTAAGTACAAGGTCGATACTGGTGTGTATGAAAAATAATTATAATAAAATGTAAAGAGTGGGAAGATTAGAGTAATTAATTAATGAATTGAATAAAATACAATAGTGATGGCAGGATGGGTGATGTGTTGCTGCTGCAGCATGTGGGAGTTGCTGGACACCAAGGTGATCCAGAGTGAACACATCTGTACCAAGTGTTTGCAGCTCGAGGAACGTCGGATCTGAGTTAAGGAGCCGGAGTCTGAGCTGCAGATATTGCGCCACATCAGGGAGGAGGAAAGTTACCTGGACACTTTGCTCCAGGAGTCACACCCCTCAGATTAAGTAATTCAAATTTGGTCTGTGATCAGGGACAGGAAGGCGTGACTGCAGGTGAAGCAGGTTTGGGGGCCCAGAAGATAGCGTTGAAGGAGCTTCAGCCCCTGCAACTGTCCAACAGTTACAAGGTTCTTGTAAGCTGTGTGGATGAGAGTGGGGACTGCAGGGAGGATGAGCAAACTGACCGTGACACCATGGTACAGGGAGTCATTCAAGTGGCGGGAGGGGTGAGGTGGACATGGGAGCTTAACAGTGGTGGGGGACAGTATAATAGAGGATAGACATTATTCTCTGCAGCCGTGAGCGTGAGTCCCGAAGGCTGTGTTCCCTGACCGCTGCCAGGGACATCTCCTCAGGGCTGGAGAGGAACTTGGAGTCGGAGGGGAGGGATCCAGTTGTTGTCGTCCACGTTGGTACCGACAACATTGATGGGACTAGAAAGGGGGTTCTGCTGAAAGAATTTGAACAGTTAGAAGCTAGTTTAAAAAGCCAAACCTCCAAGGTAATAATCTCGGGATTACTACCTGAGCCACGGGCAAACTGGTATAGGGTAAATAAAGTCATGGAGTTAAATGTGTGGCTCAGAAATTGGTGTTGGAGGAATGGGTTTCAGTTCATGGGGCACTGGCACCAGTACTGGGGTGGAAGGTAGCTGTTCCAGTGGGACAGGCTTCACTTGAACCATGCTGGTACCAGTGTCCTGGCAAACCGAATAACTAGGGCTGTAGAGTGGACTTTAAACAAAATAGAAGGGGGAGGGTTCTGAAAGGGGATATGTAGGCTTACAAAGCAAAAGGATATGGCAGCCTTGCAGGGCAGCTATTTATGTAATGACACCCAGACGGTGACAGGAATGGACAGAGTTTACAAACATTTTAAAAAAGCAGCAAAAAGGGTCAAAGGGGGAAAATGATAAAAAGGCAAAATTAATGGCCTTTTACTTAAATGCACGTAGCATTCTGTACAAAATAAATGAATTAATGGCACAAATAGAGGTTAATGGATGTGATCTTATAGCCATTACAGAGACATGGTTACAAGGAGATCAAAGCTGCGAATTAAATATTCAGGGGTATGTGACTTTTCGAAAGGACAGGCAGGAAGGAAAGGGTGGTGGGGTAGCTTTGTTAGTACGAGATGGAATAAGTACAATAGCAAGAAAGGATCTTGGATTGGAAGATGTAGAATCCAGATGGGTGGAGGTAAGAAATAACAAGGGCAGGATTTTTCCATCGGTGTGCCGGTTGGGAGGGGAGACCGGACACGCCGACGTGTAAAATGATGCGCGATGGCGCCGGGTGTGCATCCCGACATTGACGCACGCCATCGCGATATTTTGTTCGGAGAGCGTGCGCCGGAGTCGGCTGCGCGCCCGCCGAAATGCAAACAGCCTATTAAGGCCACGAAGAAATTAATTGAAGCACTTGTGAACGCTGCCCGTCCAACCTTAAGGTTGGCGGGCAGGCGAAAAGCCCAAGCGGCCTTCACGTTTTTCATGTAACCTCATCCACGAGTGAGGTGAGTCTCCCTGAAGCTTTTATTACATAAATAAATAAATTTTCATAAATACAAAAACATGCCCCAATTCATGTGACACAGTTACAGGAGGGGACCTGTTTAAATTAATTTTTAAATCATTTATTTGATTATTTTAATATCCATTCAATCTCCCTGAGGCAGTTGTGTGACTCAGGAAGATTGCTGTGCTCCTTGGTGCGCATGCGCGAAAGAGCGCTGGCCCTGACTCTCCCTCCTCCCCTCCGCCCGCACAGGTAGCACTGAGTGCTACCGGCCGTGTAGTACACTGGGTGGGCCTTAATTGGCCGGTCCACGTAAAATGGCAGCACGGAGCCCATTGCAGGCGGCAATCAGCTCTGCGCCTGCTCCCGCCAAGCCCACCCGCCATATGAAAAATCCTGCCCAAGGGGAAGAAGTGGGAGTTGTCTATAGGCCCCCTGACAGTAGCTATACTGTAGGACAGAAAATAAATCAGGAGATAATGATGGCATGTAAAAAAGGCAGTAGATTAATCATGGGTGACTTCAATCTTCATGTAGATTGGGAAAATCAAGTTGACAGAGGTAGACACAAGCAAGAATTCATAGAGTATATTCGGGACAGTTTCTTAGAACAATATGTTGTGAATCCAACCAGAGATCAGGCTATTTTGGATCTGGTAATGTGTAATGAGGCAGGTTTAATAAATGATCTCAGAGTAAAGGATCCCCTAGGAAACAGTGACCATAATATGGTAGAACTTAGCATTCTATTTGAGAGTGAGAAACTTGGGTCAGAAACAACTGTTCTAAACTCAAATAAGGATAATTACAAAGGAATGAGGGCAGAGTTAGCTGGAGTGGACTGGGAAAGGAGTTTAGCAGAAAAGATGGTTGATGAACAATGGCAGAATTTTAAGAAAATAGTTAATGATCTCATCAAAGATATATCCCAGTGAGGAAGAAGGATTCAAGGAAGGGGATAAACCAACCATGGTTAACCAAGGAAGTTAAGGACAGTATCAAACTGAAAGTAAAATAACATACAATGTGGCAAAGATAAATGGTAATCCAGAGGATTGGGCACGTTTTTAAAACCAACAAAAGATGGCCAAAAAAATTATAAAAGGGCGAAAATAAACTTTGAGGGTAAACCAGCAAGTAATATAAAAATGGACAATAAAAGCTTCTTTAAGTGTATAAAAAGGAAGAGAGATGTCAAGGTGAACTTAGGCTCCTTGGAGAATGAGGCTGGGGAAATAATAATGGGGAACCAGGAAATGGCAGAGGAGTTAAATAAATACTTTGCTTCAGTCTTCATGGTAGAAGTTCCTAATAGCATTCCAAAAATACTAAGTAATCAAGCGGCAAAAGTGGGGGAGGAAATAAATACAATAACTATCACTAGAGAAAAAGTACTAGGGAAACTAATGGGGTTAAAGGCCGCTAAGTCCCCTGGACCTGATGGGTTGCATCCTAGGATATTAAAGGAATTAGCTACACAGATAGTGGATGCACTGGTAGTAATCTTCCAAGAATCCTTAGATTCTGGAAAAGTACCAGAGGATTGGAGAATGGCCAATGTAACACCCTTATTCAAAAAGGGAGGGAGACAAAAAAACAGGTAGCTATAGGCCAGTTAGCTTAACATCTGTCATTGGGAAAATGTTGGAGTTTATTATACAGGATGTAATAGCAGAACTTTTAGAAATACATAATCTAATCAAGCAGAGTCAGCATGGCTTCATGAAGGGGAAATCATGCCTGACAAATTTATTTGAATTCTTTGAAGAGGTAACAAGCAAGATAGGGGAACCAGTAGATGTAATATATTTGGATTTTCAAAAGGCATTCGATAAGGTACCACACATAAGGCTATTTGATAAGATAAGAGCCCTTGGTTTTGGGGGTAGTATATTAGCATGGATAGAGGATTGGCTAACTAATAGAAGACAGAGTATTGGGACAAGACGGGCATTTTTGGGATGGCAACCTGTAACTAGTGGAGTACCACAGGGATCAGTGCTGGGGCCTCAATTATTTACAGTGCATATTAATGACTTAGATGAGGGACATGAATGTACTATCGCCAAGTTTGTGGATGACACAAAAATAGGTGGGAAGGCAAGTGGTGAGGATGACACAGAGTCTACAGAGGTATATAGTCAGGTTAAGTGAGTGGGCAAAAACTTGGCAGATGAACATAATGTGGGAAAATGTGAGGTTATGCACTTTGGCAGGAAGAATAGAGGAGCTGAATATTATTTAAATGGAGAAAGACTGCAGAAGGCTGCAGCACAGAGGGATTTGGGGGCCCTTGTGCATGAATCCAAAAAAGCTAATATACAAGTTCAACAGGTAATAGGGAAGGCAAATGGAATGTTGGCCTTTATTTCAAAGGGAATAAAAATAGGGAAGTCTTGCTAAAACTATACAAGGCACTAGTTAGACCACACCTAGAATACTGTGAACAATTTTGGTCCCCTTATCTAAGGAAAGGTACACTGGCATTGGAGGCAGTCCAGAGAAGGTTCATTAGGTTGATCCCGGGGATGGAGGGATTTTCTAATGAGGAGAGGTTGAGTAGGTTGGGCCTGTACTCATTGGAATTTAGGAGAATGAGAGGCGACCTTATTGAAACATATAAGATTCTTAGGGGGCTTGACAGGGTAGATGCTGAGAGGTTGTTTCCCCTTGTGGGAGAGCCTGGGACCAGAGGGCATAATCTCAGAGTAAGGGGGTGCCCACTTAAAACAGAGATGAGGAGGAATTTCTTCTCTGAGGGTAGCCAATCTGTGGAATTCTTTGCCATAGAGGGCTGTAGAGGCTGGGTCGTTAAATGTATTCAAGGCTCAGATAGACAGATTTTTAATCAGTAAGGGAATCAAGGCTTATGGGGAAAAGGCAGGAAAGTGGAGTTGAGGATTATCAGATCAGCCATGAGCTCATTGAATGGTGGAGCAGACTTGATTGGGCTGAATGGCCGACTTCTGTTCCTATGTCTTATGGTCTTATATGTGCTTCCCCCAGAGTTACAGAGGCAGTAATCAGAGAGCTTATGTAAGCAGATGATTATGTCCCAGCTTCCCACAGTAAGGAAGATATCCAGGCTATGACAAACAAATTCTCAAGCACTGCAAATATCTTCAGTCTCCAAATCATTGTCTCCAAGACCAAGGTTATGTACCAGCCAGACACACACTATGAAGCACCAGATATGATTGTTGATGGCACCAGTCTCAAGGCTGGTAGAAACATTCTCATACCTTGGCAGTGTGCTCTCTAATGATGCCACGTTTGATGAAGATATCCATGCACAAATCCAGAAAGCAAGATCTGCCTATGGTCAAATCCATGGTCGAGTCTGGAAGCAGCATGGCATTAAGCTGAAGACTAAAATCAAACATGACCAGGCTATTGTCCTTACAACCCTGCTGTATAGTGCAGAATCCTGAGTCTGCTATAGACGCCACACCATAGAGTCATTCTGGCATAGAAGGAGGCCATTGAGTCCATGGCGACTCACTGTAGAACAATCCAATCAGTCCCATTGCCCTGCCCTATCCCTGTAGCCCTGTAAGTTCATGTCTCTCAAGTACCCATTCAATTTCCTATTGAAATCATTCATCTTCTCCCTTTCCGCTACCATAATTGTCAACAATTTCCAGGTCATTACCACTTGCGGTGTAAAAGAGTTTTGGAAAAAAAAAAGCTTTGGAACAGTTCCACCAAGGACACCTGAGGTCCATCATGAGAATTCGATTGCAGGGCCTTTTTACCAGTTAACAAATGTGCAAGTTTCAAAGGACATTCAGTACTCAGAAGGCTTAACCTGTTCACGAAGGCTCCTGGCTGCTCTGAGGGAGCCTTGATGGCCACATGTGTGCAATGAATTACACCCTGCACCTGAGGGAATCCAGCCATGCCCTCCGCCATTGCCTCACGCTCTGCAATC